>NC_060251.1:23602892-23916450 GCF_921293095.1 Ischnura elegans | reverse complement strand
ATAACGCGAATTAAGTGTCCACTCTAACGATACGGCGATACGATACAAAATGGCGGACCCCGTTCATCGTCGAAGTTTAGTGTTCATATAGGATTATAAAAAAGGATCACCGTGCTACCTTGAGATATTTACACCACATATACAACAAAACCTATAGAGTATGATACCGAAAGGAGAATTGCGACCACCAGTGACGCCGAAAGTAAGATCGATTTTTCGAACGTGCGGCACAGTTCAAGCGCCTCAATGGTAAGGATAGGGATGGAAGAAATAACGCCTTCTTTAGGGCGACGTGGGCCACTATTAGCGGAACCATGCTTTGCTGTTCCTACAGAAATGAAAAAAATACTATATAATTAAGAATATTCCACAGTTTTATCTGTATATGATATACATTAAATCTGCGGGAATCCCTGTCAAGGAAAAGAACGAGGGAGGGGTAAAGTATTCAGCAATTTTAAAAAGTCTGGTTCGCAAAGAAATCTGAGCGCATGCGCAGAAACCAAAAATTACTTTCTCACAGGGCAAGGAGAATTCTGCAGAGAGGCACGGTGAGCTACAGAAAAAACAAGCTTTTTGAAAGCATGAGATTTCTCACTCCTTATGCTATTCACCGAGAGACATCGACGGGGATTTTAAACAAATGCAACATTAACGATCTTAATATTAGCAAGCGTACGTGTAAAATCGTTTCCGACTTAACTTGGTGGAAGTGCGATAATTCCATGACAAAAACTACAAATGGTAATTCCCACGCTTTAATGTGAAACCTAACTACCGACCATGGTTGCAACGTGTTATGCCATTTTCAAGGTGATGCAATAAGAACTCTCAGTATTTATACCCAGAGCCAAAGTAGGAATGACGTATTTAGGAATCACTCCTAACTTTAGTCAATGGTTATTGAAATACGAGAACTTTGGTGGATGGATGCATACGGACCTAAATCATGCCCCATTACATCTACCCTGAATCAAAATAACTAAAAACATCTGAGAGTCACTTTTGATACTGTTACATTTTCAACTAAATTCGGCATTTTATTTCTGCCAGAATGCGCATGGGTGTTTTAAATGAGGCCTACAATTGCGTAATCAATATGGGCCAAATGAGGTCATAAAATAGCTAAAGTTAAGCTTCCAGACTGAAAGTAGTAAGCCACTCTAGAGGTATAACAATGACCATGGGAGACAAAAATAAACTCACACGCATTGGCGCCGTTGATTCAAATGTTTTCGTTTGGCACCTTAGGCAGAACTCACCTGTAAAGACAAGAAAAAGCAAATTAGAAAAAGAACTGCATATTACAGAAACATAATTACACCAGCTATTATTGTCTAATAAGAAAAATCGCAAACATTCCCTGCAAATCATAATGCAGTTGGTACCTACCTTATGTAAGATACATATTGTGGTCAAACATATGCTTCACTATGGCTGTGATTTAATTGCAACGGATATTGCAGCGTTTTTTTCAAAAGTGAAAAATAATGACATCACCACTATAAGGTATTTTGAGAACGAACCTCATTCAAATAGTTTAATTTTCGGGAACAAACTTCACATCCAGCCAAGTTTTGAAGTGAGCTACCAATTCCATTACTTTCAAGATATTCAAAGCGAAATTCCCAACCAACGATATTGAAAATAAACAAGCAAATGTCAATTGAAAAATGGATTTCAAATTAATTGGCCAATTCGAGGTCACAGTCCTCAAACTCGAGTAGGTATTACATTCGGAGCCGGCCCTCCATCACCGTGAAAAGTTTGAAGTGCGTTTTAAATTGATTTCCGACTCCGTATGATAAATCGTAAAGCCAATTTAATTGGTTGAAAGTATTTAATTAAACGTGACGCCAATCATTAGTCCGACGAAGGGAGGCACTCCAGATGTTAAGTCACGGTATTTGGGACCAGCAGAGTGACCTTTTTCCCAAAGCCAATGCCTCCAATAAATATAAAACTTCTAAGAGATGCAACAAATATTCAGCATGAAGTAAATAAAATAAATAAAACTAAAAAAAACTAAATAAAATTCAAGAAACCTTCATACTGAAAGATTCAGAAAAATTTCATTTACATGTCCTATAAATAGAGCAATATTTCTCTTTCAACGCTTGCCATATACGTCTTTTCTTGATGTTACCAAGTTGGTACCGGCACTATAGGAACATTAATTTACAGAGAAAGAGCTGAATTCCAGCAGTTTGTGAACTGGGTATCTATAAGTTTGGTGAAAGCGCTAAGTAACAGAGGTGAGTGGCATAAATGAGAAACCTGATGCATACATAGGAGCAAACTTGATGAAAACATCAGGTTGTAACTTTATTCAAGAAAATCATTCATTAAAAAAGTATTCATGTTTTTCGGTACCCATAAATTCAGCCGTGAACGAGCACCCTCTAGCTGCATAGGGCAGACGAAAGTGATACGCAAAAAAACTGCTACACACAAATCATGAAGGAAGCTATTAGTACGGAAATTACCTAGTTACCTGAACAGGCAATGTGATAAAAAAACTAGAATATGCGAAGAAAATACATAAGCAGGATAAATATTAAGACTTTCTCAAGCAAATGAACCTCTCTAATGTTATTTATTCCCTTCTTCTCCGATAACAGCACATTAAGGCTTTCATATCGGGGAAGGTATAAATCAATAACATAAGATAACTAACGCACATGCTCTCGAAGGAGGTAGGTAGCCTACCCATGGGTCTCGAACCCGCGACCCTTGCCATGAAAGGCGAAGTCCTCAACTGCCAATTTCACTTATTTCTTTAACTAATTACCGCTTTAGTTCCAAAAAAAATGTTGTCTATTACGAAAGAACACCTCCGAACACCGTAGCTGTAAATCTGAAAATAAATTATATACACCAAGGATGAAGCTTGTCGAGAAAAATATGTTTTGACTTGACCCATTCGAACGAACCCTATTGGGTCAGTTGGTCAGTAACGTATTGTTAACGGAATTCTTCATTCTTTGTGGACAAATATTTCCACCTAAGCGGCTGGCTTCGCACAAATTCATGTTCCCATTTCGGGGAAAATAGAAACTCATTGGTGTTCCACTAATTTTGTAAAAATGTCATGATCATTCAAGGATTACGCTATCATAATCAAAGCCATATCATTGGTCCGTCTGTTAAAATTGAGAAGGAACAAGTAAAGTTTGCTATCGTAAGAAGCTTTCTTTTCATCAGCGACACTGCCTTCCACACACTGCATGTCAGAAGAAAAAAACACCGGAGAAAAGGGAGTTAGTACGAAAAATTAGGTATTTATGTGAAAATAAGCTTTAATGGGAAACAGTTTTTGCCCCGACATTTTCTGATGGCAATTTGTTTTTCAGGAAGAGCTGATTGTCATGGTTGTCATATTAAAATTCACCATGCGCAAGAAGCCAAATGGCCGCCTGTATTACATGAGTCACCAAACTGAAATGGGTCTTGGCAGTTATGTTTGCCCATACTCTTCAGGTTCAATCGATAAAGTTTCGACGAAACTTCTTGAAATATTTGACTGCTCCCTAATAGCGTAGGTGCGGGAAACTGCGGGGGATACCAGATGAACTATTAAGCAGAAAAGCTCAATCGAATACAACCCTCAACAAAATCTTTCTTTCATCTTCAACGAAACGAAGTGGGATTGGATTGGACAAATCACGCGCCGTGACTATACTAGTTTCAGGGTCTAATAAGTTTGGCGAAGGTGTTTCAACCCCTGGTTCTTGAATGAGCAAAGACCGCCGACTCCAATCCCGAGGCGCAATATTTCTCGTCGTTTCCCGCGGCGGAAATTTTCTAATTTCCCTCAGACGTTCCATTTCCACCGTTACGGATTTTTGGCACGGGGCAGAGACCACTTAAAACGCTCAAGAACTTCGCCAATATCGCCGCGGCCGAGACGAGGACGATATGTTTGGCCCAAGAACTCAAAACCCTTTCTCCTCCAACCTCTTCCTTCACCTTTTCATTTTTACATCTGCCACAGAGAGCACTGCCAACTTAATTTTCGCCTCGAAACGGGATGAGACCTGCAAAATCCGACCCAAAAGAGGAAGCCACCGCGGGGCGGAAGATATTAAATGCCGACAAACAGACGTTTCATACGAGCACTAAATTCCCAATTGCAACAGTTTTCCGCAGCAACGCCATTCCATGAGAAAGAAAGCAGGTATTCCATCAAGTTTCATCGAATTATAATCGGTTGAAACTGAAGGGCATTAAGCAAACATATCAGTGAAGACCCAGGTCGGTTTAGTGATGCATACAATATAGGCAGAATGTAGAACGTTTAAAGAGTTGATATTATGACAACCACGTCAATCAGCTTTTCTTGAAAAACAAATAACCAGCAGAAAATGGTAGGGCCAAAACTGTGCCCCAGTAAAACTAATTTAAACACAAATGCCTATTTTTTCATAAAAACTCCCGGTGTTTAAAGTACCGCCTAAGGTGAAGGGCATTTTATAAGGTTAATGTTTAAATTATGGCAAATCATCCTTTTCGATCACATTGGTGATGATTAATAATAAGAAAATGCAAAATATACCACATCCAAGGAATCATAACCGTTCAGAACAGTTAGTTCACTTATGCACACAGCTTTAGAAACCAATTTAACACTAATTTACAACCCCCGCAAAGAGACGATAGCTATTATAAGTGAATTAAAGAACCTCATTTAATATGACAACAAGTTTGAGTTTTGGTTATTGGAACTTAAAATTATTTTTCAATTCCTTTTTAGCTTTTACTTAAAATTAAGGTAATTGCGCTGGTGAGCAGTCATTATTCCATGAGATTACTAAAAGGCGTAATTATTTGGTGTTAAGATACCGAATCGGTAGGTGTTTCATTAATTTTTAGGCATGCAAAATAAATTGTAAAAATTTCGAGCTCAAGAACAAAATAAATAATTGCAGAAAAATAGCAAAATAAAATTACCGAGTATTTTTTCATTTTCGTACGACATTTTCCTACGCACCAGTACTTCAGCTCGACAAAATTGGAAAAGTCAGCACTGGCTCCATGTCATTCCCCCTTTCGGTCGAGAGAGACTAGAACTAACCCTTCGAGGAGTCACTGCGGAGCCTCAGTAAAGTGTCTGAAATAGGGGCTCATTAAGTGCAGATTCGACACTATCCCTCGGCCCGAACCGAGACACAGCGGTGACCAAGAGACAGAATTCCCCCCAAGAGACAAACCTCACCCCCGGCTACACCCTGTCGTCACGGCGCGCCTTCGGCCTCAACCCCGGCATTTCCGGCACGTATTGTGGCCGAAGGGAGAGGGGGGTGGACTGCGAGAAGTAGTCTATGCATGTATACGGCCGCCGTTTTTCAATTTTCTCCAAGTGTGCATCAAGCGTGGAGGGCGAGCCCAGTCCACCACGGACCATTACGGAATGTGGGTCACGGGAAAGAGGGAGGGAGGGGGGGAAAGAGGTTTACAGGGGAAAAAGGGGAGCCAAGGCATGAATTTTTACGTCCCTTCATTCTTTTTTCCCTTCCGTCCCCCACTACACAGCCACTCGGCCAGGCTCCCGGTGCAACCCTCGCCAAACCTACCCCTCTTCTGCGGACTAGTCAAGAGGGTGTGGGAAGGCCGTGTTCAGGGAAGAGTGGGAACAAGAAGGCATCTCGAGAGACACACCACACTCACGCAACATCAGTAAGCACTCGCGCACGCCAAAAGAAAAAAGTGAATTCATCTCCAATGAAGTTAGAGGCTGGAGTTTCATAAGCATTATTTATTTAAGTATTCTACCGATTAAGGTAGATTTGAGCATAGTGCTTACGCAGTATTCTAGCTCTCTCTCCTACCTTCATGGACTTCTCTCTTAAATTCATAATAAGGCCTTTTCATTCAATCCAAAAATCACTATTCTCATCCTTACCTTACTCTCCCTCTTTTACTCGAAGTTCTACCCTCCAACACTGTTTTCGACATCCCCTCCCCGCTAAGTACTCGCTCCATCCATACCTTCTGTCTCTTTCGCGTCTAAACTAGAAGCTACCTCTACGATCCCACCATGTCCAGCATTTCGCCGTTCTTCCTTCTCTCCATGCGCTTTACTTTGACAATTCTTCTCCATTCATAAATATGTGGGTGAGATTCAATGCAACGCCTAAGAAAGCTATGCAGAAGCCAAAATATGTGGACAAAACTGAAGCCTTAAAATTCTCATGAATCCCTTATTCAGGAACTGGAGTAAAGTTAGTAAATTAAAACCTAAGAAAGTTTTTAAAGCATTTTAGAATATCACAAATGACAACGACTCCGTTTTGTCATTTGTGAACTTGACAACTTTCAAATTGACAAATTCAACTTCCACAAAGTTGAGCCGGAAACCATTGAATGCATTTTAGAAGTCACATGATCAACATTAAAACTCTGAAAACTCGACTCTCCATAAATGGAAACTCCAGGGAAAATCGACAATCCTGACTCACTTTTTCCTCGCCCCCCAAAAATAAACTTTTGAGGGGACTCGGCCCCCCTCAGGCCCCATGGATTCGGCGCCATTGATAGGGGATGTGATTGAAATAAATCGGACAAAGATGGACATTGTCACGAGGATAATCAATCAAACATTTAGGATGCGGGCTACATTGTCAAGTATTTCCAAAAAAACCATGCTCCAAGAAAAAAGTCATGTACAAACGTGATCCATATATTCAGGGAATAGGTGGCTGGTAGGAATTCTCACATCAACTCTGTGTTATTCACATGGCATCCCGGAGTTACCCCTGCCAGTCAAGAACTATGGGTCAACTGATTCACGAGAAATATAGGAAATACTCACACGCCCATAAAAAGTTAGGGGGTTCATATAGCCCCAAAGATGCTCAGAAGATACGGTTTTGAGTAATACCCCTACAAATGATCCCCGCTTAGAATGTTCCCCTAACCTAAAACCGCGTACCGAAACTAAAATCTATCAACGGCCTTAGTAATACTTGCACCCAAACTTGAACGAACAAACGCTTAAAAAAGATGTATTTATTATTATAGTATTCTATCGATTAAGGTAGGTTTCCATGGAGTACTAAAGAGAGTCTAAGTCTGGGTTTTAGATTTAGTTTCTGGGCGCAATTTAACTTTCTATCTTGAATTTTTATCACTTGAATATTTCGGTGAGTAGGAGATAGCTTCCATCCCCTATGTGGTGATACGTATAGTGACGACTAAACGGGAAATTATTACTATTATTATTACAGTATTCCACCGATTAAGGTAGGTTTCCATGTAGTACTGAAGAAGTGATCTGGGAGCCTCCCTTTCCTTCCAGCGCTACCTTCTTCAATTCAATGTTAGACCTACTCCCTTTCAATGTATCTACAAATCCCATTATTTTACTACCTAAAAATCCTATTCTTTTCCTTCGCTTCACTCGTTTACCTAACATTCTACCCTCTATAACCGTTTTCAACATCCCCTCCCCGCTAGATACTCCCTCCATCCATAACATCTGTCTCCCCCGTATCTCATCTAGAAGCTGCCTCTCCTCACCCACCATGTCCAGCACTTCGTCGTTCTTTCCTCCACAGAGATGTAAAAAGCGTAAATTTCCCAGGGCCAGATTGAACGCAGAATAAACCCAGGCAATTTAAAGACATTTCCTGAGAGCATTCGCTTTAAAAAACATCCACAGCTCCAACCGATCGATGACATGTGTTACGCAGCCTTCAGCGGCTTCTGTTTTTGGGGAGGCAGATGCAAGCGATACGACACACACTACATCAACGAATTCACCGCGAAAAATAACTATAAAATTTATTGTTCCCCGTTTGCGTCACAATGTTTTCTCTTCCGAGAGCCCCGGTGGATGTGGACGTCGAGGGTGGGGACATAAGGAGAGAGAGAGAGGGGTAAGGAGGAATGGAAAGGGAGGGTTTTTTTATGAGGAGAACGGGCCGTAGTCCATTAAATCAGGCGCAGTTGCAAAGGCACCCGCCGAAAAGGGACAGAGTAGAAGAGGAAAAGAAAAGAACGAAACGAAAAGGAAATGAGAGTAAAATATACAAAAACGACGGAAAGAGAGCGAAAATATAAACGAGGTATTATGATTATTATTATGGCATTCTACCGATTAAGGTAGGTTTCTATTGAGTACCTAAGAAGCATTCTGTGAGCCTCCATTGCCTTCAATCCCTTCCCTCTTCAAAACACTATAAGGCCTGCTCCCTTTCATTTTACCAAAAACTCCTCTTCTCTTCCTTCCTCTCTTTCGTTTATCTAACATTTTACCCTCTAACACCGTTTTCAATATCCCCTTCCCGCTAAGTACTCGCTCCATCCATACCTTCTGTCTCCTCTGTATCTCATCTTAAATCTGCCCCTCCTCACCCACGACGTCCAGCATTTCGTCGTTCCTCCTCCTTTCCGCCCACTTCACCTACTCCATTCGACTCTACACCCACAAATCGAATGCCTCCAACCTTCTCTCGTCCTCCTTCCTTTGTGTCCAAGTTCCCGCTCCGTAGAGAGCTACACTCCAGATCAAACTCTTCACTAACCTTTTCATTAAACTCCTACATAATGATACTCTCAGCAGCTCCTTCCTTTTCATGATTATGATAGAGAGGAAATTTTGGCTATTGTTTCTCTGAGCTAACATCGCCTCGCCAAACCAATACTGTGGGAAGGGAAACTATCAGAAATTTCCTTCACAATTCCATATGTATACAAATATACAGAAGCATCATTTACAATTGCAGACTCCGTTAATATATCATGATTATTCGTAGCAACAAGTATCCACAATTACATTTGAACGTTGGAAAAACCTTTTTATTCATATACTGAATAAGACTGCATAAATTAGACGTTATCAGGTCATCATTTTGGATTTGGAGTAGCAGCTTGATATCGGCATATTGTGGATGCAGTATAATTATTCCTTGTATTCACCATTGGTCAATAATCCTGAGAATGGGTTGACGCAGCTTTCCACTCAATTCTCCCATTAGCTAATCGTTTCAACGTACGTATTTCTTCTCTTCCATATCCTTCATTACCTGAACCATATTTATTTATTTATTAAGTTGTCCACATACAGCATGTTTGCCAGTTTACAGTGGCACAATATAACAAACATTAATAGTACAAACTCAATCAATTTAAATCGATAGCAATGCATTGTATGTAATCATATTGAGCTTAAGAGTTTCTATTAAGATAGGAAAGAGCGCGGTTTGTAAAAGTGTGGTTAGAAAGGAGAACAGGTCCCGGATATTCCCATATATTTTATATCAGGATTTTCCGCCCTTTCCATCAAGTTGTCCCACAACGATTGTCTTCAGAAGGCCATCATGTCTCAACATGTGGCCTAATAGTTTCTTTCGCCTTCCTATCAAGGTTTTCATGAGGCTTCTCTTCTCTCCCACCCTTCTTGGGTCTTCCTCATTCCCTACACGGTTGATCCATTTGATCCTCATCATTCTTCTGCAGTATCACAGTTCAAAAACCTCCAATTCTGATTTCTCCGCTTCTGTCATTGTCCATGCCTCACTTCCGTAGAGAAGCATACTCCAAATGTAACTTCAGGTAAATTATTTCCTGACCTCTATGTTTCAATTGTGGCGGAAAGGAAACTAGGGCCCTAGCGTGTAGGGTGGCTAATTTTTGGATCCAGTTCAACGCTCTTCCTTTTCCAACCAAAACTGATTGAATGAGCTCGAACGAACGTCTTTCATCACAAAATACAAGGTTAAAATCTTCTCTATAAATAATAGAACTCCCTAAATAAAATAAACGCTCACATGATTTACCTGTTCCATATATTTTATACAATTTAGATCCGAATAATATGCAATACGGTATCTTGGAAAATCGTTTATTTAATTTGGATGACGGAACGATCATTTACAAAACCTCCGGTGAAACAGACTACTTGCAGACCTTTTAACATAATTGTCATGAACATTTCTCGACCTAGATTACGACGAAAGCAACAGATTCTCTCTGAAAAGTGATGCATTCGCGCTAAATCCAGGTGGAGACCTTGAGTCTCACTTCAACTTCCAGCAAAACTCGACGTTCATAAAACGATTCGTAGATGCTGGAAAACTTTTCATAAAGCATGAAATACTTTCCAAAGCACAGGAGTTCCAAGCAACAAACTCATAGAGTATTTCACGCAAATTCACAGCGAAGGTATTATGCGGAATCACATCGATCTTCACCCAACATTCCTTTCCTCTCGTATGCATCAAGAAAAAATTCTACCCCTCCGAATAAATATACCAGCATAAACGATGGAGGAGAAAAGTCCGACATTAACAAGAGAGCCAGAAGCTTTTGCATGCGAATAGTAGACCTGACACTTTTTCTAAACGCCAAGCCATGGGAGGAAAATGAATCCGCGGAGGCACAACATAAAAAAGAAAAGAAACACGAATAGAGCAGAGAGAAAATACACAGCAAATCGGGGACAGCAGCTTTGTACGAAAATAAATTATGAAAATGAGAGTGTGACTATGTGAGCGATAGATAACCAAGGGAAGAACAATAAAAAAATAAACATGGTCGGTGATACAGTCGTACGGAGTCACCACGGGGGAGTAGGAGGGTGAATACAGTAGTATCGTTCGTGAATGAACCACAAACAAAAATAACGACTCATGAGCATGAATCACATGAATTGAATCATTGCTCGAGATAATAGGATACGAGTTTCAGTAAAGCAAATGATGCTCTCTCCATATGATTTTCGCACACCGTGTGCACATGCAATTTACTCCGTAAGGGGTATGACACCAGGTAGATCACGTTCACGTCTTCCAATGAATCAGTTCTTTACAGGGATGGACGGATCCAGGATTTTTTTCGGATCCAAATACACTTTAAAATTCCTGACGCTGAGATTCCCCCGATGATTGTTCAATTTCTTGGGAAGAGTCACACTATGTGCCAGTCCTATTTTGCCTTTTTTTATTTTCCACGGCTGAAATTCTCCTACGTAACCTCTGCGAGAACTTCCAAATAAAACGGTTCATTATAATTCTTTGCTTGCTTAATTATGTAATATATATTATATAATTAAGCAAGTAACTATAATTAATATAATGCTATTTTACGATTTCCATGCTTTAAATATTTCAAATTGAGCGTGATAAAAAATTGTTACGCATGGAGTAGGACAAGAGTCGCATGCGACGGCGCATTCGATGAGAGAATTGGAACTCTTTCCACCCTTATGGGGTTGATTCCACTGAAGCTATTATTTAAATTATTATATATAAATATATATTAAAATTTCGGATCCAGATCCGACGTCTTCCGCGACTTTGGATCCGATGTATCTGATGAAGGACACTATCTGCGGATATTTGGATCCGAGGTATCCGATCCGACCATCCCTAGTTATTAATATTATTCCTTTCAGATGAACTATTTGTGAGTTTATCCGTAAATAATGTTACTAAATTCAACAACAGATGCGTCTTAATTCGGGCGGTATCGTGGCTAGAAATTCCCCTCTTGTAGCCCTCCTCTCGACGAAAATTATCGCGGATTCCTTCACTCCGTTTGTTTTTTACGTCGACGTGTGTCCAAAGACCGTTTTACACGGGGCACGGAATTGCGCAGGTTAGAATTGCATTCAGTCCTAAAATGGTGAGGAATTGCGCGAATGCATGAACGAAATTAGAACAGAGGCTACTATGCCATCTCACATCCACGCATTCTCGCACGCGTTCCAACAATTCAGCGCCTTTAAGCGACGAATTTTGACTGCGCCCTCGTACTCACACGTCAGATTGTGCAAGTACGTGCCCCTTGTAAAACGGCCTTGAGGGAAAATGTGGTCGTCGCGGGAAAGGGGGAAACCAAGGGGGGAGATCACGTGACTCGTGCCCAGGAGTGGCCGAGAGAGAGAGAGGATACAGCAAAAGAAAAGAAGGTGGAGAGAAAGAGAGAATTGGGGGACAGGAGCGGTGAGAGGACCCACCGCGCTTTAATTAATTACGCGACTCCTCTGGAAGAACAGCACGGAGAGAGGAGAGACAGCATCCCTTCGCTGCATGGACCACTGTCTCCCCCCCTCCCACCTCGTAATTTATTTTCGTACATAGTCAACCGCTGATCCTCGAAGATGCCACTCGGGAGCTCGGAGGTCGCGTGGTTTTCCTGCCGCCACTCCGCAGGGTGCACAGGTATAAAGAAAACCTGCACGCCTCTCCGTCTGCATTTAGAAATAAATTAATTGCTACTCCTCCCTTGAGAAATTTTATACATACAGGTGTTTACACTCTTCATTAACCTTCCGTCTCTGTTTATAAATAATACGTATCCCGCCATTAATTAGGGAAAGCATTTTGAGAAGCGTCTTCTTGGCTTCCATGACGACAACCAACCTCGCTGAAAGATATTATATTCTCATTTGATTACTGGGGAATCATAGGGTTACGAGTCTAAGAAATGACATCCAGTAAGGGGGTATCCTCATAGTTTTTTCAATCTGCGAGTGATAATTGGTACTTAAAATAAAATACAGTCACTCAGAAAAGAAAAGAAAGAATTAAATTGAAATTGAGAGACACGCCAGACCAAAACCGATTTCAACAGGGGGGAAAAATCATTCAAACCTTTTATGCTGTTACAGTTAAAAATTAAACACCTTTCATTTTATTTTCTATACATATATCGACTTCCTCTCCGTAATCTGGGACTATTTTGAGATCGAGATAGTTGGGTCGATAAAATGAATATTTGGCGATAATATACTGGCCATTTTGTTTTCGTACAACTACCCTGTTCATCCTTAAAGATGCTACTCTGAGAGCAAATGAAGGTCACCGGTATTTTTCGCCATTATTCCGCGGGGGCAAAGGAATGGGTATTTCAAGGTAAACCCGCATACCTGCCAGCAATTACAAATAAATTAATTGCTCCTCCTTCCTGGAAAAATTGTACATACAGGTATATATATTCTTCATTCTACTGTCTCTGAGTATAAGAAATATATATCCCGCCATTAATTAGGGAAATAATTTTCGGAGGTGCCTTTTTGGTTTCCATGACGTCAACCAATCTCTCTGAAACACATTTCTTATTTTTTTTAATAGCTAGGGATTCATTTGCCTCGGAAATGACGCCTGGTCAAGAAGAAATTCATTTGGACTGAAGGTCTGCGGTATTTAGGATGTACAGAATTAAAAATTGATTACACTCACCGAAAGACGAAATATCAATTACATTCAAGATATGAACTAAAACAAAACCGACGCGCAAAAGAGAAATAAAAAATAAACTATTTACTCCCACAGTTAGGGTTTAATATTAACGAACCTCTCTGATAGTTTTCAATACATATCAACCGCGACTTTTTTTTAAACATGGAATTGATCAAATGGGTCATTTTCGAGCTCAAATTAGACAGTCCGGCATAACGAAAACGTAAGCCAAATGTATAGGGTCTATTTTATTTCCTCATAATATTAACCCCTGCAGATGCCACTCCGAGCACGGTGGACATGGTGTTTTTCTGACATTAATCCGCTGGAGCACACATATTGAAATGATAAAGAAAAGCTGTATACATACCGTCTGCATTAAAAATTAACTAATTGCCCCTCATCCTTTGAATAGTTTCATAAATTCAGGTATTTGCATCTTTCATTAGGCTCCCGTCTTCATGGTGCAAGGAACGACCCCTAATGTCGAAGGGGATGCTAAAACCAGTGTTAGGGGGAATTATATTGAACAAGCGGCGAATCAATTGCAAGATACAGCGGTGTTTTTATAGAATTACAGGGAGTAGGTCTTAATGTGAACTAGAGAAGAAAGTTGCATGTGCGGATGGGGATAGACCGAGGCAAGGGCGGAGATCCACAATTTTTTCTAGGGGGGGGAGCTAAATTTTTAATGAATATTACATGAGCTCAAAACACATCTCCGAGAGATATTTATTACGACGTTGTTATTAAATACGTGCTCAAAAATCCAGAGCCACTACGACAAGATGAAAGAGAGAATATATTTTCAAAAAGGTCATAGGCTACACCAAAACCGAACTGCATTAAGGGCCTGACAATCGAACGATCTTCTCATACTTGATATTGAAAACAAGATACAACGATTAATGCACGAAATATTCCCTTTATTTTAATATCAATGTTATTCATATGGAAATAAAAGATTGAGACTCCGTAATACACAAAACCAAGCGAACGTAATGATGACCGTATTATAAATTTTGTCAATTATTTACGCACCTGGGAGGGGCTGGTGCCCCCGTGACCCCCCTAAATCCGCCTATGGGCCGAGGTGAACCGTAATGGCTTCCAGTGTGGGTAAAAGTACAAATAAAACGTAACTGACTCAATTTCAGTTACTTCGTAAAAATAGTAATCAATTACGAGTACAAATTACTGATTTTAAAGAGTAACCAATAAAATTAATGTTACAATTACAATTAATTGTTGTAATATTGTCCACTTTAAATACCACCTGTAACTGCTGAACATGCACTAAAAATGCGTAATGACTGAGTCATACAAATTGCTATAAGGGAAGTCCGGTAGAGATGCCCCACCTAAGGAAATGTCTTCATATCTATGACTGAGTGAATAGTAAGAATGTAGGACTTCACGATATAATACAACAATGATTGATTATTAACAATATACCCACAAATTTTCATTAAAAAATATTCACCCAAAAATATTTAAACTTTTCCATAAATATGCATTTGGCCATCTCTCCCAACTGTCCGGGTGAGACGCCCCACCTCCTCGGGAGAGATGCCCCACGCAGCTCTAGGTGAATGCAATCTAAATTAAACCTATTTTATAATAACACATTCAAAATAACTTAAACTTATGGTATTAATATAACATTTAAACACATTTTGAATCAACGTTTGTAAAATTATTTGTTCAGAATTGCATAATTCCAGCGAAAATATCCTTCAAATCTTGCACTGAAACTCATTCATGTACTAATGAATGACAGCAATAGAAAGAATAATATTTGGTGCAAATGACCTTAGTTGTCGAGGCACCCTAAAAACAAAATACTATAATAATATTTTACAGGAGCTTCTTACCTAATTTACAAAAAAATTGTTTAAACATTGCTCTTCTTTTTCCCTCGATCAGTCTGGTTTCACGTTTATTTGCAGAAATTTCCGTAAATTTTGCATGATTCGTGCAGCCAATGATCGCAATTGAACATTTGATCAAGTCTACTGTTAAATTTGTGGTAAAATAGTTATCTTCACATTCCAAAAATCTGTTCTGGCCATCATCAATGATCAGTTTTTCCTTATTCTTTTCCAAATTTACTATTTTTGAAATGTTTCATTTTTTACTCTTCGCACTTATCTTTCCTTATTTTACGTGTTCGCCGAACGTCAGTACTTTCGCTGTATGTTTCAATTTTCTCGAATTTATTTCGAAGGTGAGGAATGGCGATATTTTATTCAACGGTTTTGTAGGTGCCATTTTTGAATTCTGATGATCTTTTGACGACTTCAAAAGTTGCTTAAACGCTTCTCTGGATGTGCCAGGCATTGAAATAGGGTAATCCGGTCAGCTTTGGGTTTCTATCGCTATTATTCCATAACTTAAGTTGAAGAAGTGCTAAGGTATTATTGATGGGTCCATAGGAAATATGTCTATCTCCCTGAAACCAGAACTTAATGGGAGTCCATTCAGAGTCTGAAAATTCCTTTTCCGGTCAGATGCCTTTGAAAATTAATGCCAGAGGAAGAACTTGGTCTTCAGCGTTGCAGCACGCAATCACGGTGTTGTTTTTTCCTCTCTCCGTAGATGTCAGAATCTGAACATCTTTAGCACCTTTTGTGTATAAAATCTTCCCTAGGACGTTATTTAGCCGACAACCACACTCATCCATGTTGTGGACGTTGGCCGGCCTGGTAAAGAAATCATTCTCCTGAAATAATTCTGAGAGTACTTTAGAAAAGTGACTTACGCTTTCTCTATTCATGCCTTCACTTCTACCAGCTGACAACCTTTAAGACTGCCTAGCACTATTTTTTTCTTAAAAATGAATTAAGCCAGTCATAACCCGACATCTTCAGTTCTGCATTGAAGGACAAACTTTTCAGCAAACTGATAGGCTATTGATATACTTGTCTCTCAATCAGGTGCAAACCTAGATTTTTCCAGGAGTTATTTATGACTGATAAATCACTTTTCCAGCTCCATGCCAAGTGGACCTAAAGAAATTTTTGCTTGCATTACCCTCTTCCTGCATCGGCGAAGAGTCCGAGAGGGGACTAGAAGTACCTCGCAGCCTCACTTATTCCGCTATCACCTGCTTTCAGCCTCGTGAGAGGTTCTTTAAATTGCTCTTCGGCATTATCGAAAGTGAAAAAGATAAACATTCGACTGAATCACTCAAGTGAATAGTGAGCGATGATCGACATCACCTAAACGAACGACTTAGTCAATGGGATTTAAACATTACGCTGGTCAGAAGGAGGCAGTGCTGAGAAGAGAGATGTGCCATCTGCAACAAGTGATTACCTTTAGAAGATGATGATGAATCTGTTGCGAATGGTTCTATCATTATTTATTTTGTAGCCAAGGAGGCCTAGCTGATTTGTTTATGCTTAAGGCAATAAGTCATGGACTAAGATTGTGAGGGGCATGGCATAGAAAGCTCTAATAGACTGATTCGATAATCGTGGAGATCGTCTCCATACCCATCTCCACAAATCAGACTGTATCAAAGCAATTAAAAAATTAGGTGGCACTTTTCACTTTAGCACTCTTCTACTGACCAACTTACTAATATTACTTCTATCCAGGGGCGGATCCAGGATAAGGACAAGGGGACCCTAAGTGGGGTGTAAAATTCCAGGAGTAGTGGGGGTCGGAAAAATTACCATTCTATCTAGAGTAAATTGGATACCATGGAATAATATACCATGGAATGTGGAATAATCGGAAGTATTAAATGTAATGAAAATAAAATTTCCAATCGCGAAAAATCAACATGAATATAAAAATGCGATAGCCCCCCCTTGCGTATCCAATTTATCCCCTCCATATATCCCCCCGATAGATCAGCCACTGCTTCTATCGTATTGGTTACAATTAATTGGAAACAATACGGGTAGGGCATCTATACCATAAGATAGCACTGGGGCATCTCTCCCGAGGAGAGGTGGGGCGTCTCTCCTTTCAGTACGGGAGAGTTGCCCTTACAGCCAGCGGGCAAACACATGGTCTAAGATGACTTGTCACTGCTTTTGGGCATTCGATAAACATGCTGCTACAAGTTTTCACCCGTTAATTCAAAGTATTCAAACATTTTAACTGATGCCGACCATAACCATTATGCTCTACCTTATAACAGAGCGGAAATTTCGGAGTACTCACTTGAAATGATGTTCTAAAGTAGCGTAAAAAAAACGGATCACCGCGAAACTTTTGAGGCTTCATATTAGTTGTCCAACTAATTGACGGACACCACCAGCAGAGCAATCTGATGGTTCATTTTAAAACTACCACGATCGGGGCATCTCTCCCGATGGGGCATCTCACCCGGACTTACCTTAGTTGTCATTCAACTTGCGATACATACAATTGTCACTGCTATGACAACACAAGGGGTATTTTTATTTTGTACCCATCATAAGATGGCAAGGAATGGTAGAAAATAAAGGTGGCTGAACCAAAACAAGAAAATAATGGTACTCAGGAATTCGAAGTTATCTGCAGGCCTAGGTAAATCAGTGAAGTGAGTAAAGTAATCGTCGATTACGAGCAAGTAACGATTACAACGAAAGTAAGGATTCCTCTTTCGCGGTAAGGAGAAAAATCAACATGAATATAAAAATGCGATAGCCCCCCCTTGCGTATCCAATTTATCCCCTCCATATATCCCCCCGATAGATCAGCCACTGCTTCTATCGTATTGGTTACAATTAATTGGAAACAATACGGGTAGGGCATCTATACCATAAGATAGCACTGGGGCATCTCTCCCGAGGAGAGGTGGGGCGTCTCTCCTTTCAGTACGGGAGAGTTGCCCTTACAGCCAGCGGGCAAACACAAGAAAAAAGTGTAAAGTGCAAGTAAAAATTGTGTTTTTTTAAAGTAATCGTTACAAGTACAAATTACTACGAAAGTAATCGTTACAAGTACAAATGACTACGAAATTAACCGTTACAAGTAATCCGATTACTTACCAACACTGACAGCTTCACCTTCACGGGCAGAGTTTTTGCATCCAAAGACCAAGGACGATACAACGAGGAAATCGGCCGAAAAGATTCAAGTTACTTAATTTTAGTACACATTCGACTGTTCCGCTGATCCTTAGAGTCACTACTCTGTGTTCCCTCATGAAAGTGGCCACGAGGTTATCGCCTGTATTTCACGGGCGCGCAGGCACGGCAGCCATAAAAAACGTGCACGCTCATCTCTCTGGATTAAAAGAACGGCTTTCATTACAGCCACTTCTATTAATGGTGTACTCCTCTTGAGTGCCATTCCGCTTTTGTTTCTGAATAATTATACATAACCGGGAATTAATTGGGGAAAAATTTAAGATGTGCCTTTATGGCTTCCTCGAAGACAAGAGATTTCACTGATATAAGTCTCATTTTTGTAGATTGAGGGGTTTTTTGGCGACTGTAGCTATTGCAATAATGTCTGGTAGCGATAAATTCATTCCAGTAATAGGTCTGTGAACGGTAGTTTCTTGACTACGATAAAAAATGTTTTAAACTGAGGAGAAATTAAGGGAAGCAATTGGAGAATGAATAATAAACAAAATGCAATACGAGTGAGCAGCAAACATTACCACATGTCCTTTTATTCTGGTTCTCTCTGGTAAAAATTGATGGGATTATCCGCCGGTATTTAATGAATACCGAGCATTTTAAGAGATGTTTCACGGCTTTAAAAAAAATAATTATCCAGGGTAAATACATGGACGACGAGAACCATCCTTTAATAAGAGAGGTAATATGCCTTGACCAGCACTCAAACCTGGGTCCTTCAAGTGTTTCGTTGTCCTTCCCTTCTCGAAGCTGCCGTGAGGACGAGGAAATGTCGGCTAAACGTTAGATACTCCACCACATTGTGAATTGCGAACTGTACGAATTGATTTCCACACTAAGGTGCAATGTTCGTCATTACACCTCCCATGAGCTACCTTTTTCCTTCCTTACCAATTCCATAATTTTCCATTTCCTTACTATACGCATCTAAAGGATGTAAGGATTCGTAAGAAGTTAAAACTCTTGTTTGACTAAGAAGATTTTTAATAAAAAGTTATCTGAATTTAAATGTAAATTATAACGTTCAAAATGGCGGAGAAATGACTTACACTACATACATTAATTAATGTTTACCTTGAGCGCATAAAAGACAAATTTTATTATATCTATGAAACTTAGGAAGACTGGAGGTGTTCGAGATATGAGTCTGGAGAAGGTAGAGTGGACGGAGAGAAAGAGGAACGACGAAGTGCTGAATATGGTGGGTGAGGAGAGACAGCTTCTTGATGGGATACGGAGGTATGGATTCAAAGGTATGGAAAGAAGGAGTACTTAGCGGGAAGGGGTTGTTGAAAACATTGTTAGAGGGTAGAATGTTGGGTAACAAGGGAGAAGAAGGAACAGAATAGTGTTTTTTTATAGATAGAATGAGAGGGAGTAAACCTTATTGTGAATTTAAAAGGAAAGTCCACGAAGGGAGGGAATACTGCCAGAATACTTTTTTAATACTCCATGGAAAGGTACCGTAATCGGCACAATGCTTTCATTATCACGGAATTTAAATATGAACAGGCAATTGAATTAGTTTTAAAACTAGGAATTTCTGCAAATATTTGGAGGTAACTGCGAAAATCCACCTCCCACACTGTTCGCTTACTCTTCAGCCCATTCACCTGATGATCGTCCATGTGCCAAACATTTTCATGGCCCGGAGGAAACGAATGAGGGGACAAAAGAGGGGATTGACAGGGCTTAGGCAAAGCGGATGATCATCCCTCGCTGACAGGCAAGCCGCGCTTCAAAGGCAGTCGCCGCGAGTCAAAAAAAGCCGGAAAGGCGGGCGGCCCGGCCGGGAGCGAAGTGCAACCGCGCTCACGGATCCACCCTTACGTATTCAGCCCAAAAGACTCCCTCGGGACACGATCAACATTCGCGTAATCCACGGGTCAATGGCAGATGCCCCAAATTTCCATTTTGTCCACCTCGAACTAATGTTCGCTCAAATCGCTCATTCGCCGTCACACACAGGCGATAAAATATTCTCTACGGCAAAATTAAAATAATTTTCGCTCGATTGCAACCGAAATTCTCAAACAACCCTTATATGCACGAATACTACAGAAGGGGATCCTGAAGTCTGCCTCTAAATTTGTTGTCAACCACCGCACATTTAAATTGGTTTTCAAAAGTCGCCACTCGCGTCGCTGACAGACAGAGCGATCCGAGTTTCTCGGGGGAAATGAGGTATAATTAAGGATTTTAACCGAAATTTACGTACATAATCACGTAATATATCTAATTCAAGAAAGCTCTATGTCATTCTTCGCCATTAAAAAAACAATTTACAGCAAAATATTGGGAAAAAAAGTGGATCGTATTGCGCTCATCACCGCGCCGCGGACATTTTTGAAAACCGATAAAAATGCGACCGAAGTGACAACAGAAATCAGCCTTCTATCGGATGGAATCAGGCCTCCTCTACGCGGTCCCCTTGCCTCTATGTTTGCCGACAGCTTCGCTATATTACCAATGACCGTAAAGATCTGATTAGCGGAATTAACTGAAGTTTTCCATATTAAATTTCCCATATAATAATTCGCATAGCGGCAGATATTCACGTTTACTTTCAATGTATATTGACCAAGATATAGGCAGTAATTTTCAGCTCCTTTCAAGATCAATATAGTATCATAAATATAACTTAAATATAACCAAACATAAATATAACCAAACCGAATGTCAGCTTCAAAATCAAACTGACAAAAACCTAGATCATGTGATGCGCCTGACATGACGGGTCTGAAGGTCTAACAACGATAACAACCTTATGATTTGTATTACCTATTCCGACTAACATTTTCCCATTTAATTTAATACTAACGAAAAAGAGGAAGCAATAGGAATTTCATAAAATCTATCGATAATTTTAAATATGTTTTTCAGCAAAGAAGTAACGAGAAAAACAAGTGAACATAGAATTACAAATATCTAAGATTGCAACTTACTCAAATAACATGTGAAACATCTAAACATATTGAGGGCTCACTCCAGTACAATATAAAAAGCAATAAAGTAAGGTTTTGATGCGAGTTCCACATTATTATTTCAGGTTACCTAACGATTAAGATAAAATAACATGAAACACGACTCAACAACTTTAATATACCCCCACTTTCCTCAATCCCACCCAACGTTGGATTAGTTAACGTATGAAAAGAGTCCGGGAAGTCTTAAACCTTGACAATAAAATAAATGTCTCCTAAAACGCACTGTACAGCAGTAAAAAGGCTATCTGGACGGCTATGAAAGAAATGGCTGGAGTGAATAAAAATATTCAAACTGTCACGTTCCACAAATACCTACAGAGATAACTTCAAACTCTGTGTCCAAGACAGGAGTAAACTCTAGCGCACGACTATATATCCTTCAACTTTTTAACAGCCCCGCGTACAGCCAGAAAATATACGTCACGCTCTACTCCAGTGAACAAAGAAAGAAACCGTGCAACTTCTTTCAGAGGTTCTGGGCACTAAAATAATGATAAAAAAAAAGATGCAACGACGGTATTCAATCACGCTCGTGGGATAACAACAGCTCGGAGCGACAAAGGGTAAGGGCGGAGTGAACTTCAGCCGCAGTGAACCACTCCCACGGAGCTGGGCACAGAATAATAGCCACCAACACAATTCGTAGACGTACACAAACAGCTATATCGAAGAAATGCGGTTTCTCTTCGTTCATACTAGTAACCATTGCTTTATGTTGGGCAAGCCAAACTAATGGCATATTTTTAAGTGTTACATTTCACTCCTCCTGGTGTTGGAATCAACATTTTCTGCGCCATTGGTAAAAATTCCATAAGACTTTGAGCCACGAATCTTAGGCTTTCCTTGCCACTCCGTACACCACTACGATATCCAGGTTCATGGTTCCCATGGCAACAGATTCCCTAAGGCTTGTGGTTGGTTAGTGGTTCGGTTATCGGTCCAGGGGAATTATTTCCGTGGTAATCAATATAAAGGTTGACCTAGCACTTCGGAATAATTGCTATGATATATTCTTTTAAACTAACTATAAAAGTGATTTGATAAGATCTCGGCTTGAATGTTAGGATGAAAATGTATGCTATCAAGTTCTTGCAAGCATTGCTTAAAAATTTCATCAACAGGTGTTGTGACCTCAACTAATCATCACAGCATATTTTTCATTTCTTCAAAATTACCGCCAAAAACAGCACACGATTTCAACCACAATCACTCGATTTCAAAAAATTTACAAAGACCTAGTCAACCTGCCAGAAAATGGAAATTCAATAGAACCATTTGCAGATTTACCGTTATTACTGATTCATGGATTTACAAATAATTCTGATCAAGGTTTCCCTAGCCTCAGTTACGCTACCAAAAAGGTAATTAAACATGAAATGAGCAAAACAGCTACTACTAAGAACGTACACAGACCACGACAAACCTTCACATACATTTTTCGGTAAAATGTAATGGCTTTCAACGAAATTATCAACTTAAGGCTCTTTTTCTTTCACCGCCGTAATTCGTAATCTACTTCTCGAAGATTTTTAGTACAATATTCCCAGGACGCCTTTTTTTGCTTTCGAGGCAGCTTAGAGCACGTAAATCAAGACACGAACAGCACTTACTTACATGAATAATTGAGAATACTACTGCGGAGCCGGAAAAATTTAATCGCAACAGAACACACACGCAAGAGCTTCGACGTTCTGCCACCAGGGCATGCTGGGAGTAGTAATGCATCGACGAGAAGAGAACGTAATATAAAAAAAGACCATAAAGGGGGCGCGAGTGAAAAAACACTCGGGACTCGTCGGCGACTTAAAAAAAACGGGAGAGCTAGGTAGGTGCTTGAGGAGTCGTCTCACGAACGACAAGAAAGGTTTGGAGGGGCAAAAAAAAAAGAATGATAAAAAAGGAAAGATTGGTGAGAAAAAAACACGGAAGATTTGAGAGACTTTGGTGTGAGGTGCGGAGATATACAGAACGGAGGGGTTGGGACGATTCCTACTCTCCGAATTCTCCCCTCTACGGTGGCGGAAAAAGGGTAGAATAGGGCCTTATCTCGGGAAGACTGCGTTCTATTTCGGCGAAAAATACGGGAGAATATTCCGCACCAGAGGACTTAATTCCCTGAGACCAATCCCGACGAGGAAAAAAAGGAATAAAAAGGTGAAAAATACATTTTCCCCACTTTCCTATCTTCGCAGCAGACACCCTACCACCCTAGTAAAGCGCCTCGTCCCTATCTCTCAATTTTAGCCAAACACAGCTATATTCCGTCCGCTTCCCCCCCAACGTAGGCTCATTTAAACCGCTATTCCCTCCCACCTCCCGTGCAGGAAGACATTGCCCGATGCACTCCTACGGGCTGCGGGCCAAAACAAAAGCGCCCTACCGGTCGCAGAAGGAGCGAAGCCAGGGGCGGGTTAATTAAAAGAATCGCCTCGACGCGCGCGCCAGGGTGAAAATTTTCCCACGCCGCCGCCAGCCGGCCCTGGCGCCCCTAGTTCATTAAGTGGACGTCAAGGGCGGTGCCCGCTGAACTCATGGCAATCCAGTTCTCAATACTGGCGGAGATGCTCCACGAGCATACGGGTGAGAGCGAATCCCGATTTAATCTCCGCTATCAAGGATAATATATCGATGGCTAAGTACGTATCTCAAAATTTGGTCGGTTTACTTTTTAATACTGCCGTTTGGAAGTAAAGACAATTTTGACCCTAATTGTAACAACACCTATGTGGAAATATTGATGGATATATGCTTCTTTTTCAGTTATATGTATTTTTGGTTTTTAATTTTTTAGGGTAAAATTTAAAAATATAATCTTTTTTTTGTTCTCCTGAAAAGTTTCTATTTTTGAGATACGTGTTTTTAGAACTTAGCAATGGATATACTAGCTATATACTGGTTTAATAAAGGATCCCCGTGAAAATGTTTTTTTTAATTTTAACTCACGTAAAATGAGTTTTTTTCATTTATTTAACTCAAGTTATCCTTGTACGGCATTTCTGAAAATTTAAAGTGCAACAGTAAGTTTCCAATCACTATGTATGATTAAGCCAGAACAAGACGTTAAGGCCAATCAAGGGGGTCCCCTGGTTCGCATCGCAACATCTACAAACGAGGGAATCTCAAAATAAAACCATTACCACAACACCTCATAATTCACTCATTCAGTAGTTTAATCCGAAGGTTGGTTTCGATAATTGAGGGTAGAGTTCACACCTGACTAAGCCATAGCCGTGAGGATTTCACACATTCCCTATGCCACCTCGCATTTCGAGGAATTTGTTTGCATACAATATCATATGTATGGAATAGGCAGTGGCGTAACCAGGAATTTCGTTCGTGGGGTCCAAAACCAGAGGGGAAAATTTTTGAAAAACAGGGTACAAAGTAGAGGGTTTTAAACTAATTTAGCTCATTTCATAAACGAAAAAAACTTCATTTGTTAAAGTATTATTTTGTAAATTCTTGATTTTTCAATATTTTGATTTCTTTTATGAAGGAAAATATTTGTGTTGTAATATTTCGGGAGGGGGGTCTCCCGATACCCCGTACCCCTCCTGGCTACGTCACGGGGAACAGGTGTAGAGGGAAACTAAAGAGAAGAAAGAAGTAGGTGTGAAAAGGCGGACTTGTTGGAGGATTTAGGGAAGAACTGCGTCGAACTAATCATAGGATTCCATTAACTTTATACAGTGATGGCGGTGATTCAACTGTCAAAAAGACAAATTCACTTTCTCACGAAAAACTTCCTATTTTCTAAAGACTATTTTCGTTCATTTATCGTTACTATGACTAAGGATAGTCAATGGCAGCCAGGGGTATCATTCTCGAAACGTTCAATACATATATTCCGGCTCAGAGTAATCCCGATCGCTCATTACGTCATTATTGGAAGAGTACTACTACGAAGCGGTATTAATCTCGAATTATTCAAGTACATAGCCACAACACGGATAAAGCTAAGCATAAAATTAATCCACAAAAAACCCCAGCGCAACCTTCTTATTTTTTTTACCACTAAAGTATTCTTCCGGCCAAGGTAGGCATTCATGGAGCATCTGTTAATAATATGCCTCCTCTCCCATGAATGACTTCCCTCTTTAATTCACAGTAAGTTTACTATCCATAAATCCCATCTATAGACCTTATTATCTTACCCATTAACTGAGTATTCTTCCTTTCTTCCTTAAATCAAGGTTTTAATAACCCCTTCCCGCTCAATACTCAATCATACCAAAATAGTATCACAGTGAAAATAAATTCAGACTGAATTAGTTCCGCTGAAGCTGCTACACTTCGAGCTCTTGAGGTTAGTTGCACAATGAATCTTGCAAAAAAGTGAACAAAAGAATCATTACAATATCCCTAAAAAACGAAGCTGGAATTTTCCAAGTTAGCGAAATAAGCAAGCTTCAACTAGTCACAATTATTCCCTATGTTTCCACTCCGAATACAATCCCACTGGAAGACCCATTTCTCGGCGAATAGCTGAGACCAAGAGATTTCGGTACGTAAATTTAGCGAGAAGAAATTTAAGTGAGCCACGGTCAGGCTGCCCCCGTTGCCAAGGTTCGTTTACCCAGGAGACGGCGGAGATTCTGTAAGGCAATAAAGGCGGCTGATGAGAGTCGAGGAGAATTCCGCCAAATTCATGTCTTCCTCCCACTGACTTCCGCAGCTTTCGTCTCAGCCGCCTAGCGGCGCCACTCACCCTTCCCCTCTCACCACACATTGCCAAAAACCGCGGCCGATCCCTTTATCTTCCCACGCCTATATTTCACTTCCCTCGCATGAGCCAGGGGGAGGCGCAAGCGCAGCTTAAAATCCTAAGAGCCCTCCTTCAGCTTCTTCGCAGTTTCCATCCCGAAAAGACGGGAGCCGAGTCGATAAGCCTTTCAAGCTCCTCCAGTCCGACACAAGAGGCCCGAGTTCGACCTGGAGGTATAATTTCAACGATCAAAGGCGGAAAAACACTGACGTAGCAGGCCTGGGGGAAGAAATTACAATAATTTTCGTATGAAGATTTCCACAGCTTCTTTTATCAAAGTTGGTGGTTGTTTTCGGGAATTGCTGTGTAGGTAACATTTTCTTACTCGACGTTTCACTACTCTTACTGGGAGCGTTTTCAAGAGAAGGGAGGGAAACCCTAACATAAGCTCGGGAAGAGAACAGTTTCCCTCCCATTCTCTTGAAAACGCTCCCAGTAGGAGGAGTGAAACGTCAAGTAAGAAAACGTTCCCTAAGCAGCAATTCCCGAAAACAACCACCAACATTAAATTACAATAATACCGAGGAGTCCAAGATTTAGGCAAAGAGTTGCATGAAGAATGTGATGTGTAGGGAGATAAAAGGTATATGTGTATGCAATTGAACCGTCCGCCTACCTTAATGGTCAGATATCGTATTTGGAGTAGGCGATCGGCATCTGAGGTTATTTGCGCCATGTGGGAAGGATAGAAAGGAAGGGCGGAGAGAAACCCGGCGTCGGCATTGAGACTGCTCCAAAGAAAGGCGTCAAGGAGAACAAAGCTTACCGCCGGACAAAGTGCTCCGCTTAAATTGCCTTTCGTAAAGAACTCACGCAGAAATTGGGCATTCTGTATAAAATCTTCACTACCGAGGGGATTTGAACCGGACCCAAAGGGTAGGAATAAAATACTCCAAGACCACACAACCCGATCCCTACCTGATCCACACTAATTATCATAAATGATTCTTAATTTTAGGCGACTCAAAACCTACGACATAATTATTCACTACATGTCCAGGTCCGGAACAAGCAATAAATTATGAGGGATATTTTGCCCAACGGATTGGTATGGGAATATATTTTCCTCCGAACAAAAAAGGAGTTTAATAAACGCTTGGCGGAACTTCGTTTTTCCTTTTAATTTTTTTCACTACTGGTGCTCTAACAAAAACCCACCATAGTTCTAATAAGGCGGTTTACATGGTAGTGTGTAGCTGTAGATGAAGAGAATAGATACGGCGAAGAATAAAGAATGTGAAGTGGACAGAAAGGAAGAGGAACGACGAAGTGCTCGACATGGTGGGTGAGGAGAGGCAGCTTCTAATTGATATACTTAGGAGACAATGTATGGATGGGGCGAGTACTTAGCAGGGAGGGAATGTTGGAAACAGTGTTGGAGGGTAGAATTTTGGGTAAACGAGGGAGAGGAAGGAAGAGAAAAGGATTTTTAGAGGGAATGAAAGGGGGTAGGCCTTATTGTGAATTGAAGAGGGAAGTTCTTAAAGGAAGGGGAGGCTCCAAGAATGGTTCTCAAGTACCCCGTAGAAACCTAACTGAATCGGTTGAATTGAATTACTCCAACTGACTATATTAAATTCAATAAATGTGAGGCTCTTGAAGGAGGACATGAAACATTAATTTTTATAAAACCTTTTCAGTTACTATATTTCATTTTCTAACGTTTTCGAATAAAACTGACCGACGTTCGGGGCGTCAAGTGTGACCTCGGCATTTGGTTTACGTGCAGCCACCTTGAGCGCGCCGGAACACGTGTACTTTTGAGGCACGTAACTCAGGTTCTCTGACAACAGGTTCGAGAACGAGCTATCAGTAAGCTCCCCTTCTTCAGCACCCCGGGCTCTTCGTAAGGGGACCTTTTAGGCGATTGTTACCACACCCGTCGACGATATATGTTCTTGCTACTCCGACACGCCACTCATCCCAGAAAATCTCTCACTTACCGCCGCACTCCGATAAAAATCCCCACTCCCCTCCATCGAAGTAAGCTCGGTTAGCTTCAGCGCCGCGCCAATGAATAATACCCTGACGGATGGAGAGGAGCGACAGCGAGAGGTAAAAAAATAAATGATTTCAACACTGCTGGCACTGGCCAAGGTTTCGTACAGAGTAAATTAAAATATGACTCACATAAGACATGTAATGAAGGATGTAAAAGACAAGAAATACGTCTCTATGAAAAGGCAAGCGGATAGAAAGTAGAATGGAGTGCTGTGTCAAACCAATCTTAGGATTGCAGACTAATGATGATGATTATTAATTAAATAACTAACCTTTAAAATTGAGGAATAGAATTTATCAACAATAGTAGAACGACCTTAATGACAATTGGTCTTCATCAGAAAAAAAATTTTTGAAAGGATTAATGATGTAACTTCTAAACTGTAATCATCAAGAATATGACTTATATTACGTATTTCATCTTTCCTTCTTAAATTTGGGTAATGAAATCAAACGAGAGTTTTCAAAGCAACAAGTGAGCAAAGATTTTCTTCTCGTGGAAACATATTTCCGCTTAAAATACTTGCGGTCCTAGAAATGGCGTCGGGAAGCTGAAATGTTCACAAGGTAAGAGGCAATATTTTTCAAAAAAATTGTAGCCAACGCGCGTTTATTCCCCCAAGTCACCTGCAGTTAGAGATTATTTGTACAATACGTTGCCTCGGAATTGGAAAACGCATCCAAACACACGACACTTTTTCTTCGGGCCATTGCGAAACCTGAGTAACGTGAACACCGCGATTTAATACAACTCTTTTTTTTTGCACAACACACGGACTACGTCGCACGCTCCGACTCTTGTCACTGCAGTCGAGATCTTAGCACGCGTGGTCACGACGTGCACTATATTTTTTTATCCCTAGGTATAAAAAGTATGACAAAAAACCTCACTGAGTCATAAAATGCACGCTCGTTTTACCTTAATTCAAAAGCCCCGGGGAATAAAGTCCACCACAACTTTAGTGAATCACCGAGCATTCATTTCACTGGACTAACCGTGGCTGAGGTTACCGGGACGCGTTTACAAATCTAAAACATGCAATGCGATCTGTATATCCTGCAGTGAGCTCCACAGAGATTACAAACCCCGTATTTGCCCACGCTTTCAATTTTCACATTCCATTGTTTCCAAAATGGCCTCGTGCAGGTACATTTTCTTTAGCGCTCAGAATGAAAAGCAGAAACGCGTTTACTCAAAAATATAGAAACGAAATAACTCGACCTTATTCTATGGAGTGTTTTTCTCTAAGTATTGCGCGTTCCAAATCCGCAATTTGAGATACATAAAAAACATTAAAATACTTATGTTCACACAAGACTAAAACTTCTCTTACAAATCTCCACTGTGATAAAGAAAACTAGGTTAGCAAAACTATAATAATATAGGTTCACTTCTCAATTACGACATAAAATATACGCAAGATAGATTTATTGTTTATGATGATACGAGGCGCAGAGTTCAAAAATATATGAGTCCTTCGCACATATTTTTCATAAGTATAAAATGTACAACCATAGAGTAAGTATATATACTTACTCTATGGTACAACATTCATGGTACAATATCAATTTTTTAAATTTCCGAGGTAATACGAAAAAAAGTAGTTGTAAAAATTTGGGTTTTTTATTTGATTTAATACAGAAACACACTGGATAAGCTTATATTTTCTCGCGAGATAGGAGGCAATCAAAAAGGATCGCCGGAAAAGATCTGCGCCGTAGAGGTAATGAGTTTCTCCAGAATGGGGAAGTGAAGGATAAACTACGTAGCAAAGAATGAAAACTTAGGCCAAAATAAAGTACTCAGGTACCTAACATGGGGAAAAGATAAGCGGAGTAAGTAGTATTAATTTTACCATTAGGAAGTACTTTTATACCATTGTAATTTAATATTAAATTACAATGGTATAAAAGTACTTCCACATGAAGAGAAAAGCTGATAGAAATATTGAGAGGAGAACTCGGTAACCCAAATCCCAAGATTTCTAACAGCAAATAATCTCATTTTCCACATTCACCTAAGTGGTTTAATCGATAGATTTCCTCCTGAATCAATACATCCATTCGTAGTGTCGTTCAGCGAAGTAATACTCCTATACTTACAATGAAAAGATGATTCGTGAAAAAGTCCATCGCGCAATATGCTGAATAAAAATGATGGAGTTGGATGGATTTACCGAATAAGTAACGAGAAGCCCTAGGACTAGTGGAGGAAAACAAGAGTCTTCCAAAAATACCCTCAACAGAAGACGTGACAACTTAGTTGGCACAAAAAGATGGCCTGATTAATGAACAAAATCGTTGAAGAACAAGTGGACGACAAAAAAGGCAAAGTAAGGCCCAAATCAAACCTGTAAACTTTGACCCCCACAAAACTGTTACTTAGAACATTTTATTAAATGTGTAGAGGAAAAGAAATACATAATCATGAAGACAATGGCTGATAGGAGAGCGGGGCAGAGAGCTACGTGAAACTAACCATTTTATTTAACTTTGCCGCTCCTAAAACAGAGAAATTTACGCCTTTACAGAGGGGAAACCTAACAAACAAATGTAAGATAATCATAAACACCTTATTTTCCCAGGTAGGAGCAACCTACACAGACGGGACTCGAACCAGAGACCTTCGGTTAGGCAGGCAAGCACTTTACCCCGCAGCCACCGAGGCCGGAAATCGGATACCGACATAAGGCCCGGCGACAAAACCCCCTGAAGACATAAGGCCCGGCGACAAAATCCCCTCTACAAAATCGCCACAAAATTAGCGAAAAAATCGCCACGGGGATTTTGTCGCTAAACCGTGTGAAATCCTTGTGTAGGCTTTCGCGGTGTGGTGAGGATTCAGCAGTGGTATCGTCCGTCTCTTATATACCCCGTCGGAGGCCGGTGTCTTCTCATTGGCTGGTTCAGGAGGCCCGGGTGGCTTCTCATTGGTCCGCACCTCTTGGTTCTGTCCTCTCTCTCCGGGTTTACTCTTGAGCAATCTTCTCCATCTGTTAGGGAGCTGGTATCCGTCCTCCCTATTGAGGTTGTTCGGTGTCTTCATAATCTCTATAGCTTCCCTAATGATCTGTGGGAAGTATCTCTTTCGTGTCGTCTGCAGAGATGAATCTACGCGGTAGTAACCCCGAAAACCTGTCTGCCGAACCCTCACCACACCGCGAAAGCCTACACAAGGATTTCACACGGTTTAGCGACAAAATCCCCGTGGCGATTTTTTCGCTAATTTTGTGGCGATTTTGTCGAGGGGATTTTGTCGCCGGGCCTAATGTCGGTAACCCGATTTCCGGCCACGGTGGCTGCGGGGTAAAGTGCTTGCCTGCCTAACCGAAGGTCTCTGCCTAACCGAAGGACTCGACTCCTTTTCGAGCCTACATAACTTGAGCTGAAGAGGACCGATATTTGCTATACTTTACTGCCAGCTCCACACCGGCTGCTTGGGGCGAACGCCAAATGCCGTCGGCTTCCACGATAACGAATTGAAGAGGGGGGAGGGGGTATCGGGAGTTTCCCACGATGGCCGCGAGAGGCGCCACCACTTTTTCAATCCTTTTTTTTTTTTGCAGAGAAGCGCGTTCGACGACGCTCGACGCATATTTTCCACGCGTCTCGCGCTTATCTCGGGAGCGACGGGAACGATTGCAAGTTCGCGGCAACTTGGGAGAGCCCCGACCAAAAGGAAAACAGCGCGTGATCGATGCCTCCTTCATTTTTCTGCACCCTCCTCCTTTAAGTACACGCCCCCCCCCCCCAACCCTCTGCGTCTTAGAAAAACATCCGCGATAACCTGGCAACCTTCCCCTCATCGCTCTTGCACCCAACTTCCGGTGGAAGTCGATATAACTCACGCCACCCCCCGAGCACCGGGATCGAACCGCACCGCGGGGCATGTTTCTCCGCGTGATATTACTTCATCTCTCCGTTTCAATTTAGAGGCAATGTTTACGCACTTGATAAAAATAATTTCATTTCAGAATTCTCCTGGATAAGAGGATGTTCCTACACTACGTCATCACTTCTCGAGGGATGAGAGTGCTGGGTAACGCGTTTACTTACTGGAAATAAAGGAATAAAACTTTGTAAGGTTCACTATTATTTTAATATGGGCACAACCCGGGTTTCGTAACGTGGTTACAATCTCAGGTCCACGTAACGAAACCCGGGTCGTGCCCATATTAAAATAATAGTGAACCTTACAAAGTTTTTTTTCTTTATTTCCAATATGGAGAGGTTTCACAAAGTAAAGCCTGAAGCTATCAGTTATAACAAGCGTTTACTTACTTTTGCTGACAAAAGTGACGGGGGCGTCAAGAGTATTGATTCGTAAGACATGGAGGTCTTATTGCTTAACAATGGAGTAAAGCGTTCGGTAAGTCATACGCTCAAAATATCTCCTTCTATACGATGAAAAACAATAATAAAATAAATAAAATAAGTTAATTGCACGCTTCTTCATAGCAATCACGTGACACTGTTAAAGAAAAACATACATGACTGTTAATTGAAAAGCTCGTCAAATGATCGCTAGTTAATCTTTTTATGCATATATCAGTGATCTCATGATTCCAAGAATTAAAACAATGGGAACGGTTGAAATTCTAAGTGCGTAATTTTAATAGGAAAATGTGCTCTTGGTTAAGGCTCTTCAGGCGGTATACGTCATAGAAAATGAAAAAATGCTGATTTGTCCCATAATGTAAACACCGCATTCACAAACAACATATGTTGGACGCTTGAAAACATTGCTCACAGGATAAAAATACAACTTAGGATCGTCACCGGATAACTCTTGGATTTTCAGCACACTAATTCTGCAATTAGTGTCGAATCACGTTAGCTGTGTAAATATGACGCTTTAACACTTAAAATGGATGGAAAAAGTATTAACTTAAAAAAATAAAGATTGAATTATCCGTATTCTCTGTACTATGGGGAAAAGGTATCCCAACAACTAAGGGCCGCCACATCACTCAACGGGAAAAATTGTTTTCCTTTACAGTGGTTTGTCATTCGTTGTCGACGACGGAAATTCAAACGAGGCAAACTATCCCTTTTTTCTACAATCGCAACAGAAATTATGTGTACACGAGTTCAATACGAATAAAGAAATAACTTAAGATGTTAAAGCATTCTTTCGACTAAAGTAAGCTAGTTCCTAAGAGTGATTATTGCCAGAAAGGAAAACATTTTTCTTACACAGTGATGATAGTGGCGGCACAAGTTTTTTGGGATATATTTTCACCCCTTCTTGCCTTAACAAAATTTTTTTTGATGGATATTGCCCTTGATTGCATAACTTATTTTTGTTAGATGTGCGAACTTATTTGTTTTGGCTCGCGTCAACGCAGACGTACATTCTCAAAGAAAAGCATATTACTTAAGGCAACTGTAGCGTCGCTGAGGCACCATGCCGCGCCCTGACGGATGGAAACCGCACCACGAAGACAAGGCGGAGAATTATCGTTGCTGAGGCGCGCAGCATCTGACCGCTGCATCCGCCACCAAGTGGGACGCATTCCAAGGCACCCCCTACCCTCTCTCCGTCCGTGGGCCGCCACGAGATACAGCCACACCGCGGAGCAATCAGTTGGCTTAACACAGTCGCCTATCCCTCCACTCTACACCTATTTTCTTGAGAATATCCAATAACTTTACCCAGTTCACTCTATCAAAAGCTTTTTAAAAATCAAAACAAAGCAGGCGTACACGTCCTGCTCATATTCTAGCTTCCTCTCGACGAGGGACCTCATTACAGGCATTGCATCACGAGTTGAATTCCCTTTTCTGAAACCAAACTGATCTTCGCCTAAATACTCGTTTGCCCTCGCCTCCATTCGTCTGTTCAATATCCTTAGTACCACTTTCACTGCGTGCGATATTAAAATCCCTCATACAATAATAATTATATTGTTGATGAAGGCTTCACGGGAAATCAGCCGGGTCAAGATTGACATTGCTGCCAACGTTTCAATGACCTTCTCTGCCATCGTCTTCAGGGCGAATGATTGACTCGGTTAGTGGCGGGCTTACATACCCATTTGGAACGGTCAAGTCGTCTGTAATTGGTCAGTTTCTAGGTTGTCTTCCTCCTCTAAGCTTTCTCATTCTTTTGATCATGGGATTCCATGTATTTCTGAGGTTGAAACCCAGGGTTTGAGAAGAATGAGAAAGCGGAGGACCGAAGAAATGAAGAAGGCCATTGAATAGTTGGCAGCAATGCCAATCATGATCCGGCTGATTTCCCATGAAGGCTTCATCAACAAGATTCGCCGGGACGGTACCAGAACCTTCATCAATAATAATTATAATTATAATAAAGGTTCACTGCGTCGTCTGTTTTCACATCCGACCATTTCATTCTCCTCATCCTCGGCCGGCCTCAGTGACGCCAGGGTAAAGTCCCCGACTACCAACCTAGAGGTCGTGGGTTCGAATACCGCCAGGGTGGATTGATCACCATCCAGGGCATGGACGTTTGTGATTATCAATCACGTTAACTATAAGTGAGAACAATGTTATCCTAAATTCGCTTGAAAAATGAAGACGAAATTATTATCACTATTATCCTCCACCACACCCATAAATCGAAAGCCTCCCGTTTTTTTCCCTTGTCATTTTTTCCTCAGCCACACCACGAATTCCTATTTACGTTCTTTTTCATTATTATTATTATCCTCATCCTTATTATTTGCGCCACGAATTCCATTTCACGTCTTCTTTGCTATGCCTTTCTCCACGTTTCCGCAGCCTTAAAGTGCCTCACTAAACATTCTTCGACAAAGCGAAACACTCTACACTAGCCTATTTTTGTCTTGTGCAAAAATACCCTATCTATATATGTCTAGAACAGGGGTTCCCAAACTTTTTTGTCCCCCCCCCCCCCCCCCCCCCCCCCCGCTACACATATCAGCTTTCCATTTTGCAATACCCTATTTCCACGGTGCCGTACATACCAACTCCTACTTGTACAAGTACTTGTACTCGTACAAGTATGTGCCTACTTGATACGGTGAGTAGGTAGATTTTTTTGTTCACTGTTGAATGCGGTAACGCAGAATGGAAAGATTCAATAATTGTACATATGACGAAAATTAAAACAAGTATTACATGAAAAACGAATATAATTACTGATACAAAATTTAACATTGTAACACAGATACATTTCCAATTTAAGGAAGGTGAAACAATAGGCCTACCTACTTACAGAAACAAAACATGAAATGTAATTTAGTGAGATGGGTGCGCTTGCATGTTCTGGATAAGTTGACAGATCCTGGGTTGAGTTTCAGACAAAGCATAGCGTAGGTCACTTTCGACATCAAGTTTGCTGGGGTACTTGGTTTTGATCACCACAAGAGTTGAAAACGCTTTTTCGCACACGTATGTTGTTGAAAAAGGCAAGTACATCCGAACAGCTTTCTCTGAAACACTGAGGTAAACTTTTAAGTACTTTAACCAAAATGAGGGCTTGTCCATTTTTTCAAAATCGTATCTTGCAGCAAAGTCATTTTTTATTTCTATTCTCTCCTCTTGCAACACTTCTGGCAGCAACTGTATGTCCATGTTGAACGGGTCGGTTGATAGATTGTAAAACTCCTCAACTTAAAAAGACTTTATTTCAAAGATCTGAGGAAATTATTTTTGTAATTTTTTTATTTATTTCATTTGGGTGTCACGCCCCCCCCTGGACTTTCTCCACGCCCCCCCAGGGGGGGGCGCCCCCCAGTTTGGGAACCCCTGGTCTAGAAGAAGAAAGGAAGGTGATATCACAAATGAAAAAAAACGACTACGTTTTCTTCCACGGGTTTATTTTCTCGGTACGACAGGTTTCAACCTCAAGAGGTCATTTTCAAGTACCAGCAATAAATTCGTGAAGAAAAGGGAAATAAATCCGCGGAAGAAAACGAAGTCGTTTTGCCATTTGTGAACTTCAACTTTCACAAAGTTGAGCCGGAAATCATTAAATGGAAGGCGATATCTTTGTGGAGGTCAGAACGAATGACTGTTACAACGATGCGTAACACACCACGTTAGGCAGGCCAACATGAAAGATAATTCACCTAAATTGTGATGAGAAAAATTGCCTGTGCCGGTAATCAAACAACGGACCTTTGGCTTTCAGGGTAACAGGCTTGCAAAAGTTTCCGTACCGCCTGCTTACTTTTTACACCATATAATTGTATGCTATGCATGAACTGCATCGTTCAAGATAAAATGATGATGCTTCTACAAATTTTAATGATAATTGGCTAATTTACTTCACGTGACATACTGGAAATTCACTTCCACTATTGACTGGAAGGAATAGACGTAAAATTGAGGACATGACGTTAAGTGGAGGTATAAACGTAATGAATAATGATCCTACGGAATAGGCCCCCTGGACATATGCATGGTCTTCCCACACGATTTCTCCTCGAAGCGTCCAAACCTTAAAAAAAATGGAACACGAAAAGCGAAGCGCTGCCAGACGAAGTCTCCGCGATGAAATTTTCACGAGGCTTTTTGATATCGCTGCCACACTTGTTGAGTTCATGAATTTTTACACAAACACTCAAGCCTATTCACATTGCATTTCCAATTTCCCGAAAGGAGAAAAAAAACTCATGGAGCGGCAATTCATTCGAGTGACAACAGATGGAGAGGCAATGTCGCAGAAAATATCACATATCAACCGATCTCATAGCGGGGACGACTTTTCATTGAACTGTAGAGAACAGTTCAATAATTTATCACATCCAAAGCATTCAATATATGAATCTAGATCTAGGGCTAATAAAAAAAACACTGAATTCTCTGGTGCAAACAAGCCCAATTCCCCGACTCATATCCAACTTCAGTGCATACTTTACAGAGTTTATAAAAGGGCTTTTCAGTATTACTTTTAACTCTTAATTTAATGAAAGCTGAGGATAAAAATGAAACGTATGCAAAGACATGGGTAAAATGTAAATAAGTGAGTAAAATATAATTTCAGGCTGTCCCAGTGATTATATGTGTCCATAGGTTCTCGCATACACCGGGTTACAACATTTTTTCTGTCAAAGATTCAACACTTTAGCGAAGTGTCGTCCTCTGGGTGAATTCTGACAATTGAAAATCATCAATAACTTTTGGTATGTTAATTGGAGGAGGCGACCGACAGCTGAAGTAATTTGCGCCATAAGGAAAGGATGAAAAGACCCTAATGTCAGCATTAGACTGCTCTCAACAAAAGATGCCACGCGGACTACGCGACGTCGCGTATGAATTTAGTATAAAAAGAATTCTTTTTACTTCTAATTTTCATTAAAATATTCCATCATTATGGTTTCCGTATCACTTATACTGACGCCTAAAAGTCAGTGACCGGCACAGTAAAATCATGATATGTCCCGAAGTAATTAGGTATTGAAGTGAATTGCATTTGAAATAAATCCGTAAAAACAGTATGTTATCTTAAACAACAACTCATTACCTAGTCAATTAGCAAATTGCCACGTTATTTGTCCAAATTTAAATATTTGACTTTTGTCCAGCCAGATTGGCCTTTCCAATCACTGAGCTATGGTTTAAAGTACCATTCAAAGAAACGTGTGCTGTACTCGAAGAGCCCTGCAGAAAGCATTCGAGCAGTCTCTGTAAAATCTTTTTCACTGCTAGGATTTGAAACCGGCCCCGCTCTAGTCAACAATATATTGAAAATAAAAATATTGATTAAGAGACGGTATCGAGGTCAGAAACCGATCCTAGAAATCAGAACAACATGCAATAAAACGGACCTGAGCTAACCTTAATTATTTTCAAAGGTGTTTTCATGAGAGTTGAATCCGAGAAGTAATAATTTGGAATAACTACAGAGACAAGATTGAGCTATCTCATGATAATACGTGAACTTGATGATTGCAGGGGCACCAACGTTTCCATGGCAACCAGCCTTGTTGGCGTGTCGCACTGATGCGTCACCTGAAGCCCAGTCGCCATGAATTAACCTCCACCGAGTCCCAAGAGAACGTCAGGGGGAGGGAGCCATTGCGATTCGCAATTACGGCGTGCGCCGACGTTAGCTATTCGATGCGACGTTAAAATTGAAGACAATGCGGTTGGAACGTCAACAGACTGCATTGCGTAATATGTTGATGAATCTCGCGACAGGATAACAATCTAGGACCGTTCAACGGCTACGCCACGTTAAAGCTACTTCATGGTGGGCAAAGAGCGCGCTTGTACAGCAATGACGCAATTCAAGCGTAATTAAAGCGCTGACATTTAAGGCAAGTATCTCATACAATTAGATGACTCGCCCAAGAGAGGAATGATCAGGTCACCAGAGAGAGATCACTTCCTGAGGATGAGAGAAAAAATAATACCATAGCAATTCAACCCACAGAAGGAAATTATCTTCACTGCGCATAAAAAATATCGATGTTCATGGAAGTGCCTGGAAGGATTTTAGTAAGGTAAAAATGTACCATACAACTAACTAATGCTACATACATTTAATATTACTCAACCGTTATCAACCAACAGTGAGAAATTACCTTAACTACGCATAAAAAAATATCGATGTTCATGGAAGTACCTGGAAGAAGTTTGCCAAGTTAAAATTGAATTATACAATTAATTAATGCTACATACATTTAATATTGCTCAACCGCTGCTTAACTTGGCTATGAAAACCCAAAGGTTTACGAATTTTCCTCGAAAGTTATAATCAATTAATTTTGTCGTCAACTCTAATCTTTCATAGTCTAACGTATGAGCTACAAAAGAAGAACCTGCGATAGCACATGAGAAATTTGGAGAAAAGGACTCTAAGAAGAAAGATAATTTTAAAGCACAAAGATATGGGTACGGATTAAGGAAGAAAAGGTGGGGCGAAAGGAAAAAGGACATTTTGAAGAATAATGACAATACGCGAAGTTAAACTACTGGCAGTAGAAAATGCTGCACAAAAATACTTGGAACCTTTCCATGCACATACGAAATAAAAAAATTGTGTAATCACCGAGACGAAAGAAAATTATTTAAAATTTATCAATCACAAATATAAATTTTACAATTTTATAATTGTCATACAAACTAAAATCAAAACTTCCTATAAAAAGCATGCCTTCATTGACCAAAAGGGTGACTATTACACTCAAAAGAGCACTACTTCACCAAACCCTAATAACACCGATAATTGCTTATTCTCTTGGTGGCGGGGGACCTCCTTTTGGCGAAAATTAGTTAATCTTGTGAATATCTAATTGTCTGAGAACACCAAAACTGATTATAAATTGATTGAACGAAAAATCCACAGAGAAAAAATCATTGTGCATTGCGGGTGACTCCCGTAAAGTTATCACCGTGGCTAGTCCCGGTATACTTAAATTTATAAATTGATTATTACTGATTATTGACAGCGATTTTGCTAACGTAGTCCTTCACGATCAAACAAGAGAGAATTTTGGCATAAAATTCTGTCACTCTTGATAATATGAATTCCGGAAGTAATTTATGTTCCTGAATAAAAGAGAAAAAATATAAACCAAAAGAATAAAATTGCAATTGGATTAATAGATCATTTGTGTTTCCGGAAGGTTTATTCGTCCTCCTCTTCATCGATTGTCGAGACTCCGCCGTATGCCCCGGAATCTAAAAAAGTATACCCACTAAATCGTTGCGAATGAAGATTTACAAGAACAGGATTATAAAAATAAATAAAATTTATTTTTTTATCATAAATTTTATAAAAAAGCAGGAAAATACATAATTTATACCTTAAGTGTTTCATTATGCCAAAGTACAGCTGAAATGCGTACAGATTTGTACGGGAAAAATATAAAGTATTTATAGTCTATAAAAATTATAAATAATTGCTACACCATGACTGAAAATACCTATTGCTTATTCACTAACTTCTTTTCAACTAATCTTCCCCTTCCTTTCCGCAGCACCTACCCAAACCCCGCCCCTCTTCTATATATGAAATGGACTGACACAAAAAAATGCTTCCCGGCTTCAAGAGTAAATTTCGAAGTATTTTGTATTTCAATACATGAAATTCATCATTAAGTGTTGCAATTAGGTCTTGTTTACAAGATACATGAAATATTGGGGTAATAATAAAGACACAGCACCGATACATTGTACGGGGTGATTCCATAATCACTAAGTTTCGAAATGCTACGTGAATTTCTATTATTTTTGAAGCAACACGCCCCAAAATATGTACAAATAATTTGGGTTTCTCGGTGAAGCTTATACTTGAAAAATAACGATTTTGTTGATGAACACGGGTTTGCTTACCTCACAGGGGTTTGTCACTTAGTTGGGTGGAATATCCCTTTGTAAGATGATTCTACTGCGTTTCAGCCGTAGAATGATCGCAATTACGTCTCCTTCCGATGAGGGAGCGCTTCAAAGGGAGGTTAAATAACACATGAAATTCCTCGATGTTGCCTAAATTACAGGGAATTGGCAGTAGGATAGTTGAGTGAGCACTATGATGTTTTTACTGATTTTTCACTGCTCCGCAACTCTAACTGTAGAAGAGTCTCAGTCATAATTTTTTTATGATATGTTTATATGCGTATAAAGGACGTACAGAAAAAATTTCACTGGTTTTCATTCAGTCCCTTTTTATATATTCACCTGCGAACATCGACGTCAGAAAGCTTTCGGCATTGTTTGACAAGCTCTAGAAAAAATAGAAGAAATTCTCAGCACTAAAAATTGTAGTGTGAGTAGCTCTTTAAGTATTCAACTTATAAATAAAATTTTATTGGTGAGTCTCATTTCCTTCATAAAAATTTATGGTGTTTAAAGTTAGTATAGACAAAATTTTCCCGAGTTTTTACTGAAAGAGTCTGACTGTTTTTTTATGATAGAAAATATATAAAAATGGTTTCCAAAAGTCCGGTTCCTGCTGAACACACTGGTTTTAAATTATTCTTATATCTTTTAAAATAGCTTCGAAATTAAACTTTGAGCAAACCACGTTTTTCATCTAACATTTTCCCGGCCGCCCTTTTAAAAATGGCTGCCAAAAAAAGTAGGCTTGTAAATTTTTTTCAAATCGCGTTTTATGATTGTCTACTTGTAGGCAACAAATTATTAAGAAATCAGGAAAATAAAAAATGTCGAGCAACCTTTCCTGGGTGATTTGAAATGGATTGACTCTGCTCCACTCGTAAAAGATTCCTTATGGCATCCTTTACGTCTTCATCTGCTCAGAAAATGTGGTACAGGACACTGTAATACCAGCATGAACACACTGGTTTTAAATTATTCTCATATTTATCGCAGGTTGCAACTCTAGGCCAGCTTCTAGATGAGATACGGAGGAGACAGAAAGTTTGGATAGAGCGAGAATGGAGCAGGGAAGGGATTTTGAAAACCGTCGTGAATGAGAGGCTACTTTATAAGCAAAGAAAATACATAGATGGAATGGGAGGGATCTAGCTTTGAAGTGAAAACAAGAAGGAAGTCCACAGTGGGGGAGTCCATAATAGTTTAGAAATACTCCAAGTAAACTTACCTAAATCGGTGGAACACTGTCATAGAAATATCATGGAAGAGTTTCGCAAAATAAGACTATCGACGCTAAAAAATACACTAACAGTTTGTTTCCATCGACCGTGTAGCTGATGAGGGAGTTCTAAGAAAAATTGGGAGAAAAATAGATGTCTCCTATAAACCTTAAGGAGAAAACGAGACAACTTAGTTGACCACATAATGAAGCATGATGGCCTGATGAAAACAATTATAGAAGGGCAAGTGGAAGGAAAGAAGGGAAGGGGACGGCTCCGAATGAGTTACATGGGACAGGTCGTAAAAGAGACAAAATACGTCGCTATGAAAAGGTTAGCGGATAGGACTTGACTCTTCGTTTCATTCAACCTGGCCCGGGTGAGGCCACAATCCGGCCCCCTCTTCCCCCGGTCCAGGGCTCTCTCACAGAATGTCCAGTTCAATCGGCGCGCAGGCCGATAGAAATTCTCATGTTCATTTGCTGATTTAGCCAAGTCAGGAGGCAGGTTATAACATAACACCCTCTTTCCCCAACACCAACGGGCAGAACTGGTGGCCTCCAGTAGAATATCCAACAGAGCATACAGCAATGAAATAAATATAAATAAATAAATAGTTACACGTGTGTATAGGATAAATAAATATGTCGAATAAATAAATTTAGAAACCTGAAATTATAGCATGGGTTTAAATCATGATAAAATTTAAAAAAATTAAAAAGCAGATAAAAGGAGAGAGAAATGGAGAGCTGCGTCAAACCATTCTTAGGACTGTTGACTAATAACGATAATGATTAGTTTGTTTTTATTTATAAACTCGAGAGGATTGCAAAACTGCATATTTTTACTCATTTTTTATGGGAAAAACATCCCCGAAGACTCTCTGGGAAAGCCTAATGCTGGCTCACTGTAGCTCTCGGTGCAAGACAGTACACTCTCTGCGGGAAATACATGGATAATACGGGACGGAGAAAACTTCCCGGGCCAAGGGTCTTGCTGGCTGTGGGTGAGGTACGGAGTCCGCACTCCACAATTTCACCACCTCTTATGCAAGTACGGACATACAAACATACGGGGCATACCTCCTCCGTTACCTGAGCGGACCAGCTAACCCTCACGAGGCCACTCTACCCAGAGTTCCCGGCGAGGGGCACGCGGGCCGCAAAATGCCATTAGCAGCGAGAGGGTCCAAGCGAGAGGGAGCCGGGCCTATTAGTCGCCACCCCCTTGCACAGGGGGAGGATCGGATGGAGTGTTCCGCGGAGGCAGAGGATTGAGTACCCCCTGTATTTAGATCGACCACTCCGCAGGGTCCGACATTCCCTCAATCCAGCGCCACACTCGTCCACTCAATACACTGCTATCATCCCTTACCGCCCCCACTCACTCCGCCCGCGAACGTAAGACCCGAAACCCACGAGGCATTATGACCCGTCTCCCCACACCACTTCACTGATCTATAGTGGCGATCCAGACGAAGTGTCCGATTTCCGAGAAAGGATCCACGTGAGGCATTTGGTAGAGAGATAGGATTTGTTCAAGTTCTACTCATTCAGAAACCCCTGACATTTCTTAAACAAACACCTTCATTTCCACTCCATTAGAAATAATAAACAACATATGGTTGTAGCGATTGCTGCGCTGAATAACACTTTTGTAACGATTAGAGATGGGCGATATTCCGCCGTAATCGATTAATCGTATCAAATGATCATCGGTTCCCACGCAGCGATTCAGTGTAAAAATCGGAAAGGCATATTCGATTATTTTGAAAATCGGTAGAATCATATGATTTTTTAGTAGGCATCGAATCATATAATTCTACCGATTATGAGCCGGCAACAAATCATACGATTATACCGATTCTCTGTTGGATAATCGCGAGGATATCATACGATTTTTCGATACGAATTTTCCCTATCACTATCAATTCAAATATACTGCGATATAATTGCTATATAAAAATGTAGCCACCGGCACCTGATTATCACGCGATTAGAGATATATTAAAACAACAACTAGCGCCGCCGATTTTTTCAAGTGAAGATCGAGCTTAAATAATCGATTCAACGATTACATCGACACCCCACAATCGATTACATAATCGAAACAATCGAACCACAATAATCGATTATAATCGAAAATCGATTATTTTCACCCACCACCAGTAACGATTACTACGCTGAATAACACACTGGTGTGGTTTCTGCACTGGAGCGTTTATTCTCACTTCAAATTATAGACTATTTAATTGTTGGCCGAGCTGGCTTGTTTATATAGTGACGGCGGTGATCATAATCTGTGGGACATCCAATATTACTGTATCTGTGATTATGTTTCCTGTTATAACTTTTTCCACTAAATATCCCCATCCATCCTAATGTTGACGGGACAGAATAAGAAGGATAAGCAAGGCACAGAGGAGCAAATACAGATGCATACAAATAGAAAAAGCCTAGAGACTCGCACAGATACACTGTCATATAGACATCCCACTTCCCTCCATTATTCCATCCATTATCTCCTTCTCTCTTACAGCGAAGCTACACTCCCCGAAGTCCTCGCTATACGCATGTTTGCATATACGCTAACCATGGCAATCAGCACGTATATATATTCTGAGGTAGAGGACACTGCCAATGACCATGTTAACTTTAAGCAATGTTATCAAAGGCTCGCATACCTAAGGTAAAGAAGTTTAACGATACATAGAACTGATGTCTTGGTAAAACATAATGCAGTTATTTGGTGCATATGAATGTGAACACTGCTCGAGATTGTAAATATTTAATTTATAAATTTAAAGGAACCTTAACTCCCACCGAGGTACACCCGCATTTTGTGTGCACTTGTAAGCGACTGTGTTATGCCTAATTTTCTGCTAGTTAGCAGAATATTCAAAAATAATATGGAAATTACACCGAAAAATTCCACTGAATCAGGCCCAGAGCAATTATGGCAAGTGAAATCCTAGTGTATTCTCAATTTTGCTAGTTCACAATGTCATTCAAAAGGTTTTTCAGAAATTCGAATGGAAACATCCATCACCTTGCAAAAAATGCAGTTAGCAACTAGTTGCTCCAAAACAGAGAGGTGGTCAAGAGCCTCTTGATAAGACAATTAGGGATGTATACTTTTCAAAGCCACTTGATATTGAAGGCGATGATTCCACTTCCAACCGGATGCTTATCGGTATTGGGGTGTGACTGATAACGATTCGCTAAGCGACTCAAGCACTCCCAGAAAATCGTCTGGGGTGATTATTTGGCCGTATATTTTCAATGGATGAACGAGTGGCCGTGAAGAGACGAGATAGCGGGCGATGTAATCTAATCAACGTTCTAAAAGCAGGCTATCTCTCAGCCATCATCCCCAATACTTATCCCTAAGGTGTTAATTCTAGTTACAATTATTTTTGTAGACTACAACGTAAAGTTTAAGAACACTGTGTACGAAACACAAAATAAATTTCATTATAAGCTTCCATAAATTTGTAATTGGTGACCTTGAAAATGACACAATGTGTTGAAACCATGGTCGGTTGTTGAGTTTTGAATTTAAGTGTGGAAATGACCATTTGCATTCTGTTATTATGGATATCTCGAACATCCGCAAAATCAACCCTGAAAAGATTTTATACGTTGTTCTGAGAGAGATAATGCCGCATAAAGTAGAAAAAGACGATAAAGTAAAAAAAATAAAAAGGAAAACTATTTTTTATTCCAAATATTCCACAATGAGCCATATTCTTTCCCCTTGGTCTCTCTAACTGACGTAATGTTATCTGCCTAGGTAACCCATTCGCTGCATGAGTTAACCTTAAGGAAAATCCGGAAATTTCGCCCTCAAAATATAAGGAAAGTTTCGTCCATTCCCAATCCCTTGTGAATCGAAATATAGGGATTTGAGATTCGAGATAAAATAAGGTGAGCAAAAAATTTAGCAGATGGAGCAACTCAACTATTTGGGCGGAACACTAAAGGAAAACGGATACAGCAGTAAGTACATCAGGAAGAGAATTGCATTAGCAAAGGAGCTTATGAGAGGATCGTCATGCAAAAGTTTAATGAAAAGGCTAATGAAGAGTCTGATCTGGAGTGTAGTTCTTTACGGCGCGGAAACATGGACACTTAGGAAGGAGGACGAGAAAAGACAAGATGAGTTAAATATGAAGACCTGGAGATGAATGGAGAAAGTGAAGTACACGGAGAGGATGAGGAACGACCAAGTGTTGAACATGGTGGGTTAGGAGAGGTAGCTTCTAGATGAGATACGCAGGTGTGGATTGAGCAAGTGCTTAGCTGGGAGGGGTAGTTGAAAACGGTGTTAGAGGACAGAATGTTTGTTGAATGAGGGAGAGAAAGGAAGAGAATAGGATTTTTAGTAAGAATTAAAGGGAGTACGTCTTACTGTGATCTGAAGAGATAAGTTCGTAAAGAGAGGTGATACTGCCAGAATACTTCCTGAATACTACACGTGACCTTACCTAAATAGGTAGAATACTTAAATGATAATAATCCAGTCCCTCATCAAGATCACACAACAGGTCAATGATGGCTTTCACATCCATTGGCCTTGGACTTCCAATTCATTATTACCAACTAATACTACAGTGCAAGAGTATGTTTACAAGGTACACACAGCTAGTCACCTACCTTGTCCCCCTTACACTCAAAATCTCATTTCCCTGTATGTCCATAGAAGACTCATTAGTATTTGCTCTGGGTACGGAGGCTGCCTAGTGGGTAGACCGCAAGGCTTCTGACCGAAGGGTCACGGTTAAAATCCCAGGTGAAGTCTTTGAGCACCCCATAAAAATCCTCATTGGAGGAAAGATCTCAAACAAAGCAACTGGTCCCTCTACGCTGAAAAGTGCGCAAATTTTACGATTGCAGCTTCTCTCGGGGTGAGCTCTACCCTCGGCAATCTAAACCATCTTGAGTTCTAATTACAAACTGAATGATTCATGACTCTAGTTTTTCGTAATACCCTATTCTCGTTTACCCAACATCCTTAAAGCCATCCTAAAGATCAATTATCAACATATTTATAAAACGTTTTCATAAACTTGCCTTGTTGTTTGTCATATTGCCCAAATAAAAAATTTCAACTCAATTTTAACCCACTCACTCACTTAGCTATCAAGCTAAAATTTTCAGGATAACTCAGAACTAGATGACATAGCAGTATTCTAACACTTATACTTTTAGTACACCTTCCATCCACAACTTGTGTGTCCTTGGAGCATCCTAAAAAGATTCTAAAATTAAGAATTTTTAGACAGATATTAGGCAAACACCAATTTGGAAGGTTTATCTACGCAAGTCTTTCACCAAACGGCCGCATTACGGCTAATAGCGCCCGGAACGCAAAACCACGAGTGGGTTCACTGAGAGGGTGCCACAGCACACGACAAGGCGTGGCCGCAAATTAATTAGCGCAAGATTAATGTCCACTCCCCGAAGTGAATTGGTGGCCGGCAATCTTCGTCCCCCCACAGTGCGGATCCCGAGGGCGTGAATTAAAATGGAAGACCGTTAACAGTGACGAAGCGGCGGTCGCACGGAGTACGCTTTCAAATGCACTCAAGATGAAATCTGCGAAACTTTCACGGATCGTTCAACAGGAAAAAACAATAAAAAGGCGAAAGGCTGTAAATGACATACTCGCCCTTTAACTCCACAACATAATTTCAAGTAAAAACAGTACCGAAAATGACGCTGTGGGTAAAATAAACTGTGCGAACAAGAGTTAGGCCCAGCGCACAGGGAGTGACTATTTTGTGACTACAGTTGGAAACCAGTCGCGTCGGCAACCAGTTTACAACTGAAATAAAACTTCTATCCGCACAAGTTATTTTTTTATTCAAATATAACTGTGCCCATCAATATTGTTAATGGAAAAAAAATATATTATGAAAAAATAATTTTAAAAATGATGAAAAAATGAAGACAAAACAATGGAAAAAATAATTGAAACAAATAAAAATGAATAAAAAAACTATCAAAATGAAAAATATATATATTCAATGGAAAAAAATAAAAGTTACTTTCTGTGGACTTTTTTAAAATTCAACAACTGTTTAGTATGTAAGTTTCTGCTAACACAAACACCACACTACCCCAAACAACACAAACAAATGCGTAAAATAAAACTGTAATGTAATCTGGCTGGTCGTGGTAAACATGGTTTACCGGTACGGCGTAAACGCGCCTTCGACGCGACATATAAGTGAGTCCGATTGTGCTGACAAAGGGCTGGTTGTGAATCAAATGCGTCTATTGTGCAATCAGTGAGGTGTTTATTTGGCGCGGTACGTGTTTTTAAGGCCTTGGCTTGGCCGTGTGCGCTCACTATGTCGGGCTCAGACTAAGATGACGTTGTTAACTATTATCAATATTGAAAGCGATAGATAGTTTATGGTTGCACAGAACGTCATGCTTCTCTACTGCTCCATTGAGGTTCATGTTGAGTTCTTGATCACCCATATTGATATTGATACTATATGACCGTCAAAACACCGGCAAAACACTACTTGGTCTCGTGCAACTCGAGTCTGCAACCCAACTGCAACCGCGGGCACACGGTTGTATGCGACTGTTCTCAGATTGGTTTGAGATCGTCAAATATCAGTCGTTTCGTGTGCGACTTCCAACTCCAATACATTGTCGAGGTCACAAAACAGTTGCACTGTCAACTGGTCTGCAACTACAGTTGCAGAACAGTCGCACCATGTGCACTGGGCCTTAGGGGAGCAACGGAGTGCTGGATACGGTGGGCGAGGAATGGACGCTTTTACAGTCGAGTCGGCCAAAGCTGTTACTTGACCGAAAATAGGAGTGGATAACCCTGGTGATAACACACTTCGTTAGGCCAATGGCTGATGCCCGTTTAGAACCCACAAGGTCACCCTTCAATACAACATTGCCACTTGCAAATAAAATGCTTGGAAATACCCTTTCTTTTGTTGTCTGTAAAGGGTGTACCAAACCCTTTCTTAGCAGGACCCTTTCACTCATGAACGTAATAAAAATTTTAGTAATAGTTACTTTTCAATTGCGAAAATTTGATTTCACAAAGCGTGGAAATGCTTTTTGAATAGCCTATTTTCTTAATTAAAAAGTGGACCGTACGAAAAGTTTTAAATAATTCATTCATCATGCTGTTCCACCTAGTCTTGCCTAATACAGTTGAACCTTATGTTTATCTCTGACGGGAATCCTTATTATTATTAGTAGTCCTTTCTGAGCTGGCAAAATTGCCCCAAAACTACTCTACCTGTCATGAAACAACTCTGTCCGGCTCAACTGTAGATGAGATACGTAGGAGACAGAATGTTTGGACGGAGCGGGTACTGAGCGGGGAGGGATTATTAAATATAGCGCTAGAAAGAATAATGAGTAAGAAATGAGGAAGTGCTAAGAGTGGGAGGAAAATAAGTCTTCTAAAAACATTATGAGAAGACGGAGCAACATAGTTGGCTACATTATGAGGCATGTTGGCCTTATGAAAACAATAGGAGGAGGGCAGGTGGAAGGAAAGAAGGGCAAGGAACGGCCCCTAATGAGTTATATAGGACAGGTTATAAAGGATGTAAAAGGGATGAAATTCGTCGCTACGAAAAGGCTATCAGATAGGAGAGAGTGATGGAGAGCTGCGTCAAACCAATCTTAGGATATTTGACTAATGATATTACATTATGATAATGAGAATTAAGAATGTTAGGTAAGCGAGGGAGGGGAGGGAAGAGAATGAGATTCATAAAGAGAAAGAAGTATATTAGGCTCTATTGAGACTTGAAAAGGAAAATAAAATAGGGAGGGGATACAGGCCGGCGTGATTTGTTAAGTGCTCTTAGTAAATCTACAGGTATTTACATTAATAAATATAATCAGCATTCCGTAATTATGCACACACAGTTACTAAAGAGTGACAAAAAAATAAATTTGAGAATGAAAACACATTAATTTTCCGTTATTTATTGGATAAACTTTATTTTTGAAATAACTACCGCGTATCAATGACGTTACTGCTATGAATCACTCAGATTCTACCTAAGATACAATTATGAAATAAACTGTTCCAGTAAAAATAAGTTAATCGACATGTTTGTAGTAGGTTTGATAAAGCCCCATCTTTAACATAAAAATATGGGTCGTTCTTGCCTAAAAAGTATTCGCATGTACAAAGACAACAAAGTTAAATTGAGGAACGATTGATAAAACAAAGTTTACCGGCTAATTTCCACATATATTTTTATCTCGCGACCGGTTTCAAAAATTTTCGTATTACCTTAAGGTCAAGTTGAGCCGTTGATACTCAGTGATAATTCCCTTGAGTTGATACATCACTCATTCATCAACACATAAACGCCATAATGAATACTGCAATGGCGACGGAATAATACAGAAAGGGTTAGTGAAATGGAAAAACAGGTGTTTGATACATCGGATGGGACCGGCAATACTTCCCTCAAAATCCGAAAACACGACCACCATTATTCATAACTCAAATGAGTGCAGTTCAATCAAAGGAACATCATTGCTGACGGCTATAAGGAAACAAAACTGCATTTCCCGAAATCAGCCGATCAAATGTGTGCAAACCTCATCGAAGTATGCTAATAGGCGTTGCGCAAGCAGAAATGTGGAATCACCCCACTTTCCAAGTTGATTCCACCCGGAGTGTTGTGAGAGTCGGCGGAACGTTAGTTATTCGTGGTAAATCAAATATTATTCGAGCGAGCCGAGAGCAAAGACTGCCATCAAATGGAATGGATACCGAAAACAGAATTTGCTTTCACAGAAAGAGAGAGAGGCGGAGGCTGCGGCATGGCTTTGAAGGAAATAACGACATTCAATCATTCCGCATCGTGGTCGTATGTATTGATCCGAGCGGCATATTTTTCAGACCAAACTCCGGAGGGCACGACGACCAGAAAGCATGTACGTGTATCATTATTATTTAAGTATTCTAGCGATTAAGGTAGTTTTCCATGGAGTACATTAGAAAAATTCTGGGAACCTTCCCTTCCACCATGCACTTCCCTCATAAATTCACAATAAGGCCTACACCCTTTCATTCTAAAAATCCTATTCTTTTCCAACGCATTTATACGCTGCCGACCGTTGCCTTGTCGCCTATAGTTGTGGCGCTTTTGTCTGCCATAGTGTTGAGCCTGTTGCTGCTGGTTGCTGGAGTTTTTCAAAGGGGAACCATTGCAGTTGGGAGACAGGAATTAATTGTGTCTTGCCACTGCTTGTCTCCCGTTTCGTGAGCAGGCTGTTTTGGTCCGGTTCTGCACGCTTTTTGACCCGCAACTTTACGCAAAGTCTAAAACGTGCGTGCAGAGATTCTACGTCGAACGCGCCAAACCCAATACCTGTAGCAGGTGCGACTGAGGGAGACATCCTAACGTTAGGCTTCGCAAAATGCAGAAAGACTGGCACGCTAAATACTTAATATACATAGCATAGACGATCGCAAACACCTGGATAGGGGAAACCTACACAGACGAAACTCGAATCCCTTACCTCGGGTTTAGAAAACAAGGAGTTAACCTACCGCCACCGAGGCCCGCAATATGTAAAGATTCTCTTAAAGTGGTAATGGCTAAGCGAAAAGAAGAGTAAAATGTAAGTGTTTACTAAAGAAAATGTAGTTCAATTCTATATTTTTACAAGCAATCTTGAAGATTCCCAACAGAGGAGAGGGTTTTGAGCATAAGAAATATTAATGTAAACGGAAAGCAAAAATTCATTTTCATTTTTTATTGAATAATCCCCACCTAAGGATGTATTAACGTGATGAAACCCTGATCATTACCGTAAAACTACATTAATTAATCATATTGCGTTTAATTTTTATCTACATTACACAAATGTTCCACTGAGTCAAGTCTGAAGTTTTGTACTAGATACTAAGATTATTTTTTTAAAATCCAAATCTAATGTTACAATGACTATATCGCCCACAAACTGAACATTAACTCAAGCTAATCGCTAACTAATCTCATTGAACTGCTGATAAGACGTCGGAAGATTTGTCCACTTCAACGTGGTCGCTGGAATTTGATATTAACAGATTGTATTCCCCACCAAGTTATGATAGTCTAGTTTATACTCTTTTCATCCTCCAAAAGCGAGAAATGAGACCCTAATATGCGCTATATACATCTCACTACCTTGCGAAGACTACAGTGAAAGTGTTGAGAAGATCAGCGCAAAATGTGTTTATATATATGTATACGAAATCCAATTATCACTAAAAATTTCCCGATTCCACATACAAATCCTCAATCAGTAATTAAAATACGGCAAATAATGACTGGCGTGTTATTTAAGCTTTCCTCTTGCGTCAAAAATTAGCTATCATAAAACCAGAAACATACATTTTAAATACTGGCGTAAAAGAGAGATAACAAGTTTTACAAACAAATCGAAGATTGGATTTTTTTTAAATAACTACGTCATTGAATTATGTTGCCGCCAATCCTATTAACTGATAAAAGCGATAAATAACATTTTATTATGATAAACATTAACGACGTTATAAATGAAATAAACAACCGTAACAGTAACGCTTCAAATTTTGACTTAATTAAATACGTTCTGGCTAAGAATGCGAGGGTTGCTCATTTCCACCCATTCCAATCTAAAGTGAAAATATATGCAATAAGATATGGAAATTTATGGGAAAATAATCAGATGAATAATTCAGTAAATGTTAACTACAGGAAATACGGCTTATTAATGGGTTTAACTTAATCGTAAAATGGGTTTCGTTAAAAGAATGCTAGGAAAGTGCGACGACAAAGTGAGAGAAATTAACTACTTTTCCCTCGTTAGACCACATTTGGAATACGCTGCCACTGTTTGGGACCCTCATGAAAAAGGCTTAATAACAGAGTTAGAACGCGTGCAAAGAAGAGCAGCCAGGTATGTGAAAGGTCGTTACGATAGTCTTGTTGGTGTAACTGACCTCTTAGATAAACTCGGATGGGAATCTCTGTCTTGTAAATTGAAAAATAGACTAAACCTTTTAGATAAATTCAAGAGCAGTGTCTTTTCTCACGAAGTTAACCATATCTTACGGACGACAACATACTACAGAAGATCAGATCATGTAAATAAAATAAGAGAGATAGATTGTAGATCGGTTCAGAATGTCTTTTTTCCACGATCAATAAGAGATTGTAACGGCAGCGATAGAACTCATAAATAGATTGCATGACTTGTAGCGTAGCCTACTAACCTATTTAAAACTTAATGCATGTTTCTTAATTTTATTATTATTTCTAACAGCATATGGTAGTATAATTTTTTAGTATACGTGACGTTTTTTTGGACTGTGTGGTGTGCATGTGGGAGTCCAATTGCATGCTGCATGCTGGTGATTGAGCACCCCCTCCCAAACACCCTAGAGATAGCTGGCAGGGTATTATATAGATGTTATATTTTGTTTCCCAGTTCGTTAACTTATCCGGGAACTTGTTCATTCGTCATGCTGCTATTTGACTATTTCAACGTCTTACTTAACATATTACCTAAGAATTTCACGTGAATCCAATATCAATTTAAAAAATTATGAATACACTGCATCATGACTCTCCAATACAAATATGTTAATCTAGAATAAGGAACCTGGGTTGAAACAGAACTTACATCTCTAAATATCCAATATAGAATTTGGCGTAGCTAAAAATAGAAATTCGAATTCCTAATTTAAGAGTGTTGGACGATAGATAAACATAAATTATTTATGGGATCGATACAGCCGCGAAAAGAAATCAGTAAAAATCCGAAAATTTTCAAAACATAGGAAAATTATCAAGGCAATTGGGAAAATTCGGGATACCTCGTAATCTCTTGAGCTGACTTTTTTTTGTCCAAACACGAAACCATGTAGCTGAAAAGTATTTCTTTAAAAAACCTCTACGTTTAGAACCCATTAGCAAGGAACTTTTCCAAATGATCCAAGTTATTCCCAAACGCATTCCTTTCTTTACATATTTCACTCCCTTACGAGGCCAATTAGCAAATAAAATCTCAAGCACAAGACTTCTTTAGCGCCCTACTCGAAAGAAAAAAAACCGCCCGCTTCGTGAAGTGGAACACCTGGCATCTAAGCCCTCCAAACCGATTTATCAACGATCAACGCTTCGACCATTTGACGGCCGTTGTCAAGGGGACGAGGGAGGACTTAAAGTGTAAACAGAAGACGAACAGGAGGAAATAAAGAGTGAGAGAGAGAGAGAGAAAGAGAGTTGAGGATTAGAGCAATGTGAAATTGGGGAGATGTTGCCTGAGGGTGAGGAAGACTTTTGAAGGGCTCGGGTAATACAAAAGATCGAGAGAAATAAGAACGCGAGGCCTGGAGCAGGGGGCAAGTCAATATACATTTAATACAATATACAATAAAATTAATAATACATTTTACTTCATCACATGCTCACCAAATGTTCATAACACATAACAGGTCACGAAGTTTTAAAATTCAGGGAAAATAAGAAATACTATAGAACAACGAGGAAATACAATTGAGCACGCATGTTATAATAATAATATAATAATAATAATGTAATAATGCATAGATAATAATATAATAATAATAATAAAAATAATAACTAGGTCATGAGTAGTGCCTAATTCAATCCATCAAGGTCTTTAAACTATTGGACTACCGAAAAACTTGTTTATTACAATACAAAAAGCAGCAATTTTAAATACTTGCCGGATTGTCAGAAAATGTTTCAACACAAGAGTAAAAAGACGAGAGTAGTTGGTGATACCCGTACCTCGCCTAAAACCAGCAAAATGCTGTGAAAATATATTAATAGTAATAATAAGTATTATTTACTTATTCCTACATTTTGTTTTTACATCTGAATTTAAAAAAAAAACAAGAGAAGGAGCTTTAGGTGGTCTCCAAGGTCATAGGACCAGAGTTGAGCCACCATCAAATAACAAAATGTATGCCAATAAAAACATAATAATGCAGTAAATGATACATGAGTGTTTTAAATAAATAAATCATAAACGAATGTCAGAAATACCCGTGCATGTCACAAATTAAAAATTCCCAAAAACTAAATGTTTCTCGTGAGATGAGGAGGATCTGTTCGTTGTCTTTCGTCGACAACGAATGATCGTCTGCAAATTCTACGTGGAATCTGCAAAGGGTGTTTTATTCATTGCAAATAATTTGTTTTAATTGCCCAAAATCAAGTAATTATACAAAGAAATCATATTATGCACGTATACAGTTGATATTTTCGGTTCATATGTTGTTGTGTTTGGTATGAAATTGAAATTTTGCAAAATACTCTATTATGAAATCAATTTAAATAATTCCAGTCATTCATGGGTGGAATTTTCTATTGAAAAAATGCTTAGGGGTTTTTTGATATTAAAAACAATTGATGTTTCCCAACTGGTTAAAACTTCTAATGTCACTGACGCTTTTTAGGTCTTGGGTTAGATGCCGACTATGTGCTCCGAAACATGGATGACAATGGAAGATCTAAAAGAGTGGGAGATCCGAATACGTTTCAAAAGTCCTCAATATATGCCCATCATAACTTCCTAACACCAATCTTTGCGAATGATATCTTTAATTCATTTTCACATAATCAAAAAGAGCATATTCAACTGAGGCTAATCAAATCTAAGTTATATAGCCCACTGTTATAATACATAAGTCAATCCACTCTGTTCAATAGTTATAAGAAGAAATTTGAAAACGCAAGGTACGAAATCTTTCAAACTATAAGAATCGTTTCTGAATAAAAACGTTAATTCTTACTCTAATATTATTTAATTTCTATGTTGCAATAGCCCATTCAGGGAAGATTTCCTTCCTTCCTTCGTAATCTTATCCCTCCGCTGTAAATTCTTTGAGAGCAAAAATACGATTCTGAGTTTACATTTTGGCTACGTGAAGATGTGTGCTCAACCGTCAACAATCCAAACCATTCCTTCAGGATGATATACTGACTTAGAGCATAAGTACATTATTCGAGACCACCACAATTATAACCACATAAAACACTTACTGTCAATGCAGTAAAAACAAGACCGATTTCCTCTCAGCCACTCAACTCATATTTCAATGTTTCACGATTGTGCGAAATGAAGATCAAACATAGCTAAAATTCAAATTTATAGCGGATTCATAGCTTTCAATGGAAACCGAGTCTTAGACATTATAGAAATCATGCAATTCGAAGAATAAATGAGATAGTTACATGGGGAATAGAACTTACATGGTACTCAAGGAAGCCTTAGATGTCTATGAATCCGATAGTTGGAAGAGCACACCACAACTCACCTGGAAAAACAGAAGAAAATAACAAAATTATTCACATAGATTCGGAAGCAACGTGCTAGGCTTAGATTGCTACATTTACACAATAAATAATAATATTCCAGAGACAACCGGAGGATATCATGGAAGAACCTCACTCCATTTCTAGGTTTGACAGAAACGGTAAAGCAGGAGAGAAATTTTATCATTATAACGGACATGTATAGATTCGTTTTTCCCCAGAATTATAATATCAATAATACTGGGTTGAGCTCAGGCAGCCAAATCACTCAAAAAGCAGTCGTAATTTTTTACTGAATTTAAATGGCTGGTGTCCCAACATGTACTACAACAGGCCTGTTAAGGAGGTGAATGCAAAATTAAAAGATAACAAGCAATTTTACGCAAATAGTGTGACCAAACGGCACTTACGTATATGCCTCGTATGTGGATGTGCGACGACGAAAATAAAATCTCTAATTACGAAGGATCGCCCATCAGCGCAATCTCAGACATTCAAATAATAAATGCATTATAAATGACAAAGAAGACAATTTTACTCATGACCACTAGCTTGTACCTCGAAGATAATGCTACTATGCGATTACATGAGCCAGCTCGTGAGTTTTCCACGTTATAATCTTCATAATCACGACGAAAACTGTAGTTAAGCGTTATATCACGCAAAATCAACAAAGCCATAAACTTCCCACATGCGATCCCTGAGGCAAAAAGATGAGTGGATTCGGCGCAAAACATCTGAGAGAATTAAATAGAAAGAGATCCCACAGTTCAAAGACACGAAATCTGCGAGCTGATCTCTCTCGAGGTCCAATTAAAATAATGACGCAACGAAACGCACAAGATCTCGGCTTAATTATCTAGCAACACTTACCAATCCTAACGGATTAGACATCAAAGGCCCGAAAAATTGGGAATGGAATTAATGAAATAAAAAACCATTTCACGGGATTATTAGGATTGTATTATGGACCAGATTGACTTCAGAAAAATGCTACATCACTAATTACGATAGTTAAAAGTAATTTACTTCTCCCAGAAGCATCTGTTCCACTCCACGGTTTGAAAATTTATCTAAGCAGAGGTATATCCTTGTGTGGAAATATTCTTGCCAAAATCTCGAAATAATTGATTAAAATTTGGCATAATTTCTTTTTTTTTGCACGCTCAGTGCAAATATGATGTTTGAACTAATGCAAATGTTGCAAACAATATGGCGTCCAATATTACGAAAATTCCCTAATTTCCTCGGATTTTTTTTTTTAAGTTTCGATCGCCATTATTACGAGTTTCATACTTGGAAAGCTGGAAAGATTAGAATCGTTTTTAAGTACTACATTTCAAGAGAATATTTTTTAAATGCCATTTTTGATGAGAAAGGTAGTTTCGACACGGGAACGAAACGAAATTAATCGAAACCCCGCTGCTCATGGATACGTTTCGACCCATTACGTTTGACATACGTTTAGAGAGTTTAACATAGAGCTTAAAAATCGAATGGCCAGTTTGCGTTCACCGTTCTCCTGTTGTGGTAAAAAATATGAGTGCCCCATGCATCTAATTGCGGTAGGCCGAATCCCTACTTCATTCAACCATACCTCGTACTCGGTGTGTGGGTCGAAACTTAACCGTCCGAAGTTGAAGCTAGTGGTCCCTCGGATACGAAACATTATCTGTGCTTCGTTTCGTCCCAAAGTTTTAGTTTAGTTTCGGCCCGAAGAAGTTTTGACTTCGACTGCGTTTCGATCCTGAGTTTAGCTCCCCGAATTTAAATAAATTTCGTTTCCATTCTATATTTCGCTCCAGGGAACGAAAAAAAATAATAAAAAACGAACGAAAAAAAACGAAAATATTGAAAATTTACTGCTTTTGACTTTCGTTTAGTTTCGATTACCACCCCTGGTGCAAATACCATGCTATATCACCAAGCGCTTTCCCGCTCACTCAATAACCTTGACGACACGACACTCATTATGTCATCCAAATTCAACCAGTGTTCACTCTTTTCTGTCTTCCAAACCATTCCCATCCCCACCGATATCATCTAGTAACCCCTAAATTGATTTCCTCTTCATCTCTTCAGCCTTTTTCACTCCCCTCCACAGATACAGTCTTATGCATATTTTTGTCCCCATTCCCGCTACCACGCTTACCATCATTGTTATATACCAAAAGGGGTGGGAAAACGGTATAATATTGTTATCAATTAAATATACAACTGCAACCAAGTGAAGCTAGAGAATATGTCTCACGTAAGGCAAATGGAAGCTTGGCTTGAACGTTGACAGCAGCAGACAAGTCAAGAGTGGAAGCATTAGAAATGTGGTGCTACCGAAGAATGATGAAGACAAAATGGATCGACCGTATAATTAATGAGGAAATGCTAAGTTTCACCCAGTTGTCAGGAGTCAGTGTTACTGAATACAACACGCGAAAATACGACTACCATAAACCGGGACAACTTTGCCAAGTGGGGCAACTTTGCCACGTTTTGAAAAATATTATGTTCGGTGCCCTACTAAGTTCCCTAATTATCCGAGAGAGGGCCTATGTTTTCACCACACAGACAAGATATTGAATGATAGCCTTTCCACACAGTTGTATTCTTACAAGTTGTTTGCAGGTATTTATTAGTGGTTTTTTTGTCGGGCCAAACTGAATATTTTGGTTGTCTATTTAAGTGTTTCCTTCCCATTTACTCAACGTAAGTTAAAACTTCTGGTATCGTTCAATAGAGCATATAATTTACTTTCAGAATCGCTTTAAATGGTAAAATATTTGTTGTATTTAGGTTTAACAATTTAACTTGGCAATGTTGCACCAGGAAGCTTGGTGGAAATGGGAAAACTTTGCCAACCGACAATATTGTTATTTCTCCACTTCTAGTACACTTTTTCCTAAGGGTGCGTTTTCATATTCGTTTTATAGGCCTTTCAAATGCCAAGACGCTTTAATACCAAGTTGGGAGGCCGAAGGTATCGAAATTATGATGACACTACGCTGCAACTTGCTGTCTCTGCAATGATTAATTATGAATTGAGCACTGAAAAAGCAGCCCAAAAGTATAATATTCCACATAGAACAATTGAAAGTTAGGTGAAGTGTCGCCATTCAAAGAATCCAGGGTGCCATAGGGTATTGAACAAGGATAAGGAAGAAGAGATACTCGAACATGTGCTTGTTTGTGCTGACTGGGGAATGTCTTTTAATGCCATTGATTGACGATCGATTCGTTTTGTGTTCTTACGCCATCGTCCAATCATTTATGTCACACCTTTTGATTTTTCAGTCTTCGCTCCTAGTAAAAAAACAAATGGAGAGCCATACTGACAGACCATAAATTGTGGAACTTTAATAGTTACAAAACTATCGAAAAGAGTGTATTTCCAAACTTTTGGCAAAAATTCTCAGTGCTTTGGATGAAGAAAGTAAAATGAACTCAAACATCATATCAGGGTTCGAGAAATGTGGCATCGTGCCATTCAATCCCGAAGAAGTTTAGTCTTGAATTCCGGATGCATAGAAAACTGATCGTAATGACACTCCTACAAGAGTAAGTGATTCATTTTTGAATTGTCTTCAAGCCTGTCATCACAATCCAAACAAAAGTTCGCCATAGAGAAGAAGACGGAAAATTAGTGTGGCCCCAGGAGAAACCATGGTCAAATCACACCTGGTCACTTCCAAGCACCTCCACACAAAATCATATTGGAGGGACTTCTAAAAAGAAGAAATATTAGGGGAATGACCACAGCATTCCACGTTCAATGTTTTGAGTATATTGGTGAATCATTCTATATTTAAGAGTTTTCTGAATAAAAATTATTTTTTCCGTTGCTTTATTGTGGTTTCCGCTGGATATAACTCCGTTGGCAAAGTTGTCCCAGATCCAGAGAATCTTTGCCAACTATATTTTCAATTTTTTTAACGTATGAACTTTTACTAAAGTTGTCATTTTTTCACAAACTTTGAAAGTAGAGACCAAGAATAATGGCTTAAAATGGTTTTAAATCATTTCCGTACATGAACTTACAAGAATGCGGTTGAAAAGAAAAAAAAATGTGGCTAAGTTGTCCCGGTTTACGGTATTAACTTTCTTAAAAAATACACTTTTTAAACAATTCAATAGAATCAAACTTGATGGTAATCAACAAGAAAAAATGAAGATAAAAAGAATAATGACAAAATGGAAATCATAAGTACGAACCAAGAATTTACCTATAAATTAAAAGCTTTACTTTCGGGATAGTAATTTTGACCAGAAACAAATGCTTTATTCTGATTTTCCGAAAATGCGACATCATCCCATTTTTACATTACGATGCATTTCAACGAATAATGACTGAATTCTGCAACATTTTTCCACACTTCCACGTCATAACTATACATTTACAGCAATAAAACAAAAAAAACGTTAAAGACGGCATGAAAGTACGTGGACGAAAAGCGTGATTGGACACCGACTGATAAACGCTACCGAAATTCTTTCAGCCATTAAATTACCCGGCCGTGTTATCGCGTTCGTCCTGCCCATTGTTTCGACGAACAATTTACGCATCAATAAAAAGACGAGCCAAGACAGCCTCCCAAGGAGTCCGTGAATAACCTCGTCCTTGGGGAGGTAAGCCCACATTGTAGGCTTGGCACTCGTTCCCGAGAAGAGGGAAAGGGAACAGACAGCGGAGCAATGAATGGACTGCTCATAGATTCATCACGCTATGGCTGACACCTCTTGGCGCCTCTGAGCGAGGCGATGGAGGTAAACTCACTCAAAATAAAAACTGTTATCTTGGGTTCTTTCCGAACTTTTAACATATTATGATCACGGTTTTTGACTCTTTGGAAGATGGCATTGAAGTTCGAAATCACTGTCGTGATTCAGTTAGAAGGTTATTCTGCATAGGTGAGAGTAAAGCTCACCTCGAACTAAGATAAATAGATGGATAGAAAATATTTATTGTTCCGGAAAAATTCCGTAAGAACAAATATTATATTAAAGACACAAATAAATTAAATTTTGCTAGCACATTAGATTAAATACAATATAAATTATTACAATGATATTCCATTTCATTTGTTTGTTTTTTTTCATTTTTTTTTGTATTTACTGAGCCTTGTTGTCGAGTTTTTTTTCCTTGTACCGCTGTCAAATAATTTTTACTGAATTGTGCACTTGTAAATTATGTCATGGGCCAAATGGCCCACGATAATAAATTAATTATAATTGTAAAAAAAATTGTTGCCTCTTGCTCTTCAGCCCACAACTTGATCACTTCGAAAGCCAGGGTTAGTGATCGGCTTTCACGGGGCACAAAATGGGATTTTCCCCTTTGCGACCACGTCTTTAGAAAATTTTCCTTGTCATCATCATTCTTTACAACTTAATAAAATGCTGTTCTGAAAAAAAATTGCGAACAGCCCCAGCTTGCCCTCTCACCAACAGAGGGAACGAAACCCTAGGGCGGGTTCGCGGGGATACACTCCTGGGGCAGGGACTATAAGCGCGAGATTTTCTCCTCTGAACCCAAAAGGGGAAGGACGGGAAGGATCAAGGAAAGGAGGCGCCGCCGCGATGAGAGCCCGACGACACCTCCAGGGGAAGGACGGGGAGGGAAGGGAGAGGACGAGGAATCCTGCACCGTCACAAGGCGGGCAGGTCCTACCATCAGCGAAACCAAACATACGCTATTAATATTCTACCAATTCTAGTAGATTTTCCTATGAGGAAGAAAAATCTATCGATCGAATCGGTAGATCGTTCTCACCAACAGTAAAATTTCCTCTCAAATTCAAATGTCTAACATCTTCCAATTATAATAATTCCATTCACATATCTAGTCCTTTCCTCATCCTTCCCCGCATCAGCCTGCCTCTCTGAAGCACTGTTCACATGATGGAATACTGGAAATTCAATACCAGTTTAGTTCAAATAATAATTATAATGTCCTTCTTTCTCGATTGTGACTTCTCTTCGTCATGCAAATGAATACGACTAATTTAAAATTCAGTACACAGTAAAACCAGCTGTTACGAAATGCTAAGAGGACGTGTCGTGAGAACTAATTTAGTCTCATTAGAATTCCGCACCCAGATGTTTTCCAGCTCAAAATTACATTTTACATTAGTCATCACAATATTCCGTAGTCGAACTGACACAACGAGTATGCACACCAACCGCGTCATGTTTTAGCTATTGGGCAGAACGTATTCTGGGTCACTTGCGATGGTTGCACTTTAATTATCATAGCAATTTTCTAGGATTGTCAGAATCATACACATAACTCGTTTTTCTTATATTGAAAAAATAAGTTTCAACTCATTGAATCCAAAATCATACAAGAAACAGGGTCACCAGCCTATAGTGAATGGTTGATTCAAGACCCTGAGAACTCAGAATTTGTAATCGGACACGGGGCGAACGGTTCATTCCCTAGTCACACGATCGAGAAATAAGTAATAATAATGATAATTATAAGTCGACTTAATTGGGCGAGATTGGGATTAGAAAGTTCCATCTTCCATTAAACCCCTCATCACACATTAAATATTTGTAGTTTAATAAATTGTCTTGAAATTCAGCCTAGAATGGCAAAAGCTACATATTAGTACGCTTATAAGAAACAACAAATAAAATTCAAAGAGAACAGAGCTAGATTTACCAAGCATAAAATGATGTGAACAAACGTGGGAAAACCTAAGGATATTGAATTTCGTACTTGTTGAAAAAACCCACCGCAGGAAAACGTCCACACAATAATTAACCGGATGGAAAACAGAAACAGGAAAAAAAGAGAAAATATAGAAAACCAGTTTCACTTCCATAGCTTTGGTCCTAAGCAAAACGCGTTCCAATGAATATATTTATGAGCTCATTTTATGGTCTTTTTACAGAGGAATTGCGTGGAAATGCTTGAACATGTTATTACTACGAATTTAAAAAAAATAGAGAAAAGTATCTTGACTCCCTCCAAATTCAGTATTAGTTTCCACATCCTGAAGTTTAAATCATTTTGAAATTGTGCATTCAGTGGCGTAGCCAGGAATTTCGTTCAAGGGGGGAGGGTCCAAAACCAAAGTTTTTATATTTCGGGGGGGTCCGGACCCTCTCCTGTCTACTAGTGATGGGCAAAGTCGATCATTTTAGTGATTCAATCATTTTGACTCGAGTCACATAAATGATTCAATCAATTGATTCAATCTTTATGATCGAAAAGACTCAAATGAATCAAGATCGAAAAGACTCATAGGAGTCATGATTGAAAAGACTCAAAAGGAATCATGATCGAAAAGACTCAATCAATGGATGTAATAAATCACTTTGAATAATCGAATAAATACTGCCTCATCTGCAAAGAGCATTGGTAACGCTGATTGCTATCCATATTATCATTTCATATACTATTTTGATTGTGAATTCCTAGATGAGTATAGTAGATTGCTAAAATGAAGGAAGTAGTGTCATGAAAATATTTGGGAAGGCAAAACTACCACAGTTTCTCAACACTAATAAAATAATTTCTAACTACGTAACTCAAAATATAACACAAAATACACCACACACTACCCATGAATCTGATCTGCAGGATAATTTTATGAACAGCACAATAAAATGTAACCAGCTTTAACTTATACTTCTTAACGTTCTCCTACAGGAGTCAACTTAATATTTTCCTTTTATTGGTTTTATTAATACTGATAACTGCTGAAAAACATTTAAGAAAAAGATTACACAAGTTTTCAGTTCTTCATAACATAGTATTTAATTTTCTCACAACTATTTCTGCCCTGACGAAAATAGATCAAGTATCGATCGTTCCAAATTTTGAAACAAACCGGAAACCGGGATGATTGATATGAAACCGGAAGTCGGAGTGATTGATGATTGATGATCGACTTGTTTAACGAAATGAATCATGAGTCATTTGATTCACCTAGTGATTCAATCTTTTTGATTGAATCGTTCATGATCGACCCATCACTACTGTCTACGCCATTGGGTGCATTATAAAGTTACGAGGCCCATAGAGTTTTATTTTCAAACATTCTGTCACCAATATTTCTCGCTTCGTCCACGGCAGAATAGAAGAGAATAGAAAATGAATTTTATTATTCTGGGACAAGTGTGTCCCTAAGGAATATACATGATTATAAATATAATAGAGTCAGAAATATTACAAAAAATATGCAGATTTGCATTAAACATCAATGTCACAGAATGCGAAATACATGTGATTTTATTAACTTCAGCAAAATATTCAGTTAACTTACAATATTCAATTCACATGTAGCAATACTTCATACTATTTCTTTTTGAATCGACTTGAATTTTCAGAATTTTTTAAATCGTATTACAATTGATTCCATATTTCGCAAGCGGTGACACAGAAAGACCTAGCATAAATAGATGTTCGATAGTGTGGTATGTAAAGTTCTTCCATGTGGCGTGCTGGACGTTTATTTGTTCTAGCATTATATTGTACATTTTGGTGTAAATATGTGGGAAATTCTGCAGGTTATGTCTGTATCCGCATTACATTTACTCTCACTAATCGGTACTATGTTATCGGTAATATTTACCGATATCATAGTACCACTACGGCACTGGTGGCGATTGGGCCCACAGACGGAACTAGATAAGATCAGGTGATATACTACGCAGTACCCAGTTTTTCCTGTAGAGGGCTACAAGAATAACACTCCATCAATCCCACGATTATGCGAAACTGATGCCCACGTTCAAACATTTACACCGAGTTCCATTCCACCATTCCAGAACCACAATAATTCGATTACCGAAACGAACATCAAAGTTGTCAATAACTTAATATAACATCTGTTTGAACACTATAAGCAGATCGCTCAATCCAAAATTTATAGGTGGTTCTTCCCTTTATATCCATTAATTAATACTTTATCAGCCATGTCCACGCCAACTTCAAATGATTTGCGTTGCAATGTGCCACGATTTAGTACGATAAAATATGAATTAAAACCACCAGGTGCAATATAGAATCATAACGTCATTAATCAACACCGAGTTGCCAATGACAATTCATCGTGCTTAGGTTAAAATTGTTGTGCAGTGCACACTTTGAGATCTTCAGTTGGAGCCCACGCTTAAGTGAAATACAATATGAGGTAACTGCAGAGGTTGTTCAATCCAAATGCACTATCAAAAGCTTTAATTAGCTAAGTGCGCCACAACCTAGGCGTTGATACACGTTACTTCCGAAATTTTACCTCAATGCATAATTACCATTGCAATACTTTGAAAAATTTATGCAAAGTTCCGAAGGATTCAGTTGAATTTATCCCTACGAATTAGTTATCCTTAAAATAATAATCGCATTTCACAAAGTATATGAAGTTGAATCCAAAATATGGTTCCCCGGCGGCAAGTCCAAGATTTTTATCCATAGCCAAAGGATTTTATCGTTTCATCTCATTGCTTTTTTATACAGTAGGTACTTCTTCAAGTCTTTTTTTCCATCATAATCTAACTGAAACGTTTGTCTTGAACTAGCATTTTTAATCAAATAATGGGCAACTAGAAATATCTAACAAAAACAAACAGTGGCGCCGACTCCATGGGGCCTGAGGGGGCCCGAGACCCCTCAAAAATTCCATATGGGCGTGCGAAAAAAATGTGTCAGGCTTGTCGATTTTCCCCAGTGTGTCCAGATATCGAGATTCGAGTTATCAGGGTCCTACTGTTGATCATATGACTCCTCTAAAATGCTTAAAAAACTTAAAACTCACAACTTATAAAATTTCCCGGGGCAAGTTCCCCGGCTTGGGCACCCCCAATATTTTTTGTAAGTCGGCTTCCCTGAAAGCAAAGTAACTTGAGTACGAATTCTGCATGTCAGCGGCACAAGGGGCAGAGTACAAAAATCAGTAACATGATTAAAGCAACCTACAGAACTATTTTTCCTTACTACCTAAATAGATTATTTTCTAAGTTTCTTACATGTTCCGAAGGTACAAATGCTGTGAGTGGGATCAAAGTGAACTTAAAAGAGCTCATACAGCAGACCAGCTATTTGGCAAAACGCCTTCTCGAAAGTCACCCCTCCACTCAAGAACAGAAACTATTCCTTTCACACCTGGTCTGAAAATGAGGAGGCCAAGTTCGACAAAGGGGACTCAAGCAGCAAAACAGGAAAATAAACCACAACGGAACAGCTCACTGAGTAAACAAGAGAAGTAAGTCCAAGCAGAGTCCACAAATACTTCATTCACGGTCCAACCCACGCATAAAAATCGTCAAAGAAAATACTTTCTACGGACATTAATGCCTTGAAGAGAATGAGTCGAACCAAATTTCCGCAAGCCTTTATTTTATTCCCCAACTATAAACGTAACACTTATCCACCCACACAATATATTCCACAAAACACCGTTAGGTAGCGATACTCATGTCGATATATAAGAGAGAAATAAAGGAAGAAAATTTAAACTAGAAAAACACGAGTCCCGCTTTGCAAATTGACCAATCTTTGACCCAAATTATTTTCCGACCAGGAAGTCCTGCCAAACAAGAGGTCAGGAGTTCGAGATAAGCCTGGATACCTTGCCTCTATCCAGGTTCGTGTGCCTATAATTGTTAAATTTGTTGAAAGCCCCAATGCAACAGGCTAATATGCGCTGTTTTCGATGGTAGGGGAATAAATAAAATCGTTAATTAAGAATTTCATATCACTTAAAATTCATACCAACATGTAACATGGACTCACAACAGGTGATTTCAGTTCATCTAGGGGAACAGTTACAATCTCGGGACAGAAAGTAATGGTCTCTAGGAAGGACACAAGGAATTAAAGGAACTGACTCGCTATTGGACCACACGTAGGGCTGCAGTTTACAATCCAAAGAGAGCACTGCTATGATGATGGCTAAGTTATTTTCATAATGCAGGCGGACAAGAAGAAGAAAAAGGAGGAAGCAGATGTTCTTTACCATTCACCCTTCCATTCTCGACTCGAATAGTCGCAAGGGGAAGGGGTGTGTGATGAGGGGAAGGAGAAAGTGAAGGTGGGGAAGCAGATACTGGGCGAGGATAAGAAGAGGGGAGTAGACTTACATAATACAACAAGAAATAAGTGGAACATGAGAGGAGGGAAGGGACACGGGAGGAAGAACATGAGGTTGGCATCAAAGCGGAGCGGAGGACACCCGAGGTAAGCTGATACGTTTACAGAAAACACGGGATTTTTATCAGCTGAGAAGAAAAGGGGGCAAAGAGGATGCTGGTGCGTTGTGGCGAGGCGCAAGAAAAGAGCTGCCGGGGATAACAAAAAAAGTGAGCAACACAAAGCGCTTTCGGGATCGAATGGATAAGAGCATGGTAGATATACTCATTCTAGTCTGAACCCCTCACGACAATCTCTCTATTAGTCCCAGCAGGTACGCATAAAGCGCGCCGACAACTGGCAGGGTTTCTACACACTTTAAAGAAGACCAGTGATCATAAGCGAAGCATCCTCATTCTCACAACGCTGCCTCCTTATATTTCTCAGAAAATAATGATTTGGTGCCCGAAATGCCCTATAAAAACTAATTCGAAGTGTTAGATAAATACTTGTTAACACAAAAGCAAAACACTTAACACTTAATATCGTTTATAAAAGTCAAAAAGCAAGCTCATTCACCCTGCACTGCATTCTCCTATTCCCTCGGAAAATACTGAGTTGGCCTTTTCTGATACCGAAAAGACCTAGAATATCTATCATAAAATACAATACTTTGTTCTATTCCACACTTCATTTTAAATAGTACGACCCGGGTTTCTGCATATCATGTATTATCTGTATATCATGTATAACAAAGTAATTTTATTTTATGATGAAGTAGTTCCACAAAGTAACGACGGAGACCGTATCTTATATTATACTGGAATATGTAATTCTAAGGATTCATTAAACACCGGCCAACACAAAAGTAAATAATTTAACCATAAATATGAGCTATCTTTTCCAAAATTCTGCGTGCCTCTATGCTCCACTCACTGGATGAATGAGTCGGGTAATTTCTGGTAAAAACTGGAGAGTTGGCACATAATGCACAAGAACTTCAGCCCTCGCTGGAAGAGGCGTGCGTAGCCGAGAGCCGATGAGAGGGAGGCTTGCGAATGGGCTAGAACCTTCACCACCCGTTATCCTTAGCCCAGAACTTTCCTTCTCCAAACCCAATTGAGACACATGGGTATACTGGTGGCTTTGCTGGAGAGCCACGCATTGAAAATGACGGTCATACGTCTAAAACAGAATCAGTGCATAATAAGGTGTTCAATAAAGTAAATACATGTTTAATAATAAAGTGTAGATCAATCGATCGCTCATTGATTCAAGTCAAGGGTTGGTTTGGATAGGTGAGGGTAGATTTCATCCCGAACTAAGCCACATGCAGGTGAATACCACACATTAGGGGTAGGAGAGGGCCCGTTCCTTTCTCTAGGCCACCTCATACTAGGGTGGTATCCTATTATTTTTTTATTTCCTGAATCAAAAGATTATTACTCTTGGAGAACGCGTTTCACGCTATCAGATTTTTAAATGACGATATCTATTTTTCGCGATTAAATGAAACGAAAATTTTCAAGCTCGCGAAAACGCGTCGCGACGGTTAAGTATGAATGCTGGGAAAAGCCCGTGTGACGTCAGTCTGGTTCCCGCTGCCGCCGTGTGAGGTGACTTTGGGGTGACAATATGTGCGCCACTGCGATGCAGGTTACCTGCTAGCAGAGTGCCCTGCTAGCAGGTAGCGCTTGGCTTAAATAAGGATTAATAATACCTTATCAAACGAAGGTAAATTTCCGACCATAGGCAGTTTTAATAGGTGATTATTAAGACATGTTTCCCTGAAGTCTGTGCCTCATGCATGTATTGCATCAGACGATGTAAAACTCCTATCTACTCGTATAGAAACTAGGTCCTTGTGACGTCACTTGGGGTGGCATCGCATGGGGGCCTATCTGGCCTTTTTCAAATGCGGTTAAAATTTACCATTGCCATTCGTCTAAACTGGGATTTCTAAAACTAAATAATTTGTATATTATGAATACACTAATTTTGGGTAACGAATCGCAATCAATGCCTATCGTTTTCTTTCATGAAGGAAACTACCCTCTTCTAGGATTTCATTTGGAGGTGTCGAAATTGGTTCACCAAGGTTTTGAACCCGGGAACCCTAAGTAGACAAGTGCTCTACCCTCTAGGCTACCAACCTCACCAGATGCGGAGCATTCATACACAGATTCTTTTCATTAACCGTAATTTTTAAATCAAGACTAACGAAAATGAGGCACACAACGAGTCAAGAATTCGTAAACAACATGGCGGTGCGCATGCGTGTGAGGACATTATGGACGCCTGAATAGATACATTCCGCACGAGTGCTAAACCTTCTGTAGAGACGAGCAGCGCCGCAAAGGAGAGAATGAAATCCCGTAACGTCCACAAAAAGATTATGTCCACCACGCCGCAGAAATCCTTCCATAAAGCCTTATCTCCAGAGCAGATGCTACATTCCCAGCAATTTCGACGATTATTGACTTAAGAATTCCCTAGTCCCGACGAATTCCCCCAATTAGACGTGTGAATTTCTATGCATCCACTCTCAGCATATTCCAATCGAAAAAAAACACATATAAACGAGAAACAAGTTTGAAAGCCATATTGAGCACCCTCTCACCATTAACAAAGTGTAAAAGATTAAGATAGAAAACGGTAGATGAGAAATTTATCCTTCAAATTATTCAACGAAAGAACTTCGAGCTAACAAATGGCAAGGCATAACTGTGATAATAGGGAAACTCACGAAAAAGTCTTTCTCTGTTAGCTTATGGTATTGAAGTCAGTTTTTTCATCAGTTTAGAACGCAAACTGAGGATGTATGGAGCGATTGAAAACTTGAATGGCTTCATGGTTTAATAGATATTATTTCCGAGCAAGTACATTTTTAATTAAAAAACCCAAATCAGTACTTCACTGAATATAATGCGGATAATCAACTGAGAAAATTGCTATTAATACCCACTATGATCATTGATGAAATAAAATTGTGTCATCTCCCCATGACAATCTCCGAATATGTGCAAGACGGTATTATTTCATGTATATTCAATGGATATAAAGTAATGAAAAGATTAGCGGATACGAGAGTGGAAAGGAGAACTGCGTTAAACCAATCTTAATATTGTTGACTAATTATGATGATAAAGTAATGCTGAGCTTTATATTAACTTTTCGTACATACATAAATGATTAACATTTAATTATTCTACCGATTAAGGCAAAGTTTGCATGGTGTATTTACGAAATACTCCCTCTCCCTTCACCAACTTCTCTTTCTTGAAGCCATAATTGAAAGGAATACGGGTTGTGGGAAACAGCAGTGGGGCACACGGAAACACGTGGATACACTTCGCGAGGAATTCGGTCGTTTTCCTGAGTACGCTCTAGCGACTACTCTATCTACGATGACATTTCACGTGGAAAGGTATTACCTTCCTAAGATAAATATAACTCGAAATTTCTCGAATTCCTACCTTCGCCGGTGAAGATTAGTGGAAATCCAATCCAGCCGCTCTTTTACGAGCATATGAATTCATTAATAGACAAAAGATGAGTACGTGGATTCATTTCGTGATTAAACACGAAGGCTCTGTTATTTGCGGGTTTCAATCGATTTGCCTTCCAAGTAACACCTCCGTCCCAAAGCTCCGCATACTTATCTTTCCTTTCAAGAAGGGCGGAAAAATTTAAACCACATTTATAGCAATTTTACATTATTGGAAACAGTAATGATTTACCGTGATAATGAATTTGACGAATACATATCTCAGCTCAATGATGTCAAATTACGATCCTTGTTCAAAATACATCAAGATGAATGATTTTTCGGAGTAAAATTTTCGGGTTGTATTGAGCCGGAGTATTAAATATAGTAGTTGCTCACGGTTGATTAAGCTTTTTTTATCGCATAAGGACTTGGAGTTAGCCTTTTTACTCAACGGTCTTCCGCAACAGATAGCAGAATTCCTGAATTCTAATCGCATTCCAAACTTATGAGAAAAAAACAGTCCTACATATGTATATTAAATTTGAATACAAAAAATATTAATCGCATTTAAATTTAAAAATATCAACGAGAATATGCTGATAAACATACTAATAGTATCTCCGAGCTCAAGAGCAGAGTTAGGAATAGCAAAATCGATCACAAGCATAACAATTTGTAAATCTTTCACACAGGACTTAAAATTATATTTTTTAATATCCCCGATGGTGACCCTGCACTTTTCATAGGGACCTGCATGAATTTCAATGGAATGGCCCTCAAGGAGGTTACACCATATAGTAAGAGGCATATTTCACCAATGTGAAATTTAAAAAAAATCTATGTACGATAATCTTCAACCTGGGATCGCTTTCAGAACGGATGAAGAGCGTCTTAATTTCTCGAAAGCGGAATGGCACATTCTACAAGTTGTTGCGAAAAGTTTGAAGAGAACTCCGTAGTTTATCCCATATTTTTTCGTCCAAATAAATCTTGCTTCAACCAATATTTTTGAACTAACCTTTTGGCCACTCATTGTCACTATTACGTATATTTTTATATTTATCTAGAATTTTAGTCAATTAATTAAATACATTTAATTTCCAGAACGGCGCTACGTTTTGATAACTTTATGATGTTCATCGGAGTTAGGGGTTCATTTAAGAAACTGGTAAAAATAATTCATTGAGCTTTGGACCATCAATTATAAAAATACCATATTTTTATACACAATATCTTTTAAGGCAGAAAATATTCATTAATTAAATGGGCGATACTTTTTTGTGCTCAAAAATTTATGCCAAAACTCAAATATATATGTTGTTTTACCCTAAAGCTGACATGATGATTTATATAAAATAACCATGATGAAAAACGGAGGTAACTTACACATTACATGTGTTAACTTTGTTATATAATTTCACATATTTTATTTTATACGGTGGGTTTCTTAGGAAAATTAAATATATGGAATTCTCGGAGTTATTTCATTTAATACGGAAAAAAAATCACCTATTAAAGCCTGAAACTAACATATCTTTAACTTAAGTTCCGCGTTTATCAGGAACATAATGCTGCCACCATATTCAATTTAATTTAATCCAATAGAACTGGTGCTAATGCCGGTATAGCATTAAAATCGCGAGTTCTGATAAACGCTTGCTTTAGAAGATACATACCGAAAATGCAGGTTACGTAAATTAATTTTTCTTTCAATCCGTGGAAGAATTCCAAAGAGAAAAATGTTTTTTGCGTAATACCTTAGAGATTCCGGAATAAGGTAGGTACACGTTTTTAATCTCGCAGCGCACTGCAATCCTCTTATCCTGAGGTATGCAGGCAGGTGCGTTGAAGGGGGGCGGTAAGTGGTGATCGGCCAGGGGTGAAGGGCAGCAGCGGGGATCAAGATCCAGTATGCAAGAGCCGAGAGAACAGGTCGAGATCTCTCTATTCCCTTCCCGGCATTCAAATGGCATAACCGGGTCAACAAAGCTCATGAAATGCAAAACGCCGGTCGTCCGCGGAAAATACCCAACGACTCGCCCCGGATCTGAACCCGCCTCTCACGAATGCATTTCAACGGACCAGGCACCCTTAAGTGGTGACGATTATTATCGTATCGTGGAGCCAATCATCTACACCGCAGAAGATAACAAAAGACCATTTTGCGATTTTTTCTACAACTGCAGCTTACATAAACAAGCACCATAAAATGAACTTCAGATAATTTTATTTTTTTATTTTAAAGAAAGAGAATCACATACAGCATATAGTTGCCATTTTATAGTGGCCAGGTAACAATACATAAATTAGAGGACGAAGACGCAATATAACATGTAGAAAATAATTATTACATTTACAAAAACAAAAGGACAACAAGAAACTGCAGGTACAGGCTACTTTGGTGACAGATAGGATAGGAAAGGCTTATGAAGAATTTCAATGAAGTGCAAAGGGGTCGATGTGTGGAGGGAGTGAGTTCAATACAGAAGTAATGCGGTAGAAAAACGAACGTTAAGTAAGTGAAAGTCTAGGAATGGGCATGTGGATTAGGAGATGAGAACGGGTAGGGCGGGGTGGAACTTTAAAATTGATAAAAGAGAGCAATGCAGGGCAGTCGATGGTGGAAAATAGAATCTTATAAATAAGTTTTAAATCAGCTGTGAGCCTACGGGTAGTGAGATTAGGGATGAAGAGGGAGGAGAGAATAGCATTAGTGGACATGTTGTGTAAATGCGGCATTCTATTTTTTACTATTTTGGCAAAGAAATTGCTCAGTTCAGTTCAGGGATGAGAGGTTGGTTTGTGAAGAGATAGACCAGATGGGACAAGAGTAGATAAGAATTGGAATAATGATAGAGGAAAACAAAAGTTCGAAGTGCTTTGGGGTCCTTAACTTCATGAACGTAATGAACGTTTGACAACGTAACGTAATGAACCAACGATGGAAGTATTAATTGAGTAAGGCTTTGAATTTTTCCACTGAATTTATTTTCGCATAACGCGATTCGTTGTTACAGCAACAGTAACGTATTTAAAGAAGAGCTTCACTGCTCATGACGCACTTGACAATGTTACCGTAAAAACGTAAAGCGCCGTGAAAAATTAATTCAGTGGAAATATCGTAACGTCTAATTTAACTAACATTGATAAATTCCTCTACATCGCACCAATTCTCATTAACAATGATGAAATTAAGCGAATTTCACTGTAAGAAAACTATTGAGTACCCAGGTTACGATATTAGTCCATCTTCGGAAGCGGATACAGCGTTTGCCTTCATTCCCATGATGGCGATACCATTTGGTTCGTAAAAAATATAAACTCAGTAGCGAAATACACAAAAACGTGAAATGAAGAGAGCGTAATCGTCAGGGGTGAAGTGATTATCTTAGGGCCCCAGCGGCGACCAGATAAAGAGGCCCCACAAGCAAACACTCCCATATAAAATGAGATTTTCACATAGACGATCCTTTTCCAATGAGTTTAACAAAGGAGTTCAATAGGGTGGTTTCCCACTATTTTTATTGCCTACATCAAAGGATTATTACTCCTGGAGTACGCATTTCACGCTTTTAGATTTTTTAATGACGATATCTATTTTTCGTGATTTAATGAAAAGTGAAAATTTTCAAGCCCGCGAAAACGCGACGGCTAAGTATGAATGCTGTGAAAAGCCCGTGTGACGTCGTTCTGGTTCCCGCTGTCGCTGTGTGAGGTGACCCTGAGGAGAGGATATGTAGGCCACTGCGATGCAGGCTGCTAGCAGTTAGCAGAGTACCCTGCTAGCTGGTAGCGCTTGGCTTAAATAAGGATTATTAATACCTTATCAAACGAAGTAAACTTTCTGACCATAGGCAGTTTTAATAGTTGATAATTGAGAAATGTTTCCCTGAAGTCTGTGCCTCATGCATGCATTGGTAATATCAGACGATGTAAAACTCCTATCCTCTTGTATAGAAACTAGGTCCCTGTGACGTCACGTGGCGAGGCATCGCAATGGCGCCAATCTGGCCTTTTTCAAATGCAGTTAAAATTGACCATTGTCATTCGTCTAAACTGGGATTTCTAAAAATCAAATCATTTTTATATTATGAATACACTAATGATGGGTAACGAATCGCAATCAATGCCTTTCGTTTTCTTTGATGAAGGAAACAAACCCTACTTAAGAATTTATAGCGACAAAGTTTTCTGTTCCTCTGAAGTCTGAATAAAAACATGCCTATTATTGTATTCTTGTCTCCCTTTAAACCTAATAGTATTTCACCGCGATAAAATATCACGCAAAATAGTAGATATGCAACCCAAAAGTTATTACTTTTGAATTTGAAGAACATGCGCTCAAAAGATACCCGGGTGCACGGTACGGTCAGCACAAATGGTACAGGTCGTGTTAGGCAATACAGAAGGTATAGCCACCGGTGGTGAGAAATAGACTTCCTGTGGCAATTTTCCAGAATTATTTTTTTATAAAATATGCTATAATCCCAACATATTGAGCCTAAAAACTATCCAAATTACCTCCATGGTAGACAAATTTGCTCTCTCTCTGCTATCTTCAAACGATGTTACTTTCCTCCAAAACTTCCTTCAAACAATAAAATTCGTCCATCAGCCGATCATTAAAGAGGATACTACTGAGGTACGACAAACATTATCAAAAAGGCCTCGTGACAAAAAACGCGGTGAGGGGATAGGGGTGAGTTAGATTGTATTTAAGCAAAATATGTATTGAATTTGTGGCTAGAAAAAACTATTTGTGGAGAGTTGCTAGTACTACTTTGTTCATAAATTTGTTAGAATTCTATATTATTGAGCCTAAAAACATTCCATAATAGACATACATGTACAAAATCTGCTACATTCTTACCAGGAACACACTCAGCAATACTATACACACACTATTTCCTTCACAACTATCCCCAAATGATAAAATCGCCTATCAGGCGATTATTAATGAGGATTTAATTCTGCTGAGGATCGGCTAACGTTTTCGAAAAGGGCTCGGAATGAGAAAGGCGGTTAGGGGAGAATAGGGACGAGATAGAGGGTTTATGTGGAGAAGGGGCGCCTACGGAGGGAAGAGGAAAGGGTTGGATAACAAGGGAAAGGCGATGGGGGGAGGGGCAATTGGCCTCATTCCCTCAGGCTAAGGCGGCGAGATGGACAGGTGGTTAAAGATTCAAGGACCGGGCGCAAGGGGGGGCACGGCAAATGAGTACCGGCGATGACGGCCGACGGGAGAAGGCCCCTGCCAGCCCCGAGGAGGGGCCTACTATCCGGTGGATGAGCTAAGGTATGAGAGGGGCTGTGATGTAATTGGACAGGCGCCGAAGGATAACAGCGCGGGGGGTGTAAACGCTAAAAGAATTTTAGGTAAGCGTTGATGGCAAGGGGATGGAATTCTTGGAAAATTTCATTGCTGCTATCGACTTTCATGGAAGGCAAAATCTCTCGAGTTTCAAAGGGATGAAAGATGAGACATTTGATATTCAGCAGTAGTTCAACACGGACGGGTGGCCGCAGACTGGTAATTCAATACCTCTCACAAGGAAAATACCATTTAAAGGGTACATTTCGACTCTTCGAATATTTACTCATTAAAAACGAAAATATCTAAAAACAATTTCAAAGGGATTGAATTGATTGATTTCAAAGGGATCTCTCGAATTTCAAAGGGATGAAAGATGAGACATTTGATTTTCAGCAGTAGTTCAACACGGACGGGTATCCGCACACTGGTAATTCAATACCTCTAACAAGGAAAATACCATTTAAGGGGTACATTTCGATTCTTCAAATATTTACTCATTAGAAACGAAAATATCTAAAGAAAATTTTCTGAATGCCCCAGTTTATCAATCGATTTATCGAAGAATAAACATACTAATTAAGCAAAAAGCAACGACCACAAATGAGAAAGGAAATGAACTCATTGTCAGTCTTTGTAAGCTAATTCGCATCTTTACATTCCGGTAAGAGGGACATAGTTACTTAAACTAAGAAAGCTGCCAGGAATAAATTGCCTTCAATGACTATCAATTCAGAGAGTCAACTAACTAACCTGCGCGTTGTTTTATTTGTTTAACACCAATGGCTTTCATTCTAATGATTCAAATTTATTTTCGATGAAAATTATACGAAGAAAAGTACGAGGCTACGAAATATGGAACGAATTTGCTACTTCTCGGAAATTAAAGAGCCCATTCCATTGCCAATTTTCAACAGTCGTCCTATAGTTTCATATTGCTCGCCAATTTGGTCCAGCTAATCCAGGTCAGGCCAATCTAAATTCCACTGATTGCATCCCTCGCTTCTTTTCCAAAATAGGCATAGAGTCCCATATTTATGCCCAACAGATGCTGTGCTGTCTTCCTATATTTGAAATGGATTTATTATGCATTATGTCCAAAACTCGACTACTGACTGCCCTGAACTCCTTTCTCTGTTGAATTTTAGACTACCAACTCGATCCACCCGCTTGCTCTCCCTACTCCGTCTGCCTATTCTCAGGATCCCTCAAAGCAAGAGCTCACCTTAATTTCGCCTCTCCTCCCTTCTAAACTCACTCCATCCCTCCATAGATCCTTTTCCCTTATCATGCAACAATTTCACCGCACAGGCTTTGTCCGATCTATCAACTAATTGAAAGCTTTCCTCAATGCTCTGGTTAATTCTTCGTTAGTCTTTATATTGTTTTTGTATTTTATCTCATTTCATGTTTTTCTTCAAATTCAACTTTAAATTGGCGTCACGGCTGCAGGAGACGGAAGGTATGCATTAAGCGAGATGGAGCGACTAAGAGAGGAGAGGGTACATAAAAAACAGTATTAGAGAGTAGAATGTTAAGTAAACGAGGTAGAGGAAGGAGAGAATAGAATTTTTATATATAATGAAAGCGAGTTGGCATTAATTGTTAAAAGAAGAGAGAAGTGCTTGAAGGAAGGGGAGGCTACCAGAATTCTTCTTAGGTACTCCATGTAAACCTACCTTAACACTAGAATGCCGAAGGGTGTCATTTTGACACCCTACGCGTACATTTTTTACGGAGCTGGCCCTTAGAGAGTGTTTTAGAAAAAAATCTTTCGTGACTTTTATTCATTTTTAGATCTTAACAAAACGACAGTAAAAGGGATACCCTCCCTAATTTTTTTCGTCTCAAAAATTCAAATTTACCTTGAATGCCGGAGGGTGTCATTTTGACACCCAGTATATAATATCATTTCTTTCTTCGGTTTAGGTCTCTCGTGGGATGCGGCTTGATAATTATTTGTCAAATTAGTATAGTTTAGTACATTATCTTCATGTGTAGTACCTTTAGGTATAGTATAGTATATTTTAGTATAGTATATTACCTTCATGATTGTTTGTTTTACATAATTTCTATGAGCATAGGCTGTATACTACTTATTTCAAAAGTTTAGTAGCTCGTAAGGTAAGTATATTCCGCTGCCTTTTTCAAATGATTCGCCTTGAAACCAGCTAGTTTTTTTTACCGCGGTGACACTTATTTGCCCTGAAACATTGCAGTGAAGTGACGCGCGCGACAATGCAGTTTGCTGCTGCCGAGCCTCTGTGTTCGGCTGCCTGGCTCGCGCGCGTGTTTGGCGGACTGGGTCGCTCGTGTGTCGCGACCTGCTGCTTGACTTGCTTCGGCAGAATACTTAAATAATAAAAATCACGGTTGTACGTGAAATATGGTGAGTTTTACGGCTGTCTGAGGGATATTTTACTAATCCTTACTCTGATTTATAAGTAATATTAATCAAATAAAGTAAAATTGATTAAACTTAAAAAGTTCTCTGAGCTCTGAGGGGGGGGAGGGTTATCCCCCAAATCCCCCCTCGATGCGCCACTGATCCTTTGTATCCATACCTTGTCTCCTTCGTACCTCATAGTAAAGCTGCCTATCATCACCCACCATTTTCAGCACTTCTTCGTTCCTCTTCCTCTCTTATCACTGCACCTCCTCAATTCTTCCGGTCGATAATCGAATAAATTAATAAATTCGCACATTCGCAGCAAAAACGACAGCGCCATTCAAACGGGAAATCGTACCTCCTCAATTCTTCCGGTCGATAATCGAATAAATTAATAAATTCGCACATTCGCAGCAAAAACGACAGCGCCATTCAAACGGGAAATCGTAGGAGAGAAAATAATTAAAAAAAACAACGGCGATGCTAAGAAGACGGAGCGGTGACTCTAAGAGTTGGGGCTTCGAGAAGTGCTATGCGGGCGATGGGTCTGCCTCCTCCCGCCAGGCACTTCCCACAGTTCCTCGCGACGGAGGAAGATCCCCACAGAGTGTATGTCTGTGTTCTTGGCCGAGTGTGCGCCGAGGGATAAGTAGTGCGGCGAAACTTCCGACCGAAACTGCACTTGGCAGCCCGTAATCCGACGGGGTAAACACATCCATTCTCGACCTTAGCCGTCTTGACCGTTAACCTGAGAGAAAATTCGCAAGCACGCGGCATCAGCAGAGGAGCAAAAAGAGGTAAAAAAAAGGCACGGTAGCCGCTACCGCTGCACACTAAAAACAGTCATTTCTTTCTACAAGGCTTCTGCAAATGAGGTCCGTAGTTTAGAGATTATCTCATGTATTTCCACACGCAAAACATTGCCTCGCCTGCCAATCCGTAGGTCGCGGGTTCGAATCCCGCCTGGGTAGGTAGTCCCCATCCAGGGCACGGATGTTTGTGATATTCTATTGCTAATGTTTCAACCCACGCTATAAAGGCCATTCTGTACTGTTTGCGGGGAAGTGAGAAATAAATAAATAAACTAGATATTTCGTGGAAACGAACTTGATCTGCACAGGAGCCCTCGAAAGCTGTATTAATTAAAATATTGAACCAATTAAGGTAGGTTTCCATTGAGTATGTATTTAAGAAGTACTGTTTACATGGAGTACTCAAGAAGCATTTTCGCAGCTTCCCCTTCCTTTGTGTACTTACCTCTTCAATACACGGCAAGGCCTACTCGCTTTCATTCAATCTAAAAATCCGATTCTATTCCTTTCTCTGTCTCGTTTACCTAGTAATCTACCCTCTAACGCTGTTTTTAACATCCCCTACTCACTAAGTACTCCATCCCAGGGGCGCAGCTATGAATTAAGGATAGGGGGATTATTAGGCGCAAATAATACTGGGGTATGGGGAGTATGGAATACCCGCCAAGGTAAGCGGGAGGTGCGGGGGCCTTCTCCCAGAAAATTTCTAAGATAAATAGTTCAAAATGGTGAGTTTTACGGCTTTCTGAGGGATATTTTATTGATACTTACAGTATTCTATAAGTAATATTAATCAAAAAAATAAAATGGATTAAGCTTATAAAGTTCTCTGAGTCCTGGGTGGATTAATTTATTAATTCAACTCATATTTCACATACAGCCGTGATTATTGTTATTAAAGTATTCTACCGATTAAGGAAGATTTACATGGAGTACTTAAGAATAATTCTGGGAACCTTGCCTTCCTTCAAGTACTTGTCTCTTCAATTCACAATTAAGACCAAAACAAAAAAAATATTTTGCCTCAAAAATTTTTCCCCTCCGAATTGCTTGTGCTTTCACCACTACTGTTTTTAAGACGTATTAATGCAGAAGCTACAACGCTAAAGCCACCTGATTGGTTTTCCGCACTTGTGGATGACTTAAGATGGCATTTACTTAACGTGGCGAAGTAATATCCTTTACAATTTCCAACTGCCAAAGCATTTATCATTTGAGTAAGTTTCACAACGAATATCTTCTATGTATGATCTCAGGTTTTCCCGGCGTATCAGTTGCAGAAAAGTTTCTCGGGTTTTCCACCGGTTGATGTCGTCCATGTCTCCCGACGTTTCGATCCGCGACTTGCTGATTCGGAAAATCCCCTGAGGATGATCAGCAAGTCGCGGATCGAAACGTCGGGAGACATGGACGATATCAACCGGTGGAAAACCCGAGTAACTATTCTGCAATATCTTCTATACTTTCGGAAGGAATAAACCATTTACGATGTCAATTACAAAATGAGAAAAATTTACTCTTTATGCATGCAGCGATAAATAGGTATGCGTGTCTCAGAGGGTAAACAGAGAGTATTGTCAGCTTCGGTGGCGGCGAGGTAAAAACCTCGCCTGCCAAACGAGAGGTCGCGGCTTCGAGGCCCGCCTGGGTAAGTTGCCCAGATCCAGATCTATCCAGAGCAAGGATATTCGTGCACGTTTAATCGATAGCTTGTAGAGAATCCCGTTGTAAAAGGCGTATCGGTTATTTTCGGTGGTATGGGAATACATAAATAATAAACAATTGAAAACCTACTCCGGAAGAACGAAATTTTTTCCAAAGCCTTCCTGAATATGAGTAATAATCCGCAAGGGATTCCATGACTAAATACGGCATACCGACACTTCGATGAGAAATCGATCAGACAAGAAACGAATTTGAACATACCACTTAAAAAATGTAGGTTAACACTATTTGGATTCCAAAAATGGCGCGGAAACTAAAAAAAAAAAAAAAAAAAAAAAAAATAGAAGCTGACAGGCCGATTTAGAGCCGTTCATAAAAACGAGGAGGAAAGGTGATGATATTTAATGGTCGAATAAATGAATTCTTTATGACGGGTTATTAACATCGTCCTAACATTGCCCAGCAGATATCAATGTGACTAGCAGTTGTGTGACGTCAACGACGACTTTTCAAGTCGAATACGAGAGACTCCTCGCCCCCCCCCCATCCTCCCCACGCCCGCTTTTAATTGAAAAGTGACCCGTAACAACCCGCAACTCTCACCACTTGGCATTCCTCCGTGCCCGTCATTAGTCCGCGCGTTGAAAACTTGACTTTCTCCACTTCAAAATGTTCCCCCTCAAACGCCCAAGTACCCAAAGCGACTGGTCAAGCAGGTGTAGATACTCATGGTATTCCGAAGACAACTTCACGTAAATGAATTCCAGAAGAAGACAAGACGGGTCACAGCACAGGACTAGAATCCATACTATTTTCAGGGAATATCACCATCATAATTAGTCAACAATACTAAGATTGATTTGACGCAGCTCTCCATATCTCTCTCCCATCAGCTAATTTTTTTATAGTGACGTATTTCTTCTCTTTTACATCGTTTATAACCCTTTGTCCTATGTAACTCGTTCGGGGCCGTCCCTTGCCCTTCTTCCCTTTCACCTTTCCTTCCACGATAGTCTTCATCAGGCCATCGTGTCTCATGATGTGGTTACATAAGTTGTCCCGTCTTCTGCTTTAGGTTTCTAGGAGGCTTCTCTTTTCTCCCACTCTTCTTAGCACTTCCTCATTACTTACACGAAGAGCAGAAAGCACCAATAAAAAGAATTGATCATTCTCAAAATTCGACTGGATCTTAAGAATTTAAATTTGAGAAAATAGGGGTTTACACCCTGAAAATGTCAAGACGATAGAGAAAATTCTGTACCAATTGCATCAATATAAGCCCACGATCGTAAGATTGTGGACTTATATTCATGTTATTTTGGATCGTAAGATTGTGGACTTACGTCTCGACGCAACTCTCCATTCCGCTCTCCTACCCGCTAGCCTTTTCATAGCGAGGTATTTCTTATCTTCTACATCGCTAACAACCTGTCCGATGTAACTCATTTGAAGCCAAGATTTGCCTTTTATTTTCTATCCTTCTCAGCACTTCTTAATTACTTTTTGCGAATAAAAAGAAGCTGAAATACATACGAGTAAGACTGCTGAGTCCTCTATCACGATGCTCCAAACGAGTAAGAAAACTAAAGAGGACGAGAGAAGACTGGAGGCGCTCGAGATTTGGGTGTGGAGAAGAATGGAGAAGGTGACGTAGACGGAGAGGAGGAGGAAAGACGAAGTGCTAGATATGGTGGGTGAGGAGAGGCTGCTTCTAGATGAGATACGGAGGAGACAGAAGGTTTGGATGGAGGGAGGGAGTAATTAGCGGGGAGGGGAAGTTGAAAACGGCCGTTGTAATCTACAATATCTTATCGAATTCCTTCCCTTTGTCAAAGTTTCTCCCTAAAGGAGTTAAGCAGCTGCAACTATCATATGACTCATGAAAATTGGTTGGCTAATGCTTTGTTTTTCATCTCAAACTTACGGGGAATGGCTTAGTGGGGAATATTTTTTCGTCGTAACTTTGAAAGGCGGCGTTCGAGATGTTGGTCTGGAGGAGAATGGAAAGGGTGAAGTGGACGGAGAGGAGGCGGAAGGAAGGAGTGCTTCACATGGTGGGTGAGGAGAGACAAGGAGCCTGAAGGTATGGATGGAGCGAGTACTTAGCGGGGAGGGGATCTTGAAAACGGTGTTAGAGGGTAGAATGTTCGGTAAACTAGGTAGAGGAAGGAAGGCAATAGTATATATAGATAGAATGAAATGGAATGGGCCTTACAGTGAATTGAAGAGGGAATTACTTGAAAGAAGGGGAGCCTCCCAGATTGCTTCTTAAGTACTCCATGGAAACCTACCTAAATCGGTAAAATACTTAAATAATGACATACCTAAACCTAACTTTCCTCCTCACACAGCAGCTAGCAGTCGAGAATAATCATATCAGAGGACTATGAGCATTCTCCGTCAGAGGAGAATCCTTGTCTGGCTGTGACGTTGTCGTTCCTAGGAGACAAGGAGGCATGTTCGTCCCTTTTGGGTTTGAGGCAGAGGGGACGGCCGGGGTGCCGGTCGGTCGGTGGGTTCGGCGTTCCATGTATCGGACCCCGCGGTTGCGGAGGCCGTGTACCAGGGCCGTGTCGCCCCGCCCCGCTTCTTGCCACCGACGGAGACCGCGACAGGAAAAAACGGCCTTTGGTTGGGCGCATCCAATGGGAGCAGATGGTCGGGTTGGGTGCAACACGCAAGGATGAGGCCAAAGCCCTTTGCTGGCCGATTGCTACTGGCTTGTTACAGACACGTACATCACATCCCAATTTATAAAATACCCTCCCTCAACCTCGCAAGGGATTCAAACCACAGGTTGGTTTGGAGGGGTGAGGGTAGAGCTAACTCCAGATTAAACCAAAGGCATGAAATCTCTTACAATTCAAATTGGTGTGGAGAGCCCATTCCTTTCCCAGGACCACCTGGCACTTCGATAAATTTGGTTACTGCTGGTACGGGGAGCGCTATCAAATGCGTTCAAAACGCAATACTTCATAGCTCTAAGCAAATATAACTAACTGACATCATGACTGCCGGCAATTACAACTGACATTAAATGTGGCAATAGTTTCAATCACATGGAACTTCTAACGATAATACCATGAAGCCGAAAGACAATAAAAATCGTAACTAATTACCTATTATAAAAGGAATTCTATCTAGTGATTATATATGGGCATTACGCTAATAACTCCGGATGGCTCAATTCCAAATTTAGGAATTTCTCCATGTAAAAAAATTCTGAAATTAAATATATCGTGCCTTATTTTTTTAAATCAGAATTACGGGGCATATATTACTTTATTAACGGTAGTCTAACAGCTCAGGTGTACATGAACACGGACTGCTACTCATTTTTTGTCAGAAAGAACTGACTGCGTCACTTCGTGAGTTTTGAATACTTCATTCTCACAAAACATCAAGGTCCTTGAGAATAATCGCCTAAATTTGTCGATACCAAGGTCAGAAAATAAACACGAGTTAATTGACTAAATTATTTTTACATGACATTTAAGTTACATTTTTTTACATAAAGCCAGTTATTATCAATTCCACTCATTAATCCTGTTCTTTTCCTACTTTTACAAACCACTAACTAAATATCCTTCCCTTCATCATGGTTGTAACGATCGCTTCTACCCATCGTACAATATTTATCTATCGCTTTCCCCTTTATCTCGTATTGAACTTCATCTCCTCACAAGACAAATTCTAGACTAAACGCCTCCATTCATTTTCCTTTCTGTCCATCTCACCTTCTCCACAGCCTCATCTCGAACTCCTGAAATGCACCTGAAATGACGAAAATTCTGAATACTTAGGATCATGTTGGAGGCATCAATCCAGCAACAAATCTTTTATGATAGGTGGCCCATTGTTGTGAAAGTTATCACCATTAGTTAAATGAATTTGCAATATTTCCACTTTCCACGACGCGTTTCGTTGTTTTCACGAGCCATTTTTCAAGTGGGACTACAAAATATTGTTTTAAAAACGAAAAGCGTCGTGCAAAAAAAATCAGTGGAAACATTGAAATGTCTTATTACGGAGGGTTCCGCGATTAAATTTATCATTATTTTTCGGTTTAATTCCGTGTCGACTCATTTTTTTTGCGGACGACAGTTGCCCGTTCCAGCTCCCATCTTTTGACCCGAAAGACCAGAAGTCTTTTGAAGAATTTGGACCCGATCATTAATGCAATGTTTTATTTAACTAAAAGCTATGTTTAATAACCGTTGACATACTATCCTCATGAAACGAGAATTTCAATCTTTTGTAATGAAAGAAGAGACAAAAATACTTAAAGAAGTCACAGACCTCGATATGGTATGCTTATGCGATCACCGTCTCGGTCACAAAGGAAGGAGTAAAAAGTCTCGCACTGCCGTGCCACGGGTCGAATCCAGCCGCTTTCAATCGGTCTTCGATTTATCGATGCGCGCCCAGCCTTGTACCGTAGCGTGTACCTTGCATGTGTCCTCAGTTCGCCGCTGCCTTGTCCCGAGGAGAGGACCAATCGATTTTTTTATGAGTGGATTTTGCTTGGACGGGAGGATTGGGTGAGGTGTTGGTGGGGGTTGGGTGGTCGTAGGACACGTAGGTGGGGGTGGGAAGGATCGGCGAAGGGTTGCGACTGTTAGGAGCCCTTTGTTCGCTTTATCGCGCTCAAATCCTCCCCCTACTCTCATGTTCATTGCCACGGAGACACGTAAAACTCTCTCAACATGCGTCTCCTTAAGGATATCCTCTGGAGAACGCGTCAAGACAAATGCTACATCCCAACTTCGCCGGAATATTTTTTTGAAAAAAAAAAATGTCTCGCTCACACGTCGTCTCCATTGGTTGATATAGTTGCATTGTAAGCATGCTAGATTATTTATTATGGTATTCTAACGATTAAGGTAGGTTTCCATGGAGTAATAAAAAAGTAATCTGGGAGCCTCCCTTTCCTTCCAGTAATGCCTTCTTCAATTCACTGTAAGACCTACTCCCTTTCAATCTATCTAAAAATCCTATTCTTTTCCTTCCCCTCCCTCGTTTACCTAACATTCTACCCTCTAACACCATTTTCAACATCCCCTCCCCGCTAAGTAATCGCTCCATTCATACATTCTGTCTCCTCCGTACCTCATCCAAAAGCTGCCTCTCCTCACCCACCATATCCAGCACTTCGTCGTTCCTTTTCCTCTCCGTCCATTTCACCTTCTCCATTCTTCGCCAAATCCACATCTCGAATGCCTCCAATCTTCTCTCGTCTTCTTTCTTCATTATCCACGTTTCCGCACCGTAGAGAGCTACACTCCAGATCAAACTCTTCGCATGTTAGATCTTTTAGAAAAATTGCGTTTACCCATTTTTATTTGTAATTCTAGATTTCTAGTATCGCAATTTTACAATTCTTTCAGCAACTCTATCGATATCTTTAACAAGCTTTCTACAACAGTATTTCATTAACGTATTGTCGTAATTTTATTCAAATCATTAATCAAGAAATCACACATAAAACTTTGAAAAAACACTGTTCTATTTTTCCACAGGTATTGTGATACACCTCATATTAGTGTCTGGGCAAAATAACGTTGAAGCCCCACTTATAATCCACATTTTTACACTTTTAGGCAAGCATTGCCACAGGGCCGTAATTAAAACTATCTACACAGGTAACTTATCTAAAAACTCCTCAAGCAGTCTGTTGATGTATTTTTCTTTTCATCGTTACTTTCATGAAATAATGAACTATGTATGGTTTCTTAAAAGCATTATTCGTACCACAGCCGTAATTACATTATTCCAAGGTGTAAGCAGTAATGTGTGGGCCTGTAGACTTTAAAGATCTTGAAACAAAATATGCTAAATATATAGAATGCAAAGCCTATTTTTTATTTTAAAAAAAGGTATAGGCAAATATTTCGCAAGTTTCCATAAAAAAATTAATTTTGGCAGTTCGACAAGTGGAGAAAAACAGTACGGCGTCTGCAAGAAAGGACACCGTTCCAAGTCTTTTGTTGGCCTTATCGCCCGTTCCCATGGATGCACGTCAAACTCTCAACCATCGCACACCACGCGTCTCCTTAACACGAGAAGGAACTTGACAAAAAAAATATCGAGTAAAAATGAAGAAGATTTTGAGCCGGAGGAGCAGCCCCTCCTCCCTTCTCCTCATTAAGCGCGCGTCGGAGTGTTTCGTCGAAACAATCGGGCAGGCTCCTCTGCTCAGCAAACTACGACAACACCAACACCCCTCCCAAATGCACTGATTAAGGGAAGAAAATCCTCGTCATGGCGACGCCCAACCCCCTTCCTGCTGACTCAGCCACTCCCCTCCCACTCAACCCTCCTCTCCTCAGAGCAATGCCAGAATAGAATCATGACGTGCGCACGTGAATTGAGAAGATGTAATTTGAAGTTGGTACTTCCTCCTGTTTTGGCGTATGCCGTGCCTTATGAAGATTGACATGTGTGAGGGTATTTGGTAGGTACTTAATCCAGGAATACATCGGAATGGTTCCCTGCAAGACACCACTACGACACAAGATTAAAACAGATTGCGTTCTTGGGGAAGATCAAACTTATAAACCGTATGGATACATTTACAACGTTAAGTTTTGAGAATAGTAGCCCAACTTAAGAGGATGATCAAATTTAATCAGCCGGGTCATGAAAAATGATGGCCTAATGGAAAATATGTTAGGACGGGTGAAAGGGAGGAAAATACAAGCTAAAGAGGCAATTAGGCGGAGAGCTGCGTAAAAACATTATTTGGACTGCTCGCTGATGATGTATTCTACGGTAGTTTAGGAACTTTGGAACTATTTTTGTTGCTAGTGACAACCTTAAAAAGAGCCCGGCACATAATAAAAGGACCTGAGTTTTACTAAGGCCCTCATAGAAAGGGGATAGAGGCCATAATTTCGGTATGAGAAAATGAAAAAGTCGCCAAAGGTGTGTCAAAACGGAAAACTAAGCCAGAGACAAGATAATAAATAGCTTGAAATGGCCAGGGGCAAATGCCCCTGCTTCCATGGAACCTCTGCCCCCGCCTGCCCCCCAATTCAGGTTTGTAGTTGTGTCCAGCAATTCATTGGAACACGTAACCAGGTTCGACCACCTCTGGTCATCATTAAGTATATACTCACCATGGGTACTCAAATGAAACGAATTTTGAATTGAATGCAGGAGAGATTGTAGGGCCGTATAATATGACCCTTGTCCTCTATAGATACACTTTATTAGAGTACACATAACACGAGTATTAAATAATAAGGATGAGATATGGTCAAAACTAGTCATATTCCCTATTAAAGTTTCGAACTCAACAACGTTTATTATTTCATGACAATGTCTCGCTTCCGTAAAATGAACTCGTCGAGCACTTGATTCCATTTACAAGAGTATCACAGGACTCATCGCAATATTAAACATGGCCCTCTTCAGAATAAAAACGTGATTTTGAACGTGAAAAACGTCCTCTTCATAATTAGATTACGTGAATCATTGATGATTTCCATCCAAATTTTGCTGCACAACGCTCCCAGTAGTACGAAAAGGAGGATAGGCATGCTGTTCTCCTTTGTATTTCCTTAGTTACGCAGGTACAAAGATCAAGGATTTCATAACGTATAGAATTGTGCAAGCTAAGTGTTAGCTACAACCCGGGACATATAAGCAATAGTCATTGCGGTAGCAATAAAACTACTAAAAAGGAACCAATATGCAAGTTCTCTGTTTTACACACCTCTTGCATACATGTCAAACAAGAGTATCTACCCTGAGTAAAATATAATTGAAGTATAAATAGAGTTGAAAGACTCAGAATACGATTTGAGGGAAATAAGCATGAGTTAATTATGTCGGTACAAAGAGTAGTCAATGCAGAGAACTGAGAGTAAGCCCAATGCCAAAGTTTTACTATACTTTTAAGCATAAGATTATTTTTCGAAATACACGACATAATTGTACATGTAAGGAGGTACAGTCAAAATATGGAAAGACTTTTATCAATCAAATAGCATCTATGTACAGCATACCATCAGGTGAACACTAAACAGTTGGACAAACCCACGAGCGTAAGAGAGACAAAATTAATGAAGTGCCTATCCAAAAAACTGAATCAATATTATAAAATTAATAATGATTCCGCTAATAGACAGTGGAGAATTGAGGGGGAGGGGGCGACCGCCCCCGACGTAATTTCTGGAAATATTGAAAAGATACCAGCCTCTTTGAATCTCTCTCTTCGATACGTATATTTTTTCATTCTAAGTGCCTTGTCTCATTTACCTTCTGCTACAGACCATTCCTCGATTCTCTGAACTTTCATTTCGTCATCATACTTCCTTCACACTTCTTTACACCCTTTCCATCGACGCTCCAATGAGTTTGCATTAGCTTCGCATGGATTCACGCACACTATCGTCTTCGTAAGATGCCACTCGGTAAGACAAAGACTTCCCTAATCTTAACTCAAAGCCGTTGAGCATATTTCCCGTCACGATCTCTCGCTTCGGATGAATTTTCCTTTCACCGATTCCTACATCCCCCACAGCTCGAAGGCTTATCATCCAATTCTAACATGACGTGAAGTTAGGACGAGAGAGCCCATTTGATCGCTGGACTGTTCAGATAGTAACAACGTAAATCGCTCCTGTCAGATGCAGCCATTCAAAATAGATAGGAGCTCCGATACTTTGATATCAAACGTAGGGTCGTCCAGTGGTACAAGTTCGCTCTATTTCAAAGGAGAAAGGTTTTGAATGAGACATCCTGGGGCAGACAGATGGTCTGCAAATGATAGTACCAGTATAGAATAAAAACGGAAAGACAATAAAAGAAATCTTTTCATTTCTACATAAAATATAAAGAAGGGTTAAGTCCCCGCTGCCACTCAAGAAGTCGCGGGTTCGAGTCCAGCCAGTGTACGTTACCCATAACCATGGCAAGGTAATTCGAGCGCGTGTAAATTTTATTTATTTTTTAATAGTTAAAAAGGCCACTATGAGCTGCTTTCGGTAGGATGGGAATGAATGAACAAAACACTACAAAGAACAAAAAACGAAAAATAACTTGCCATTGCGACATTTTATTACTATTATTCAAAGTATTCTACCGATCAAGGTAGGTTTCAAGAAGCCTCTGGTAGTCGCCCACCCTTCATGGATTTCCCTCTTCAATTCCACCCTCTAAGACCCACTCCTTTTCATTTTATCTAAAAATCCTTTTCTCCTCCATCCTCTCCCTCGTTTACCCAACATTCTACCCTCTAACACCGTTTTTAACATCCCCTCCCCGCTCAGATCTCGCTCAATCACACCTTTTGTCACCACCGTATCATATCTAGGAAGCATTGGTTGTCTCGGAATGACTCTTTTCGTTGGGAGAACACAACTCACCTGGAAAGAAACAAATAAAGAAAAAATTAGATATTTTCAGGCATCTATGAGTAGGTACTCACCGATTTAAATTTTAAACATCCCTCAATGCCAAAATAATTTTATTGATTTATGTACGGGATTTAGGGGTATTTAAATAGCATAGAATTAATAGAATGTAAACAGAATTATTATTACATGAGTCTTCAACCGATTAAGGTAGGTTTGCATGGAGTACTGAAGAAGTATTTTGGCAGGTCGAGATGCGGGTGGGATGAAGATAGAAAAGGTGAAGTGGACGAAGAGGAGGAGGGACGAATAAGTGCTGGACATGGTGGGTGCGGAGAGGCAGCATCAAAAAACAGCTTCCTTAGAGGGTAAGAGGGTAGAATGTTGGGTAAACGAGGGAGAGGAAGGAAGAGAATAGTATTCTATGAATAAAATGGAGAAGGCCTTATTGTGAATTTAAGGTCTATGAGGGGATTGAAAACAGCAGAAAAACTTCCTGAACACTTCACTAAAACCTACCTCAATAGGGTAGTTTCCTTCATCAAAGAAAACGAAAGGCATTGATTGCGATTCGTTACCCGCCATTAGTGTATTCAAAATATACTAATTATTTGGTTTTAGTAATACCGGTTTAGACGAATGGCAATGGTCAATTTTATCCTCATTTGAAAAAGGCCAAATTGGCGCCCATGCGATGCCACTACACGTGATGTCACAGGGACCTAGTTTCTATACGAGTAGATAGGAGTTATACATCGCTTGAGATTACCAATGCATGCATGAGGCACAGAGCTCAGGGAAACGTGCCATAATAATCACCTATTAAAACTACCTATGGTCGGAAAGTTTCCTTCGCTTGATAAGGTATTAATAATCCTTATTTAGGCCAAGCGCTACCAGCTGGCAGGGTACTCAGCTACCTGCGAGCATCCTGCGTCGTATCAGCGCTTAAAGCCTCGCCCCAAGGTCACCGCACTTGCGGCAGCGGGAACCAGAACGACGTCACACGGACTTTTCCCAGCATTCATACTTAGCCGTCGCGTTTTCGCGCGCTTGAAATTTTTCGCTTTTAATTTAATCGCGAAAAATAGATATCGTAATTTAAAAATCTAAAATCGTGAAATACGTACTCCAGGAGTAATAATCTTTCGATTTAGGCAATAAAAAATAATGAGAAACCACCCTATTTGTGTAATACTTTAATAATTTGAAAGAAAAAATGGTGATTCTCTCATACCATTTTAATCCATGAATCGAATATATAAATAAGCTTTTAAGAACAGGTCAAAATAAGTTCCAGCACCTATAAAAAGTATTGCACCACGAAACAGAGCCGTTCGCTATAGTATGAAAAAAATAAACCACCGAACATGTTCATAAGCGCAGCCGTCAAAATAAAACCAAGCACAGCACAGAGGAGATATTCATGAATGGGAACGAGCCACGCAACCGACTACGACGAAAGGGGGGCTGAAGGGCGGCGCGGCACGAAATATCAACTGCGGCGATAAAAATATGCGAGCACGCGGCGAGGCGAGGGAAATTGATAGAAGCGAGCGGTCACGGCAGCGGGATACGATGCTGCCCCATGGCATTATGGGAAGGCCATAACGCCAAGCGCGCGCGCACACATGCAAACCTTCCGTATATATATAAAACGGGATGTGTGGACTCTGAGACCACATCGACTCCCTACTTTCCTCCTATCTCCCTCACACCCAAGCCACAAATACTCATTCTGATGGCTGCCAAACAACACTGGCTTTTATGACGACACACACGTAGAGGCAGGGTCGTCAGCGGTTGACCGAGGCAGGGAGGAACGCGATAGCAAAGAAGAGGACAAGGGGGAGGGTGGGGAGGAATCCATTACTCATACGCCGATACGCGACAGTCGATTCTCTTTGACTCAACTTCTGAGGGGACTGGAAGCGAGAAGGACACTGAATCAGTGGCGGCTTGGCCATATGGACTCTCGGAAGGTGCCCCTCCCAAAGATTTGAAAAAGGAAGAAAAAATGAAACACCCATTCACTTGTAATTATACATCTATTAACCAAGGTGCTTTTTCAATAGCATACTTCGAAATTGTACGAAAAACACGCAAAAATAGCGCGAGAAGTTCGCATTTGTAGCCGCGGGGCGCTGGCCAGAACGTCCCAATCCATCACCATGCAGTTATATGAAGAGTGGTAGTGGTGGGGGCTGCTGGTGCTATGAGGCGTCTAAGCTGGTGCCTTATGGAAGTCTTGGGACACCGCCGGAGCATGCGCAGAGCGACGTATCTAGTGAGTTGACATCGCCGCGCCGGCCCGCGGGCGTATAATCTTGGTGTTGCAGTGTTGCAGAATACCTTTTTTTGGTGACCAGTTGACTGTGTATGTGTGAATTGTTTTATCGAATTAGTGATTGGTATGTAAACAGGCTTACTGTCTGTAAAAAAAGCAAGATACTCGAGTTTGAGGAGCTCTAGCGTCTAAATGAAGCAATCGATTTCAATGCAATAAAAAGCATACGAAACAGAATTTAGTTCTACGTGTTATCATGTACTTTAAAAATTCTTCGGCTCAATATTATTCCCTGTACTTAATTTTTTCTCAAAAAAGTACCCGTTTTTTGCGCGTAAAATCAAGGTGCCCAACTTTGAGCGCTTGGCATTCCCGTAATTTTCGTTCCTATAACTTGAGATTTTGATATAAAGAAGCCACATTTATTACTAGCAGTTTGCCGAAAACAAATTGTTTATACCACAAAAATTAACGGAGCTGTTGTAAACAACGCAAACCTCTGCTAACTTCGAAACCAGTGAGTCAATTTAAAATTGATTGGTACTGTTGTCTTCCGTAGAATGTTAGTAATGCAAGCACATATGAAATGTATATTAAATATCAATAATAACGTCAATATCACTTATTATTATTACAGCTCCGTCGTGGGAGGGGGAGGCGAAAAGAGGCGCGTGGTTGCCACCGACTCAGCAGAGGGCGCGCTTCCTTTAAATGACCGACTCGCACAATGAAAGTATCGTTGTTGCACCCTTCAGGTAAACTTAAGGTCAGGTTGGGCTGAGCTTCCATCAAAATGCTTTTCTACGACGTAAATTCTAAGCCATAATAGCGTAAATTTTATCGGATGGTAAAAACGTTTTGTACCTAAATCCCATGTCTAACAGAATGGATCTTAACTTTGGGAGAGAGAAATGTGGGCAATCGGGAACATTCTCTAGCAGGTGATCCATCATTCTGCGTAACGTAGGAAACATATTCCTCAAATAGAAACCGTGCACTGTCCTCCTTATTACTCCAATCGTGAAGTCGTCGATGAAGATCTTCGGCCTTCCCAAAAGACGAACCCTCTTCTGTGCCGTAGGAAGGTCACCACTTGTGTTCTCCTTTTCACAATCCTTCTGTTTAGCCGCGACTCTTTTCACTGATATCAAGCTGATGCCAAGACAATCAGACGCAGTTTGATACACAGGATATCTTTTGTCCATACTTTTTTCTGCTTCGCAGCGAAAAAAGCAAATTGCACTCAATACCATTTGGACTTCCGTCTCCGAAAAACCCGTTCTTGGACGATTGATTCACCGAGGTAATCTGCACTAACAATAGTCGAATCATCCTTAAAGGTAAGCGTTTTAAAGCAACCAGCGAATGATTCATTAACTGCTAGGGTACTGTGAGTCACGATGTGCTATGTGGCAACTGCGCACGACTTTGAGAGACTTTCTCTTTTCTGTTGCTTTGTTCAGGCCATTCCCGTCAGGCAGGGAGATGGCGACAACAAGAGCTAAAAACAAAAATAAATATAAAAAGATATTGAATATACTGCTGACATTTAACGTGTATGATCTACGTATATACATAACTAACATTCAACGGAAGACAACAGTACAAATCAATTTTAAATTGACTCACTGGTTTCGAAGTTATCAGAGGTTTGCGTTGTTTACAACAGCTCCGTTAATTTTTGTGGTATAAACAATTTGTTTTCGGCAAACTGCTAGTAATAGATGTGGCTTCTTTATACCAAAATTTCAAGTTATAGAAACGAAAACTACGGGAATGCCAAGCGCTCAAAGTTGGGCACCTTGATTTTACGCGCAAAAAACGGGTACTTTTTTAAGAAAAAATTAAGTACAGGAAATACTATTGAGCGGAAGAATTTTTAAAGTACATGATAACACGTAGAACTAAATTCTCATTCGTATGCTTTTTATTGCATTGAAATCGATTGCTTCATTTAGACGCTAGAGCTCTTCAAACTCGAGTATCTTGCTTTTTTTTACAGACAGTAGTTGTAGTTGAGTTGATCGAGATAGTTATTGCTAGTGTTTTAGTGTTAGTGATGTTTTTGTGTATTAGAGAGTCATAATGGTCTCTTGATAAACTTAAAAAACCCACTGAAATATACAAAATATTTAAAAAATTTGACCCCCCCCCCCCCCCGGTGTAGAGTGCCCCTCCCAGCATTTGACTCACGATCCGCCACTGCACCGAATGCAGACGAGACAACACATTGGAAAACTGGAGACCACACCGATGGCTACAAAGAATATCTCCAACGCCCTTTCCAATACTATTTACAAATGAACAAGCTTTTCTCGGGTTTGCGTGCGGTTTAGAAAATCTAAGGCAGCCTAAGTTTTGGGTTCCGTCCCGTTACCCATTCTCAACGCTACGAGACGGAACCCGAAAATAGAATTTCTAACCATCGCGGAAATCCGAAAAAAGTTTATTCATTCTAATCCCCGGGAAAGTGTTAAATAGTTGAGGGACTGGTGCAAATGTGGAAGCTTGTTGGTAATGTGGGAACATAAACTTTAGGGCTTGTGGGGTACTGTGGGCTAGCGGTGACCGAATCAACTTCTTGGCCTGCTTCTTTAGTAAGCCTGTAGGAGCGTTGACAGTCAACTCATGGTTTATTGTCTGTGAAATACTTGTTCCAAGTTTCTCTTCACTCGTAAATTTTTTAGGTAAGTTTTTAAGTTTAATTTAATCACCCAGTCCACGAAGATATTTCTTAGCGCTATATAAGTTATTGTTAAGCATAAAACATGCTAGAATCTGGTGTAATTAAGTAATCTACTAGTTGGAAAGTCATTAAGTCTGTTGATCAAGGTACGGTGACATGCATCACGACCACAGCAATAAGTACAAGTAACATCAACACACACTGTTAAACGAAATGGTTCCTTAAGCGTGATTTTACTTATCTCCTAACTGACCTCTTACCACATCTACACACTTCTTCACTCTCGTATACGGCCAATTACTCCTAATTTTATTAATTATATCTGTCACCTGCCACCAACACTCAAAAGGCAACGATAGACCGAAGCGCTATCTTTTCACAAGATATATTCGAAGATAAATATTTAAAGCCCTAAATTTAAGCTATAAGAGCATAATCTCGGTTTAATTTCTCTTCCACCTAAGCATGAAGTTAATTAGCATCTCCTTACTTTCTAGGTTACGTAAAATATTGTTGATTCCAAACGGACATCGAGGCTAACATTTTTTCCTGAATAACGAAAAATAATTAAATGAAGAATGTTTGAAGTGAAAACTAAATGGCGAGGAGGCTAAATCTATTTGCTGGAAACGAGTTGAAAGAGGAAGGTGATAAGTGACAATGAATCTTGACCTAATCTGCGTCCTATCAAGAATCTTCACTGAAATCGTTCTCTTCCGAATAAATATTGAGCTGGCAAATGACGAAATTCACTGTTGAATTCTAATTCAATTTACCCAATGCATTACACTTTGTATTTCTTGATACTTTTCATTTAAAAAAAAATCTACATTTTACTCTTCACTTTACTCTTCTTTTTTCTTGGCTGATAAAGGTTGTTTTTAATGAGTTTCGGCGTCGCGAAATGGGTACTTTTGTTTCTCCGTAATTATCTCGATGCTTCGGGCATGTCCAGCTTCATTCTGCTCATCGGAATGCCTCGTGTTAGCATGGTCTAATGGAATATTGGTTTCACGTTAACGAGCATCCGAGGCCATTCTGCTTTCACCCGAAACATAAACGGGATCCGCAAAGTACTTATACTACCCGTGTTCCCGTCCTCATCGAAATACCTCTGAAAATTCTACTTCATGATCTTGTTTCCGGATGTACGTACGTTGAGCGTAGTGGAGAGAGATTGCATGTCTGGGTGATAACCACCATGGCAAAAAAGTGACGCTCGAAAACTTGTATCAAAGATCAGTTCTCCATTTGTGTATATGAAATATCAACGCATTTACAACATACATTTAATGGTGTGTAGTGCATTCAATTCATTCAAATTTCAACAGGAGGAGGGAAGTAAGAGGGAAAGGAAAGCGAGGAAAAAAACAACGCCCACGAATTCCACCAAAAAGGAAGACCGCCACGTGGATGTTTAATGTATTTGTGGAAAGTTTTGCTAAACCAAAAAAATCCTTTATTCCCCGTGCTTCCTCCCTTAGTAACGCCCACCACCTCTTGTTTTTCATCTTCCCCTCAATTACTCTCGCACTTAATGGTAATAAAATATAGAATTTATTAATGTTCTTTAAAATATTCTGATAAAAAAGAAAAATGGGCAAAAAACATCTTGATTTTTGAAATTGCGAATTCATGTTCACACAAAAAAGAACATCAAAAACAATTTGGCATTTAACAAATATAAGTATAAAATAAATTTAAAAGCAAAAAATTATCATTAACTCAAATAACACTGCTTCAATCTGCTATTTTATACTGTCCTTAATTGTATACAAATGCTTCTTCTTCTCAACATCAAATCGCTAGATCTGAGTTTCCTTTTTCACAAAAACATTTTACACCGCCAACGCAAACTTATAGGCCAAAATTCTAAGTTTTTCTTAACTGGCTGGTTGTAAGATCAATCATCTGAAGATGTAACTACGTTACGAAACCCTGGTCGTGCCCATATTAATATAATAGCGAACCTGACAAAGTTCTACTCCTTTATTTCCAACTATTACTTGATTTATTTATTTTCGTGCTCCAAAGTGCATACATTTAAGTTGTAAAACTGGGGTAAAACGATCGTTTTAACACTATTATTTCCTCAATTTCACCGCTACATTGAACAGTGATTCCTAGTGAAAGCACGTACTCATCCATTCTATTGACTGCGGTATAAATTTTGAATGTATCATGTCCAAGGTTTAATAACGATATGAGAAATTGCGATGGTCTGCTACAATGCTTGTCGTTGATGTAGGGAGCCCTCTTAATACCTCGATTGGGATGAAAATGGGTTGTGTCATATCACAGTGAACATTTGTCGTATGAGAGAAAGGGGGAAGTGCGCATCTTTCCCGAGCCATTTCACGGCCGCTATCATTATGACACGCCGTAATGACTTTTTTCCCGAGTGAATATGAATTAGCGTAAAACTGTAGCGAGGCAACTTTTTTTTCTCATAGAGATTCAGACGCGCATGAATTTGCAGAATTGGAGCTCGCACGTAATGAATTTCCTCTACATGGTACCACTAGCATTTTTCACCCTTGCATTTTAAATGATTTTCAGGGGCCCCAAACCATAATGAGCCTAGACTGGAAAGCACTTATGGATGCGCATATTAATCCGACGTGCAAAACAACGGCGGGCCTTTTAGGAATTTTGCGTACAACGTATTATTCTGGTGTCATTGCAGCCGCCACTGAGTATTGTGACAGTATTTTTTTTTTTTGAAGATCGCTCTGACTGCTTCATTACTTAAGCTCGCACGATTTTCATTAGTTAAAAATACTAAGCGCAACACATGTAATGATCAACTAAGATATTGTATTGCACACAAATTTTACTATCGGATACCTCATGATGACTGTGTGACAAACAACACAAGCGTAGTAATCTGTAATAATAAAATTTGTGGGCAATACGATATCGTTGTTTACCATTAGATGTGTTGTTCCACCACATCTCTCCGAAAAATTTGACTTTATTTGCAACACATGTTTTAATTTGTACTCATTCACTCACGGCGAACAAATTCCATCCAGTCAGTCAGCTATTTTCCGATGCAAAATTTGACCAGAGAAAAAATCGCGGAATCGCCCATAGTTATACTCTTGGAATTCACATTTACAGGAAAAACCTTCTCTTGGCATCTCTCCCTAGATTCTTCAGAAGCTCAAACGGGATATTGTCCACGCCCATCGCTTTCCTAGCCTTCAGTTATGCCATGCAAGTACAAAAGTTCCCTTAAGGGAAACTGTTAGCCTCCTTGATCTGAACAAGAAGCGGAATCCTTCCAATAATCAGCTAGCGCTGTTGGCCAATTTAGCAACCAAGGCATCTCTGTATCTCTCGTTGTAACGTAGTTAGTGGTTTGGGTTCCGGATTTGAGGAAATAGGTTCGCTCTAATTAAGGCGAATTATTGGTCCTAATAAATTTCCGGAAGGTCAAGGATTATATTATGACATCTTCCTTGAGAAACACAGGTTATGATGAAACTTCGAAATCAACTACTTGTACAGCATAATAGTATTTACAGAATCATATTAGTCATTGTGCTATAATTTGAAAATTTTGAAATTATATCACATTATAATTTGAAATTAAGAGGAAATATGCATGATAGTTGTTTTCCGCATTGCTGCGGAGTTAGTTTATTTAATCATTAATAAATCGACCAGGGTTTTCGCGAACTGAAACAAATTCGATATCAGCGGTAGAGCTTTGAAATTACGCCTCCAGACTCAAGAAAATGCTATAAAAATCAGAACTGCTGGTTCTCAAAATAAATCGCACTTAAAGCAGCACTGTTTTTTTTCAGCACTGTTAAAAGCTACAATTTAGAGGTTACCTAATTTACAAAATAAGAGACACGCTTTCCTAGATTAAGCAGTTAAGCAGTAGAAGTAGGTAAAAGGCTATCCAGGATAAACGATAAATATAACCACACCTTAACTATTTATGTCTAACGGATTTTTCTAGTTTGAAATTCCGACGAAAATTACGGCCAACGCATACACATTTGCAGAAAGAGTAAGATCGAAATAGATAGACGCTTATTCAGATCATATTTCCAAGCCAGCTTGATCAGTGGCGAAACATTATTTTTGCAAAATACTTCACAAAAATCTTCAAAATGGACGCATTTATTCTTTTGGATCGTCGGATGTTAAGTCAGCTGTATCATGTTGATTTAAAAGCACGAAAACGATATTTTGGTCCAGTTTAAACAATGGATATTTCACCATTTCCGTCACTCGCTTTATCGCATTTAACTACCTAGTAGCTTCCATCCCTGGTGAAACACATTCATCAACATTAATACGGGCCTGAGCTTCTATTTTACTCCCCAAACTAGACATTCATGACCCATAATTTCCCTCGTTAATATTATTTTCGGCCGCTGCACGTGAAATGAATAACACCACCTTTCTCAAGGTTTCATAAAAGCAGAGTTATTGCACATTTTGCCCGTTAGCCGATTTTTCCGAACGTGCCGCACTATTGCTCCGTTGCCATTTTCGCGATGCTCTATTTTTTCCAACGGTCAGCTCTGATGCATGCGGCGCGCCCAAATTGGCCTACCTACCCGCTTATACATTTAATATTTCATTTTTTTATACCACCAGCGCAGCAGCTCCGCCTGGTGATATTTGCGAATGCAACGCTGCCGACGACGCCTCAAAAATTCGCCGCGTGGTCCCAAGTGGGAAGGTAGTATATTGTTTATTTTTGCGGGATATTATTGCTGAGATGTATGGAAAAAAAATATTGCACCAGTAGAGGTTGGTGGAGTTGGTGGTGGGCGAGCTAGGTGGTGTGTGACTGCATAAATGATTCATGCGGTCTGGAATTCATATATTGAGGGTGGAGGATGGAATTGGTAAAGGGGGAGGGGGGTTTGATGGGATGGGAGTGAGGGGGCGCGGTGGAAGACTGAGGGAGTGGGGGCGGGAGGGAGAGTTCGCTGACTCCATGCGCGCAACAGTTGTCGTCTTGCTTCCTTTTTCCTTTTCCCCGAAAAGTGTGCGCGTGGATGCCGTGAGGAAGATGTAGTTTTGCGGAAATGGGAAACATGAATGAAATACAAGTCGTTTGCCCTCCTATATATATTTTTTTCCCCCATTTCATCCCCGCTTTCATTTCGTTTCCCCACTTCCGTATTTCGCTCGTCGCATCTTCTATTTTTTTATTTATTTCGTCGGTCGTGAGTCGCGGGGGAGGGGAAGGGAGGATGTGGGTTGACTAATGGCTTTTGAGATGTGCTCTGCCGCGATGTAAGACGGATGCATCGGATGACGGACGACAAAAGCGCTCACTCGCCATCGAGTAAGTAACTACCGAGGGAACGGGAAGGCTTGGGCCTTTCCGGCCAGGCGAACGAAGGGAACGTTGATGCTGTCTTTGAAGCAGCTGGCCACTTGAGACGCAAGGCTATCTTACCGTTTATAAAAAAAATTAGCAAAAAATCGACCACAGTAAGTGCTCAGCATGAAAATAAGGTATCCTAAGGTCATTGGCGGCGTTCCTCGGAGAAATGATTGAGAGATCTGGGTAAAACTGAATGAAAATTAGCATAAGGTTAGGCGGATTTTGAATCAGTGTGAAAGGGTCTAGCCGGTTAAGATGGTGAAAAGTGCCACCAGATGTTTTGAAAAATAAAAAATATACACTTGAAGTACATAAAAAATTGTGTGTTTCCCCAAAGTTTCAGGCCCTGACAATGGAAAATAACCCAAAAAAATTGAAACACGATTTTTCGTTTTTTAACCATATCTCCAGTTTTTATTTTTGTGAAATCTTTTTCTTAATTTTAAAATGTATATACTAATACGTTCTACCATCCTGATTTTTTTTTTCAAAATTTTTTGACCGAAAACTAAACTTTTGCATAAGTTTGAAACTTTCACAATTAAATAAAAAAATTTAGGAAACGATAGACACGCCGAAAAAAAATATATGTTGTTATCCCTAAAGAGATCCCTTCCTAATTCGTTTTCCTCTCCACTTATCTCACTCCATTCTCCGCACCGATATTTCAAAAGCCACGTGTTCATTCTCACATTTTCCCTATGTTCCCCAGTATTTCACCACGCTAGACATTTGCAACATTTTATGTATGTATTATCTCATTTACTCTTTCCTACATACAATCGCAACCACTGAAAACGCTATTCTCTTTCTGGAATATTTTTTCTAGAGTAGGGGCATAAGGGGCAAGAGTACGCACCTAAAAAAACAATTATAAAAATTATGCATTCACGTTCAAACAATAATTTTTATATTTACAATTTTTTTCGCAGTTATATGTTCTAATATACTAATCCTCCATTGCTGCAGAAAAAAATTTAATTCATATTAATTTATCAACCGTTATTCATCGAAATGTAAGAGAAAAACGAATAGGAATCTTGCCCGCCATGTGGGGCAAGTGTCCTTTCATGGGGCAAGAGCCCTAATAACAGTTTTCGCATGTGAATGTTTCCCTCTCCAGAATATGTGGTGCAACGTTCATTACTCCATGTTTTACATTCATTACACACTATCCAATACACAGAGACTATGAGGGTTCTAGGTGAACCCTCTTAGGGATACAACACACCGGGGCCGGGACCCAAGCCCGTGGCTTATACGCCCGATCACCCGGGGAGGGGCTGGAGAGGAAGGGAAAAGGAAAGAGGCGCCGCCGCGATAGGAGCCCGTCAACGCCTCTGGGGTAGAATAAGGAAGGAAGGAACGGGGCGAGGTAAAAACACCCCAACGCTATAGAAGCGAAAAGGGCCCACTAAATAGCGAAACCAAGCATACATATGCAATTAATTTTCTACCAATCCTAGTGGATTTTCCTATGAGGAAGAAAAATCCATCGATCGAATCGGTAGATACTATCCAATACACAATTGGGGGATCTGAGAACAACTATCCACAAACTCCACAGTGATAATCAGTTTTTCCAGTGAAGTTAATGCCCAGTTTGCCGTCCACCAACCGCCGCTTAGCATCGCAACCCCTAACCTTAGTTTTAGGTATCCAATCGCATATTTTCTGGGTTTAGGGGGGGCTCATAAGAATTTCAGAGTTTTGCTTTGGGTTTATACGCCGCTTATGCGCATGCAAGGCTTTTGGATATGGTCTCATGCTATCTGGAGAGACATGTGGCTGCATTATGCATATCTTTGAATGAAACGCACCCAAAATTCAGAAATTAAGCAATATTTATGCAGAGACAATTCATCAATTTCTATACCAGGTGCGATAGAATGTACAGATTCTCCATTGTTCCTCCTCAGTGTAGCTACCTCCAAAATGTGTTGTCCAAATTCTTTCCGATTGGTTTTTCTCCTTAAGTTCCGCATTTTCTTTCAACGCATTTATTAACAAAGTACATGTGATTTTTATTGCAGAAACTATAAGGTTACATAAAGTAATTATATAAAGTGGGGCAATAGTCAGCCACCGTGGGGCAAGAGTCCTCATGTGGGCACTTGCCCTAGGACTCTTTTTGTATGTCCCCTTGGTCGGCAAACCCTGTCTGAAATTTGCTTAGCAGGTGAAATTCAAAGAATCTGCGATCATAATTGGGATGTATCGACGGGAGATCTCTTTCCAAGGTAGAGTCTGTCTCTCATGCGACTTATCACAATCCAGCACATTATCCTGGATGGAGGTATATTTGATGAAAAACATGACCGGGTATCGAGTTCGGAACCGGGTTCGAAGTCCGGCGAGGCCAAATTATTTTTTTAATGGTAAATTTTGCCCATTTCTTAAACGGAGGTATTTTCACGACTTATTTTTTTATTTAATTTGAGTGATCGAAATTTCAAGAAGTACGATCTCCGAAAAAAACGCGCTATTTACAGTTAAGTACGCACACACAAATTTGTAGGGAGGTAAATATGAAACAGTTTCACAGGTGAGCTTCATCATTTTCATCTCATGAGGTTCGAAAGAGACCAAACATGTAACTGCCGAGGTTACTATCAACGAGTATTGTGTACAAAGCAGAGTTTTCAAATGAATAGCAATACCAATATGTCCTCGGCTTTCACCAGGTTTGGTACTGCGACGTGTTCTAAACGAGAGAAAAGCTGAATAATACCGCGAAGGAGGTTATGATGATGGATAGAGATGCGCGAAAATCGTAAATGCGATATAGATGCGATGTGCCCAAATAAATGCGACATAGATGCGATGAATGGACTTTTATGATATTTTTACGCAAATTTGCCTTTTCGACTGCAAAATTCGTACATTTTGCGCCGAGCGCAGTTTAAATGCTCCGCCGACACTGACCGCATGTGAGCGACTGGCCAGCTGCTAGTTGTCTGGGACTCTACGTGGCCGCGAACTACAAGTGGGCGCGGGCAAGCTACACCTCCGCCACTATACGTCTTATTCCTTAATTTATAATTGTTCTGCAACATAATTATTTAAAATATTCTGTATTTTATCATTCAACTCTGCTTACTACTTTTTATCGTCATCTACCTCATTATGAAAATAAAACATAGACGCTACAAAATGCGATGAACCCGTGCGATAAAATAAAAATGAAAGTGCGATTTTCACGTATCTCTAATGATGGATAATCGGGGATGGAAGATGACGGGGAAACGATTAACGAATGAAATCAACTGATTTTGGAGTGACTTGACGGAACGTTGAGATATTCATGGTGAAACAAAAACCCATTACTGGTCCACAAACTTTTATTTGACATAGACTAGTTTCGACGGCTATTGCGTCATTATCAAGAGAAAAAGAATAGAGACGCTATAGCCGCCGAAACTAGTCGACAGCAAATCTAGCAGTTCGTAGCTTTTCAAACTAGCGTTCATATTAACGGCAATATTGAACAGTCAAAATTCTGAAATATTATATTGTCAAATGTAATAAAGAAATTCGGAGTAAAAATAATGAAAACCAAACAAAACTTAAATTTCAGTAAGCAATGGGGGTACAAATAGCCAATGCCAGCATATGCATTATGTATTCTTTCTCTTCTGAAGCATCAATAGCAGTGGTTCATTCCTCCGCGAGAATTTTTAAACACAAAAACCTGACTCACTGCAGCAATATTTTTTATCAATATTAAAGTTTACTGCTCTAATGACAAAATTGGCGTTACCAATCCATCTGCAGTTTTGGTAAGCTACGATAAATTAAAAAAAAATGCCTGGGATTTTATTAAGCGCTCCCTTCTGGAAACATCAGAAGATGCGGTTCATTCCTCGGAGAGAATATTTAAATGCTGAATAAAACCTGAATGATCAAAAGCAAAAATTTTGACTATTCCACAGTTACGAGGGTTCATTTGGGTTTAACGATATACTCAAATGTGAATTAGTGCAGCCGCACACAATTACAGAATTAATCAATGCCTAATTTTGGCACGCGTACGAAAGGGAGTTAACAAGTGCATCGCGATGGCCGCAGAGTCGCTAAGAGAGAGAGAGAAACGAGAGAATAGCTTTCCCCACGCGCCTCTCCCAGCTCCATTGTATGCAAATTTTTCCCCTCGGCCGCGATAGCATTCTGCGTCATTAGCGAGTTTCTCGCATTGATTACATATTCACTCGCTTCGCGAAAATTCATTCCTCCAGAATGGTTCGCTCGCAAGTTCCACAGCGGTGATCACGCCAGCACAAGAGTCCAACATGCACATTCGCGTCGACGAGCAGCAACCAATATTACAGGCGCAGAGAAAAGGGATTAAAATAGTAGAATAAAATGGAATGGGAAATATAAAAAAATCGTATTAACTTTATCTCGCAAAAATATTAGCTTCCAAAACATTGCCGTCGTTCATTGGTAAAGCTGAGTTATTATAATAAAAGTATTATACCGATTAAGGGTGGTTTCCATGGAGTTTTTAACAAGTATTCTGGCAGTCTTCCCTCCCTTTATGGACTTCTCTTAAATTAACAATTAGGCCTACTGAGTAGGCCATACTCCCTTTCATTCTATCTAGAAATCCTATTCTCTTCCTTCCTCTCCCAAACAAATCAAAGGAATACTTTCACTGATTTATTTTCTTGGTGCGACATGTTGCGACATGTCGTAACATGTTTCGAGTTCTTGAAAATGACATCTATGGATCGGAACATGTCGTTACTTGAAAATGACCTCCATGGATCGAAACATGTCGTTACTTGAAAATGACCTCTATGGATCGAAACATGTCGTTACTTGAAAATGACCTCGGTGGATCGGAACATGTCGTTACTTGAAAATTACCTCTATGGATCGAAACATGTAGCACCAATAAGTGGAAGTCAACGAAATCTTTTCATTTGTGAATATCAACTTCCACAAAGTTGAGCCTAATACCATTGAACGATTCCTCTCCCTCGTTTACCTAACAGTCTATCCTCCAGCATTGTTTTCAACATCCCCTCCCCGCTAAGTTCTCACTCCGTCCTAACCTTCAGTCTCCTCCGTCACCCACCATGTGAAGTAGTCCATCTTTCCGCCTCCTCTCCGTCCACTTCACCCTTTCCATTCTCCTTCAGACCAACATCACGAACGCCACCTGTCTTCAAAGCAAAATTACGACGAAAAAATATCCTACTAAGCCATTCCCCATAAGTTTAGAATAAAAAACGCAGCAATAGCCAACCAATTTTCATTAGTTGGTAACGATATGAAAGTTACAGCTGCTTAAATCCTTTAGGAAGAAACTTTGACGGAGGGAAGGAATTCCATTAGATATTGTAGATTACAAGGGCCGATGCGAAGGCAGAAGTGGTAACCCGCAAGATTCTGTGATGTCATCACCTTACATGCGAAAGGGTTAAGGCCAACAATTTTTCGCCCCAAACAGCTGGAGAAGTAGGCGACGGATGGAGAAACGGAAAAACACGGGTCGCCTCATTTTTTTAGCAAGATCGTAGTCAACAAATGAAAAAATTGGTGAACGAACCCAGAACTTATGGTATCCACCCTTCGATATGGAGAGAAAAGGTGGCCACTGGGGATAGTTAAGTATAATACCGGCAGCAAGATCTAAAATAATAGGAAATATGAGACAATTACTGCGTGGCTACTAAATACCTGCTTTGAAAATTCAGACCTAGGGATGCACAGACTGATCGACTTAATTTCCTCATTGAAATAAATTAAACCAATTCCCCTTAATTACAAGATATTCCTACGAGCTATGATCAGGCTAGCTTCTCCTAGTCTACCGAAATACATTACGCTATTGTATGAAAGACTAATCTTAAATTTATTGTGCATTCGACTGAGTACACTTGGTGCCTGTCGTAAAGAGTGAGATTATACGGACGCCGAGTGTATCTCTATCCTTATTTCCCTACCGATTCCTTAGGGAGCACATTAATTTAGTTATATATCGCTTACAAAAACTCGCGCAGAAAAAAACTCTCGTTTACACGCGTCCAATCAGTTTCCCAAGGCTTATATTAATGTAAAAATTATTACACTATGAACAGGAAGGAGCTTCTGAGAGGATCGTTATGTAAGAGTTTAAAGAAAAGGTTAGTGAAGAGTTTGATCTGAAATGTAGCGCTCTACGGTGCGGAAACGTGGACACTGAGGAAAGAAGACGAGAGAAGATTGGAGGCGTTGGAGATGTGGGTGTCGAGAATGATGGAGAAGGTGAAATGGACGGAGAGAAAATGAAACGACAAAGTGCTGGATATTGTTGGCAAGGAGAGGCAGCTTTTAGATGAGGTACGGAAGAGAGAGAATGTATGGATGGAGCGAATACTAAGCAGGGAGGGGATATTGAAAATGGTGTTAGAGGGTAGAATGTTGGGGAAACAAGGGAGGGGAAGGAAAAGAATAGAATTTTTAGATAGATTGAAAGGGAGTAGGCCTTACAGTGAATTGAAGAAGGCAGTGCTGGAAGGAAAGGGAGGCTCCTAGATCACTTCTTTTGTACTCCATGGAAACCTACCTTAATCGGTGGAATACTATAATAATAATAATTACATTTTATAATCCATTCAAACGACAGTGAAAACTCACGTAAGGGCGAACAAGGCATAAAGAAGGATAACATATAAGTGAGCCTTGATTTCCGCGACCTCTACGCGTCGACCTTCAAGAAATGGAATTTTTAAACCCCCGGAAGCCTTATAAAATCACACCGAATCTAGGAGGACGAAAAATTTGAAACCGCGCCGAAGGAGAATTGATTTTCGATTCAAAAATATTAAGAGAAAGACTTCGAGGTCACGAGTTGTTAGCCAGTTCTGTGCGTCATTTCCGCCAAGAAAACTTTGAATTGGTAGCCACATGTTAGATAAATGTTGCCACAAGATTTTTTTTATCGATTTTAGGAGGCGTAGAGATGACGAAATTCTGGTAGAGAAGCTAAGCAAACGATTGCAGACCTCGTTTGTGCAATTTTTGGACCATTAAAGGGGAACTTCTCATTGAAGCAGCCAATTAAAGGAGCACTTACTCGTCAGCGGACTAAAAAAGTAGGCCTTTAAATACCGCTGGAACTCATGATGTAGATCACCGTCGAAATTTCTCTCGTCACTTTTAACCCTCAGACTATTCTTCTAAATATGCTGGTTAAACTCCGAGGCTTTTGTCATTAATAATCAACAAACTATGCACCTGCCTATTTTTCAATCTTCTAATATCTTCTCTCTAATGGCCACTAACGCCACCTGGTGTATTGACTCTCTTACTACAATCGATTTCGTTCCTCTCTTGGTAACTATACCCGCTATTTTCCTCCCTATATTCAACTACTTACAATAACAACCCAGCACCCATTTTACGCATGAAATCCATCTGCATCCTCTCCATAAGCAATGCAATAATTAAGAAAAAACTCCGTCAATCTGTGTGGAAAAACGTAATCTAAAATACTTCACTTATCCTAGCACTCTAGCCACAACAATTGGGTGGGTTGGATGCCAAGGGGTATAAGTGATTTTTTTCTCAACAGAGTTAGGTAAAGTTAATTGTTAGAATAAATACACAAAAACCTGGTTGCCAAGGAAAAAGAGTGAGTCTCTATTCTATACTAACATCTGTTGGAAAATCAAATGTACCACTAAACATCTAATTGATCTCGTTTGTTTTCTATACCTAATTTCTGTACCTCACTCTGTATAGAAAAAAGAAATCACTTGTACCCCTTGGCTTACAACCCACTCAATTGAGATATACTGTAGGTGGACTCTTCATAACGAAGTCTGCCAAAATACAATACAGAAAAATGCTAACATTCAGTTTTCCAAATACTTTTTAAAAGTCCTTAAATCGAAGATATAGAAATTCTTAACTCATGCACAAAATTCTCGAAGATCTCCCAGAGTAATAATGCCGACAAGACGGCGTTAGTATTGCAGGAGAAGAGAGGGTTGCTCACTAATATTTCCACTTCCAACCGCAGAATTAATGTACGAGACAACAATTTCAGGCTCCAGCTCACGGATCTGATTAGCTGACTACGACGGAAGCGCTTGTTTTCATGGTGCCTCCAGGTCACGACTGTGACAATACAGAATTCATTTGATCTCTGCATTCTCTTCACCGTGCCCGTAGGCTTTTGGCGACAACAGTATCGCTGTAATTGCAGTCATCGTCTTCAGGTCACCTTCGAAACCCAGGCAGCTGTTGTCGCCACAAGCCAACGGACGTGGTGAAAACCCGAAGAGAATGCAGAGATCATCTGATCAACGCCGCGAAAATCTTCGAAACAACACAGGATTCATTTGTCGTCCACTAACTGTACTGTCTCCCACCACTCAACTGATGGGATTTAAAAAGTAGCCTATAGCGTCGCTGACGGTTGGGCGATCCAAATTTCACGGAAAAATAAACTTTGATTAGCTTTTAAGCATTATTTATACTCGTGGTGATATAATTAATTAAACTAATCTAACAATTAAGGTAGGTTCCTATGGAATATTAAAGTATTTCACTCCGGCAGTATTCTTACCCTTAGTGGAGTTCCGTCTTCAATTCACAATAAGGCTTGTTCCATTTTTTCTACCCAAAAATCCTATTCCCTTCCTTCGTCTTCCTCGTTTAACCAACATACTTTACCCTCTAAAACTGTTTTCAACATCCCCTTCCCTGTCACTATTCGCTCCGTCCTTACATTCTGTCCCTTCCGTATCTCATTTATAAGCTGCCTCTCCTCGCCCACTTCATCGGTCCTCCTTTCCATACACTTGATAATATAATACGTATATCAAACTCATAAATTTTCAATGCTATTCCTCACGTTTGTAAATACTCCTTAACCAATCACGATAATGAATAAATCGCTCTCCATTCATCGCCATGGTGCGAATATTTTTGAAAATAAAACCTTTTTAAATCCAACCCAAGTAGCAAAATCAATCAAGCTTCCATGGCACGGTCTGAGGAATCCTCCAGGTAGCCCCCTTCAGGGATGCCGACTTACAAAATATATTGGGGGGCCCAAACCGGGGATCTTGCCCCGGGAAATTTTATAAGTAGTGAGTTATAAGTTTTTTCAAGCATTTTAGAAGAGTCATTTTAGAAGAGTGTGATCAACATTAGAACCCTGATATCTTCAATCTCGATATCTATATATTCTAGGGAAAGTCGACAAGCCTGACCCATTTTTTCCTTACACCCATTACGAATTTTTGGGGGGGCTCGGGCCCCTTCAGGCCTCATGGAGTCGGCGCCACTGGCCCCCTTCCAGGGGCGTAGCCAGGAATTTCGTTCGGGAGGGGGGGGGGGGTCCAAAACCATGGGGGAAATTGTTTGAAAAACAGTGTAAAAAGATATTGTTTTTTAAATAATTTTAACACTTTTAATAATCGAAAAAACTTAATCTCTTAAAGAAAAATTTTTAAATTCATGATTTTTCAATATTTCGTTTTCTTTTATGAAGTAAAATTATTGTGTTTTTATTTTTGGGAGGTAGTAGGTCCGGACCCCCCCCCCCCCCCCCCCCCCCCCCGGCTACGCCACCGCGTTAGCTAGCTTCATATTTACTCCGAGTTTCCTACCTCCTCCAACACGCCCTCGAAAAACCAACCAGACGGGCGTCAACGAGAGTTTTGTCCGTACATTTACGAACAGATGGGTCGCTCCCCGGATGACGACTTCTTAGCGCGCTCCCAGCGGTAGAAAAGTGAGGCTCGGATGGGAGTCTGAGCGCATTTGAATGCGGGAATGTTATGCACGTGCAAGTGTGTGAGTGAGTGTGCGCGCGATGCATTTCGTCCGGGAGCAGGATATCGTTCCGCGCGCGCTAACACGATTAGACATCAACCGCACTCTCAAACATCGGAAGCTGTGCGGAGCTCATGGGAGCGGTGGAAGGGTCTAAAAAGCCCCCCACATCACCCCCTTACCCAAGCGCAACCTAATCTGGCAGACGAGCAGAAAATATTACGCGACTTCTCCAGCCATTCCGCAGACTCATTGTTTGCACTCAACTTGGAGAGTCCCAACTCGAGTTACCCATGAATCAGGGATTGACGCATGTATGCATGTTTCAAGGATTCCACGAAATTATCTCCAACCTGTGAGTTCTGGGAATTATTTTCTCTATTGCACAGGTAATTTAAATGAGAAACGAAATGAAAGAGCATCTTTCGGTATCGCTACGCAATAAATAATTAGGGACCACCACATGAAAAGATAGGCATTCATAGTTTTACTATGAATAACATTAATAACACTATTTGCATAACTTCTGAAAACTTAATCATGGGTATAGTTACAGACTTTGCATTGATGCGAGCACATTATTTTTGACGCTCTGAACGATCAGCATGTTGAATACTTGAAACATGTATACATGTTTCAAGTATTCAACAAAATTATCTCCAATTTGCGAGTTCAGTGAATTATTTTCTCCATCGCACAGGTGTATTCAAGGAGAAATGAAATGAAATAGCATGGTTTCGGTATCTTTAAGCTGTTTACAATCAAGGACCGCCATATGAAAATATTAAGGATTCGTAGTTTTATTGCTACAAAACTAATACATACCCTTAAAACTCCTCAACCACAGAGAATTCAATCATGGCTATAAAAATAAATTTTGTATTGATCCAATCACATTAATTTTGAAGCTGTGAATGGTCAGCCAAACCCCTGTCTAAGGAAACTTCATTATTCACTTTGGTCACCTCAAAAAATTTAGCTTTACACAATTTTGATATCACTTAAGAGGCTAACTTATCAGGTAACAAACTCCGACAATAAGCGTAATAAAAAACCATTAGTATTTAGGAACTCATTATATAGTCTCAAAGCCATCAGCCGATTTGATGCTCAGGTATCTGTAGCTCCGCGAAGGCGTCCGGTTTCATAAAACATTTAATTTCCTTATTGTTAAAATAAAGCTAAATTAGAAGGAAAAATAACAGGATTCCCTAACAGCAATCATAAAACACTCGAATTCAACACTAAAAGCGATGAAGTTATTTATGTTAGTAAAATAAAAGATTGCAATATTGTCACAGACTTTACTTTAGCGTTATGCGTTACGTTGTGACAATATTCTCAATTGCCGGAACGGTACTTAAGAATGTTGTATTAACAAATTGTTGTAATTCATAATTTTTTGATGAGACACATTCAGAAAGGTACATCGTTCGGTGCACAACTATTAAGTGATTAAAATGCAAGTCACCAATTTTGAAAACGATGCGGAAGAACATGAAATTTATCAGAATATTCAAAAACTTCACTGCCAGCAGATAACAATTGAAGTCGCTTGTACATAAAATAAAATCATTTTCGTGAAAGCTTTCCAATGTCCGTGACAAAAATTCCATCCTAAAAAAACTGAAGAAACAAAATACTTCATCACATGAATGAGGTGGACCTTTTTTTTAATTTTGACCCGCAAAGTAATACCGTCACATGTAAATAGGTTCATGGCTAAAATTCGATGCACTATCTGTTATCGAGGAAAAAGGGTATTACCACCCCGTGGATACTAAATAAAATACGAAAGGATATGATACCGACAACACAGAATGATTACTTTATTTCATAGACGCGCAGCACGCCATTCTTTTCCGATATTACGGAACTGAAATTTAACGAGCCGTTATTTCCTTCGGCCTTTGCTTTTTTAGGCGTTGATTTGACGGCCCAATTGCAGAGGTGGTTACGGCACGAAACGATTCAACGCCGCTATTTTCATCGGTAAATTAATCCAACGCCACCATTGCTCACACTCATCACATTGGAATGGAGGAATCGATCACGCGAGCACAGAAACCGCAGGGGAAAATGCGCCAAAGAAAACCCCCATTAACACGAAGCGCCTTCCCAACACAAGAGAGAGTTGAAAAATCAGAGCAATACCGCAGTAATTGAATACTTTCGAACGAAATTATAGGTATGGAATTGAGGAAGGAAGAAGTTCAAGACGTAGTGGGTGAAAAAAGGAAGCTTCTGGATGAGATCCGGAGAAGACAGAAGGTTTGGATTGAGCGATTTTTGACAGTGAGTTGGGAGGGATGTTAAAAGCCGTGTTAAGAGGAAGAATGTTAGGTAGGCGAAGGAGAGGAATGAAAAGATTATGATTTATAAAGTAAATGAAAGGTTATAAACCTTGTTGTGAATTGAAGATGAAATCCCAGGTTGGTAAGGTAGGAAGGCCGGGGTATTGTATAAAATATCCATGGAAACCATACTTAATCGGCATAATACTCACAATATATGCAATGAATAATATGCTTTTAGGACGAGATCACTGACAGCAACAGTCACTTGCGCCTTGAGATGAAGGAAAAATTGAAGAGAATCCCGGCGTCGACATCATCCTGATCTAAAGGAAAGGCGCCATGCGAACTAAGGCTAAACTTCCTATCCGACAGACGGAGACCTGTACTTGAGGTACTTTCCACAAAGCACTCAAGCAGGAACGGGTAGCCTATCAGCGAAATACAATGATATGCCAATAAAATTCATGCTCCAAGAACAGCTAAAACAAGAAAATTTACACAATTTATAACAAATTTTCAATTAATGCTTCGGTTTCGAAAATCTGAAATCTCTCCACCCATTTATTATCAAAAGCGTGACAAAGCGATGATGAGAGTCCCCCTGGATTTATAAATGGTTCAGTTTCGACTAAGGACTCTAAATGTATAACGGCAGGATGCTGGAAATGTGGAGAAGACAAGGGATTTAAAACGGGAAGGAAACAATAGTTATCGTATTGCAACTGAGTAGCCCCTCTACCCATCGGACGGCTGACTCCTTAAAGCACATGCCGCCAACACATTAACGCTCGCCTCTCACCATAATAAGTCTCCCACTACCTTACTCTCTCACCCAACGCGAAATGCATTCACAAATCGTCGGTGGCGTCCGTTTCAGCGGTGGCGGAGAGAACACTCACACGTATTCGCAGATTGCGAATGGCGACATCTAATCTGGAAGCCACGGTTTACTCACAAACGGTTTCCGTGACGACTTAATCCAATTCCGTCCCATAAGGGCTTTTAGTCTGTCGTTTTGTCCCTTGACGTTTCTCCATTTACTCCGGATGACTCTTAGTAGACGCAAGATGCAGTCGCATTCGGACAACTACATATTAGGCAGTGCCAAACGAGGAATGTTCTTCGGGTGCTTGCAATGAACGGCACGGGCAGAGAGTTTAATAGCTTAATTAACTGGAGAAGACAGGAATAAATGTGTTCTAAATGCTGATGTCCTAAAAAATTATTATACTACCACTATGCAATTCTAATACTTACGATATGCTTACATTACACATTTTATTCATCATTCTTCCTACTTAGAACCTCCTATTTAAAGTCTGAATCGCACGATCACTTTCTTTCGTCGCGGAAAGTGATCACTAAAGCGATCGCTTTTCGCGACGGGATAAGTGATCGCTCTAGTGATAATTTTTCTAAATAACACGTTCCCTCCCGCCGTCGCCTTTCGCATCACTTCCGATATCACAGCTCGTTGTCATAGGAACCACATAACGAAAGTACATAGCGAGTTTGTTTATCTATATCGTTCCCACGATTGCCAAACGTTGCGCTGCAATCGCTCCATACGGGCATGCGTTCTGATTGGCTGATATTGGGTTTTAGTGACGGTTTTAGCGACGGAAAAAGCGACCAGACGAGTGATTAAAAAGTGATGGTAATCCTCATCATTAGAGTGATCGCGAAAAACAATTGCCGGCGACGATCATTTGCGAGTGATCACTCCAGTGATCGCGATAGTGATCACTAGGAAATGACGGATAAAATGATCGTATGATTCAGGCTTAATCCTTAGCGGCCACACCTCAGCCCGGCCACATCGCTGCCACGCGGGGTAACTCGTTCCCCTACGCCTACAATACCTAGCTGTACAAAACATTCGGCTATTTTAGGGCTTCCAACCGCGTGCTTCATGTTTGTTGAACGGTTCTTCAAAAATCGTGATGATTTTCATCAGTCAATTTATAGACGGGGATCTAGGAACTGGTCATACGTGTAAGAACTCCGAAAATACGGCTTTCTTCAGAACAAAAGCTCATTACTCCGCTATTGTTCAATACTTATATTCCTGAAACTGAATTATTTCACATGCACAGGCGTTAATTCATAACAACTAGGATTGAATTTTTTTTTCACTAGAATATTAAAACGTTTAAAAATGCACCCCACACGTTTTTCTCGGGTTCCTATGTCATGGGATCACAAGTCACAATTGTCTGCTACAGACAGATGTAGTTACTTGTATCAATTTCAAACGTTGTAGACCACTTATTTCACGTTATCTGAGCGTGGGGTAACGAGCTACCCCCAGCGGCCACTAAGGGTAAATTTGTAATGAACGATACTCCCTTTCATTCTATCCATAAATCCTATCCTCTTACTTCCCCTACTTCGCTCACCAAGCATCCTTCCCTCAAACAGCAGCATCCTCTTCCCCATTATAACTACCCACAACATCTGGTAACAAAAATTAAATCTCCCTAAATTTTGTCTATCAGTCAGGCGCATATCAATTAACGGTATTAACTTAACTTATGCGAATATTAATATAAAGTTTTGGAATTTTGTTCGGTAGGGGGGATAAGTAATACAACCGTAAATAATCACCACCACCGGTCATCAATCCTAAGATAACTCTCACACAACTCTCCACTCAATTCTCCCATCATCTGATCTTTTTACACCAAGTATTTATTTTCTTTTCATCCTTCATTATTTGAGCCATATATTTCATCCCTGGTTTTCCTGTTTTGTTCTTTTAATGCACTTGTCTCTCGACGGTTATCTAATCAAAAACAGGGGTCACACCTCACAATTTTTATACCGCCAATGAAATATACATTGTTTCCTTTCTCGTGGGGTACAAATGTTCCGCGGTAGAAAGACCTGCACGTTCCTATGGCCCCTACAGCAGCACTGGCGGGGTTAATAGGGTAGTTTCCTTCATCAAAGAAAACGAAAGGCATTGATTGCGATTCGTTACCCACCATTAGTGTATTCATAATATACAAATTATTTTATTTTAGAAATACCGGTTTAGACGAATGGTAAGGGTCATTTTAATCCTCATTTGAAAAAGGCCAGATTGGCGCCCATGCGATGCCACTCCACGTGACGTCACTGGGACCTAGTTTCTACACGAGAGGATAGGAGTTTTACATCGTCTGAGATTACCCATGGATGCAGGAGGCACAGAGCTCAGGTAAACGTCTCTTAAGAATCACCGATTAAAATTGCCTAAGGTCGGAAAGCTTTCTTAGTTTGATAAGGTATTAATAATCCTTATTTAAGCCAAGCGCTACCAGCTAGCAGGGTACTCTGCTACCTGCTAGCATCCTGCGTCGTATCAGCGCTCAGAGCCTCGCCCCAAGGTACCCTCACTTGCGGCAGCGGGAACCAGAACGACGTCACACGGAGTTTTCCCGGCATTTATACTTACCCGTCGCGTTTTCGCGCGCTTAAAAATTTTATCTTTTCATTTAATCGCGAAAAATAGATATCGTCATTTAAATATCTATAAGCGTGAAATACGTACTCCAGGAGTAATAGCGAAGCAGAGAGATCTTTCGATTTAGGCAACAAAAAAATAACAGGAAACTACCCTATTCTCAATTACTCCCGGTGGCGCCACCTATGCCAGATTGGTCGAAGCGTAGGAGCCAAACGAAAGGTAGTCCACGTGATGGTATTACATAAAAAAGGGGAAGTCCACGGGGGAATTCCATGAAGGGAGGGGAAACTGCCAGATAATTCTTAAACACTCCATGGAAACCTACCTTAATAGCTAGAATACTTTAACAATAATAATAGATTTTTTCTTTCAATTCAAAAGTGACATAACGAAAACGATGCTTGTAAAACGTAAGGCGGTAAATCTCCATCCCTCCGTTTCGATTACCCGATTCTTGGGATAACACATGAATTGTTTCACGCTCCAGAAGTATCATTTCGCAAGAGGATAAATGATATGAGCATTGACACGTTCTGTAAACGACGCAGGCAACAACAGAGGCACCGCAAGCCTTCGACGTGTCACCAAACGGGGAACACAACATATAACATAAAGCGGAGTAATTCGACACCACGAACAAATAGAGATAGAGTAAAAGTCGGAAAATGCGGCGATGCATGCACGAATGACATGTTGAAACATGTCATGGAGAGTGAACCATGGTGGACCGTTGCCCTGAGGGGGAGTCAGCAGACTGATCAATGTATTTATTACACACGCAGACAGTGATACCCACTCCTAGCATGTTAAATGGCTTTCCAAAGAGAATAGGCGGCTTAATGAGTTTCAGCGGAAGTAAAATCCACAAAAATACCACGCTGAGTACACTAATGAATGCATCAATCTGCTGAATTCTAGAAATGTATTCCCAGTTATTCTTACGAGTAGTGAGAAATTCGTCAAAAATACTACCGATACGTTCTTTCTTCGCTAATAATGATTTAAAATATGGATTTCCACTCTGTAAGAATATATTATGACCCAGGCAAATCATTTTCAAGAAACAAAACAATTGGCAAAAGAAAGCCATTACTTCCCACGTGTTGTTAAAGAGGGCATATAAATTGACACTTATAAAATTCCAAAAATAAAAAGGGGAAGTCTCGAGAACTTTCGCAAGCGGATTTTTTACGATAAAAATGAAAGGTAAATGAACAACGGCGCACTTATTGCTGATAATCCCAATGAATACGAAATCTTAGGAAAGGATACCCAGAAAAAGTCCTTTCTACGTCCATATTCGTTTAACTGAAACGAAAACAAAACTTAATATTCCAGAATCACCATAGATTTCCGAAAGCCCATGTTTGATAGTCCCAATATAATCCTGTCTATAAGTCAATGTTTTCTCGCGAGCTGCGAGACTGATCGGATATAGTAAACCATTCTTCTGAAGGCTGGCAAATCGAAAAAAATTCCCTACGGACTAATACTAACCAAAGAAAATAAACGAATTATGGTGACACACGGAGAAACAGAGCTGCATTAAACAGATCTAAGGACACAGAAAGCATACATGCATGTCGAATTTCAATGAAAATGTCAACATTATTCAGATTTATAGGATGATGAATGCTGAATTTAAAATTATAATGAGAGGGAACAAAAAATCAAAACTTACAGATAACCCCCCTCAGGGTTTCTCAGTGACTTGGTAGATTCCTTGTGACAATTGTTACAAATCCTACGCCAGAACCATCAGAACTCACCTGCAATGAAAACAAAAGGAAAAAAAACGGTTAACAGAAAACATAAATTCCAAGAATGAGGCACAGTCATAATTGCATAATTTCCCTTAAAAAATTTCCATTTTTCGTAAAAATGTACCATTATTAGGACATAAGAGAATCAGATAATACGACAATTGAAGTAACTAAGAGAGCTACATTAGAACTTTTAGGTTACAACCGTTTCATTTCTTCACAGTCGTATACCATGGTGGACCTCTCAATGATATTTTGAATGCACACCATTTTAATACCCGATGTCATCTAAATTCATTCCAAGTAGTGCATACATACATGAATCGTCTTTATGACCTACTCACACTTGAAAATTTTATTATAATTTAAATCTTTCCAAGAGTTTAAGGGCGGATTGGAGGGACAAAGAGCTCATTAGCAATCAATAGCCTTACAGGCAAAAAATTTGGAACGGTTTCTCAAATTTTATCACGATAATTACATCATATTACGCCACGCAACCCCTAAACGTAACATAGTTGAATATTGTGAACTAAAGATTCATTCTAATAAACCATCATCTCCAACTGGACCATCCGTACAACTCGTTCATCTTCAACCCTAGCTTACCACCTTCTTTGTGCTAAGAAGAGTTGGCGCTGTTCCGCACACTGACATCGCACATAGCACCTCATCACTTCTCTGTGTCCCCGAGAGAGATGTAACAACCCCTTTGCGGCAGTGATAATTGGAAGCCAAGGAAAGTCTCGAGTTCAGTCGTTTACACAAGTCAAATAAATCTTTAGCCGCACTCTTTCCAGGCCATTGTCGTTCCCCCTCTCCCTACCCCCGCCCCCCCCCCGCGTCAAAATTTAAGACACTGTTTCTAAACCGCCTGCTCCCATTCCCTTCCACACGAATTCCACCGAGAAATGGAATGAATACAATTTCCACGAAAATTTCAAAATATGCTCTGATAAAAATACTACAACAAATTCGGATAAAAAAATTGGCCTTTCCAAGCTATATTGCGTAGGAACTATTCTTTTAAAAATCATTCTTTAGTAATAGCAAAAGTAGATTAATTCTGGAATAGAAAATTCGTTGGAGCAAAAACTGGCGTATCGTGCATCACACGAGTAATGATGGTAATGATGAAAAAAGTACATCCATAACATATGTCGAATATTTCAAATTGATCCTGCTGAAACAGGAGTTCAATTACGTTAGTTGAAAGAATAATTGGGAAAAAACAAACTTAAAACGGGAGAGAATAATGCCAATTAAAAATATTCGCATTGAACTGCCCGAATTTGAGCAATTGCATCTTGCTCTTCAACATATACGTCATCGCATTCGGAAACAAAGCTTTTTCTTAACAATGGAGGTGAAAATATTTGTTTTGAAGTGTTCTGTCACGATGGAACCTCCTTAACTAGACCGTCTCCCCAGTCCCCCCCCCCTACCAGACCTCCCCCGTCCAACACTCCGGCGGATGATATTTCATACCTCAAGGTTCTCTTGCCTTTTTTCCCCCAACCAAGCGAGTGGCGTGTGGGATGCATTCCATTCCAATCTCGAAATGATTTATGCGGTCGGAATTAGACTCGCTCTGAAGGAAGAGTAGGGGGGGGAGCTGGAGCGGAGGGGGTGGGGCCGTGCCGTGACGACTGCCGTGGAGGGGGGGGGGTGGGGAAGAGGCTACGAGGTCGCATGGCGGGAGTTTAAAAAAAGGGGGAGGCGGGAAGAAGAGCGATGAGGTATGAATTTGGACATTTCTGGCGTCGCGGGCGGCAGGGAGGATAGTTGGTTGACCTCAGTTCGAGCTCTTTCATGATGGGGAAATGATTTATCTCCCTTGGGAGAGTGGGAGGGAGAAAAAAAGGGTTATTATTAATGAAACAATCTTTCCCCCGCCAGCCACTACTGTGCCACCACCCCTTTCGGGACACCGCGAGCTCCCTCTTTCTTTTTTTTTATTATTCTCTTTATTTTATTCCAATAAATTTGTGACCGCCGTGTCGCATGCTCTTTTCCCCCCGGGAGAGTTTTCACATTTGTAAGCCCCGTGCCATTCAATTCACGTCGCTCTCACTAAAAACGCCCTCTTATGCCCTTCTATCCCTCAATGCTTGTCTGCCTGTCCCGCCCAGAACAGGTCAGATATCAGCATTGTCACATCTTTCTTGGTTCCTACGCTTTTTCCGGATCCAAGTTCTCGACGGTTATCCTGTCACATTAAATAAATGTGAACTTTTACGTGTGTAAATTCACTTACACAGGCACACGTGTCTAAATACCGCACTCACTGACCACATGAATCTAGACTATTAATACTAAATTCTTTCAGTTAATTGGGATTGTGCCAATCGAATGGCAACTATTGAAACCAGTTAAATCACGACGTCGTAAATATGAGAATATTGAGCCATTCCTCCACCAATAAAACCTGAGAAGCTTCCTATCCTACACGAACCATGTTATGACTACTCTCTTTCGCTTCAAAGTGAATTATTCTGCCACCCTTTATATTTTTTATCCATACAGCAAAAAAGTTCTTCAGTTAAAAATATATTTTTCCAAGAAAGCCATTTATTTTAGAATTTCGGCGCTCTGTGCGTTGAATAGAGTTCTTTTTTCGCCGACTTTAGCGCCCGCATAGAGAAAAATCAAGGGGTCCCAGAAGTGTACAATTTTCGTCCAGCTTCTTACATGGTTTGCTCTCAAATATCATCTTTGAGGTGAGTACCAAGATTCTTAGCACGCTAACCTACAACAAAACTTGGTTTTTAGATTTTAAGCGATTCCTATGTTTTTATTAAAAGTCAAGTTATCGAATGCTTCTTTGTCGTATAAAATGAGACGGAGGGAACTTAGAAACGATTTCGTGATAGGGTTACGGACATTGCACTAATATAAAAACACTACCTCGTCCTATAATTTTATTTTGGGAAAATTGTTTCCTTTACTTAGGATCATGGGATTATACGGTAAACATTTTAAGAATCAGACGCAGTAAAATCAGAATGTTATATAATCATTAATAGAAAAACCATTTTCTTGCATGTTACCATATGCGACAATTTTTATCCACCAAATCCATTTATGGAAATTGTTACGGAGTTACGGAGGACCCTATTTGAAGATGAAGCTCTATTTTGCGGCCAAAAATATTTCGTAACTAATGGGCACAACCTTAAAATCATTACGTGTTTCATTAAATGGAAGTCAGGCACCAATCTTAAGGCCGTTTTACACGGGGCACGGAATTGCGCAGGTTAGAGCTGCATTAATTTCTAAAATGGCGTGGAATTGCGCGAATGCATGAACGAAATTAGAACAGGGGCTATTTTGCCGTCTCTCATCCACGCATTCTCGCATGTGTTCTAGCAATTCACCGCTTTACACGAAGCAATTTTGACTGCGCCTTCGCACGTACGTCAGATTGCGCAATTCCGTGTACACTGTAAAACGGCCTTTAGATAATACTACAGCCATAGACCGATCAGCCTCCAACACTGCGAAACATAAATACACCAACGGATATGTACCACAGTGTGGACTTGTGACGTCAACATCTTGTTTGGTAAAACCCATCCCGAAGTTCGCTCTGAGAAAATGACTTAGTGGTGTAACTGGCTAACACACCTGACCTGGCAATCGGGAGTTCCCGATTCGAATCCCGGCTAAGTCAAATATTTTTTCATGGCGAACTTCATCCGGTGGTGTATTTAACCTTGCACCCGTGCGCGTGACTGCATACAAAGTCACTTTTTCCTGAAGTACTGCGAAACATTTATTCGCTCCGCATGGTGTTTTATAATTTCCGTCACTTGCATTCCCATCGCTGCCCATCTATGTTCTGACGCGTACTCTTTCTAGGTTCAACTTCCTCTACAATTCTTGATCTTTTGCATCGCATTGACGTCAATGCGGTTCAGCGAAACGTGAGAGGATGGCGATGCCGCCAATGTGATGTGTCATTGATAGCGTTTGTCTCGCCTCATATCCGTTCTTGGAGGAAGTGTCAATATTAGAATCTTAAATGAATGTTGCGTATTCTCGAATGCAATTAGTTTTAGTAGTAAAGTATATAAATGAAAGAAAAAATACTTTAATTTCCGTTAACAATCCTTTCTCAAGATAATTTTTCTGTCTGTCCAACGCAACTTCAGAAGAGAAAGCTCAACCTATCATCAATACATAGTCGTTCTCGGTGTTCCTTCTCCATTTTTCGCATAATTATTTCAACCATTACGGATCTCTTTCTATCGTACATGCCTGGATACTCGAAATATTATAATGCAAATGTTAATGTGTGAATGTATGAAGATTTTGGTGGACCGGAATAAGACATTCACGAATGCATGGCCCACATTTGAATTCGTTCTATTCTCAGTTTATGATTTTTAACTAATTGAGTGATTGCACGGATAATTTTAGCGTTCATTCCCCGTCCATGCATTTACACAGTAACTCGCACGTGTTAATTTACACCAGGCTGTAAGCCACACGTGGGCTTGAAATCGATCTTTGCGGTCGCGCACTCTTAACTGAATTATATCTTCTTGGAGAAAGATAGGAGAATGATATTTGTAATTTCCGGGTTATTAATGCTTGTACAACTCGAAGCAGCGATGAAATGCAATGATGAAGGTGACTGGTTTAACTATAAGAGGGAAATACGGATCCTACTGCCGAGTAAAACGGCACATAAGTAAACATCATAAAGCTGATAAGGTACGTAGTTTTCATGTGTGACAAAACATAACTTAACCGATCACCGCCATTCTCCACAATATCCCACCTTTGATTTATCTCGAAGAGCTCGAAGTTATCCAAATCCTACTTGCAACTACGTTTCCGCCCCCATTCTTAGAATGCACAATATCAGACTCTTTGCAAGAATTTATTTTGCCATTTGGGATACTGAGGAGACGGAAGGTATGGATGTAGCGAATACTGAGCGGGTAGGGGATGTTGAAAGCAGATTCGGATGGTACAATGTTGGGTAAAAAAGGTAGAGGAAGGATGAGAATATTTAGGTAAAATGAAAGAGGGTTGGCCTTACTGTGAATTCAATTTTTTAAATTTAAAAGTGAAGTACATAAGGGAGGGGAGACTGCCAGAATACTTCTTAAATACTCCACGGATACCTACCTTAATCGGTCAAAATACTTTAATAATAATGTAGTGTATGGCGCTATACATACTCTTACATATAAACGCTCGTGTTTATAATGCAATTTTTCGTGACCATGATGTGAACGTATTGTCTTTGATTAGTGATGTCATCGTGTTCGCTTAATGGCTACTCACCTCCGGGATAGGGCTTTGGAGGTAGTTCACTACTGGTAACTACCATCACGGGAGGGGAGATTGGCAGAATAATTCTTGCAATCTTCATGTGAACCTCCATAATTTGGTAAAATGCTTTAATAATAACAAATACTCTACAATCAACACTTTCCGATTTATAAAAATTCTTTCGCTGACGCAATTGTATTCCCGATAATATTTTTTCCAGAGCCCGCTCAGTAACCGTACAAAAACATAAGTACACGCCTCATCAACAATGGGATCGGTGTAACATAACAAATACAAGGGATGGGAGTAAACCGGGACACGGGAACTCAGTGTGGGAATCCTTCCAATCCAAATGACTGTCGATGAGGAGGGTGAGCAGGTGATGTGTCCTGCGGGATGCTTGGGAAGTGCCGATAGGGGGGATGCAGGAATTGCTATTTTGAAAACCGCACAATTATCAGCTGTTTACCGTACTCATTTCACAGTAATTGAAACATTATGCGAAGTCGTGCTTCGGCGAATCCCTTTTGCGACTCGTCGTCGACTCGTTTTGAGATCGGCGGTAGTCGAGCATGGGACGTAAATATCTCCCTCCAACAATGAGAAATTTCTTCAGCGACTGCCGCATATATCGCCCTCCACACATAGCTAGCACTCTCGGAATAAAAAGGTAAGGAGGTGGAAAATATAGTTAAACATATGAATAGCCCACGGTAAGGAGTCACGTTTGAAACATTGAGGATGATGAGAAACTCCTATCCATCACAATGTTCTCAATAAAATATCACCAATAAATTAAGCAAATTAATTATGTAAGCGTAATTAGACTTTGGGAATTTCACAAGACATTCAGGTTTATCGATACGAGATTTGTGAGAAAATTCGATCCTTAAAGGAAAAGGAGAGGATTGTCATACAACCTGCGGGAATGTGGACGCCGAAGGAGTAATAAGAGAATAGAATGGAAGAATTCGGCGTGTTGCAACGGTGGAAAGTACGCATGGACATAAGAACAAAGTGGGTGAGGAGACAAAACTGCTGGAGTAGGTAAAGAGGAAACAGAGGTGAGGATGTCTAACAAGCAAATGGATTGAAATAAAATGAGAAATGGGAAGCTCTATCCTGCCCAAGGAATTATGTATAGGATGGCAAATAAATTGGAATGAGCGCGGAGGTAATATATGGAAAATGGAGGTGAGAAGGAAAATAGGCTTAATCTAGGTAAACAATGCGTCATAATAAAAAAGAAACGAAGACGAAGAATAAAGTGTGCGAAGAAGAAGTAAAGGTCAACCGTTTCCACTTAAATTTTCCTCAAACGATTAATTATCGCGTTAAATGGCCGCCTTCCATTCGACTCCTGGTAAAATCGATAACCACAGCAACAGTAGCCATCCAATAAAAAAACCTAGCATTAACACTAGTTAGCAAGTGGAATGCGGGAGAAGAAGGACAGTTTGAAATGGAGTTATCCTTCAGAGTATTGAGAGCTCATGCTTGCTAAGTTGCAAGGTTTTACGTCGAAGATTGAAATATTCCCGACACGCTGAAGACGAAAGAAACGCCAGAATTTCCTCGACAGACGCGAGCGCGTAATGAATTTCAAAGGCGAGAGCTTCGCGACGGCTCAATACACGAATCGCGCTTCCCTCAACGCCTTTCCTCAAACCACACAACCTCCCCTCTCCCTCCCCCGTTACCCACCCCACACAACCCCCACCCCCACTTAGCACCATACCGGAATATCTCCCCCACCTCCAACACACACACACTTTCTTATCCCGAGAAGAAGAAGAAGACGACGACGACATCTCGCCATCTAACTCCATCTCAAGCATTCGTCAAATGCCTCGCGCGCCCCGTCCAAATGGAGTTTCTTTCCGTCTCAATTCCGCGCCATACATTTCATAAATGCCGCCATCCAAAGCTTCCTCCCTCTGATTCCGGATTTGAGGAGGATAAAAAAAATTAAATATCCCCATGGAGTGAATTTGACTGCTTCTTCTTATCCCCATCACACTTCCGCGCGCCCAAAACCTTCTCACTCAGGGGCTGGCTGGTTCCCTCGACGTTTCCGAGGAGGCGAGTGATGAATGCCTTTTCTTCGGCGCAGGAATTCATTTCCTTTTCACTTAATTTTCGCTTACAAGCAAGCCTGTTACGCATTTTAACTTCCCCACCCGAATCTAAATTACACACATATCTCAGGCAGTTGCGAATCTCTACATAACCTGCGGCTTTCTCAATGCGAGTTTCATGACACAATTTCCCAACTCAAATACTCCATCATCTTATTTACTTCAAATGCTAATTACTTATGCAAATTGTCGTTCCCAGCTCGTGGCGTTTAAACAGAGAGTTTAGTGTAACAGTCTTGCGTTTAAACCGCTTCATTTTCAAATTCCCAAGTTTTTCCCGCGATCAACCCTGAATATAGCTAGGTAGGCACACATAATCTCGCTAACACAATTTATACTGATATTTAACTCTATTTATTCATAGCAAAGATAAAAAACTACATCAATTTCGGAATGGATTAACGTTCATCACCTGGCCCCCAATATTGGCTCAGCTTAGCGGTCAATTGGACAGCTACATAATGGGAACCACCTCAGTTAAATCCGAAGATCAAAGGGTGATGGAGTGGAGTTTTTCCGTATTGAAAAATATGCTTGCAATTCCTCACGATTATAAAATTTATTACGGCCTAGGTATTAATGTTACTACATCATCTTCAAGGTTATACGTCATCTTCGAAACCTAGGAAACTTCGTAATAAAGTATATAATCGTGAAAAATTGCTAGTATTTATTTCAACACTTAGAGAAAATTTGAAGCATAGTACTGGACCAAGAGTCTTACGACAGCACCTTTCCGCCACAGCACACGCTCATCACGACCTCCGTTGTTTGACAGGATCTCGGGCATCCCCGGATGTATCTCCAGCCATTAGACGCCATGGATATAGCCAAAACGGCCCTTATACGACCCTTCCTGCCACCCCTTGAATGCTCACCCGATACGGAAGCAACTGCATGTCCTGGGCACGTCGGACATGAAGAGCCCTCGCGGGAAAACACTGTTCGGAGCAGGCGGAAGTAGTTGTAACGAAAAAAAAAGTTGACTGGGATCCAGCACGTGGCAGTCGCAACATGTGGTCGAACCCACGCGCCCAAGACATCTGGAGGAAAAAGATTACTATTGGCAGCCCTAATCATAATGATAATATAAAGTAGTCTCAGTGAGGTCAATATGAAGCAACAAAACATTTTGCAAATCACCACCACCTACAGTAGATTCCGGTAGATTGGGACATATCGGGACTTGTGCACTTAACCTCAATTAAGCGGCTGCCCCAATTAGGCGAGCTATCCTGTATATGGGAATAAGCAAACGTTGAAATGATAGAAAGAAGACTAAAGAATGTTTATAAAGCAACATCAGTTTATTAAACTATTAATTTGATTAATAAAGTAGCGAGTTAAGTTAATTTATTATCATTTTTAAGAATTATAGCAATTTATTAAAAAAATATTTTTCACAGCCTCGGGCGACGCTGAATGAATGTCTTTTACTAAGTCTTATTAAAAAAAGTCCCATACTCTTGTGGATAGTATAACAACAAGAGCTTTCAAAATAGGGCAAGAATAGGAACATTTGTGAAAAATAAGAGTAAATCAAAGGAGGAAAATATAAGAAAATAGTATTCTGAAAACAAAAAAATTTAATTACGTCGCGAGTATAGAGTCTATGTCGCCGACTCATGGCCCAATAAAGTGGCATGCTGTCCCAATTAAGCGGAGAATTTTCTGGTATATTCCTGTTTTGAGTTCTGTTCTTTAATGTCTGCCCCAATTAAGCGGCTGTCCCAAGTAACCGGTGGACCCATTAAACGGAATCTACTGTATTTCACTTCCCTCAATTAATTTCCTTCCACAATTCGACATAAGGCCTATTAATTCTTATTCTACACACGAAACTCGTTATCTTCCTTCTCCTTTCTAAATGGCCCAACATCTATCCCTCTGTTTCGGTTCATAAGCATCCTATCTATCATGTAACTAACATAATACTAATCCACCCCATCCTGGAGACCTCAGTATCACCTCCAGCTGTTTTCTGAGTCATCATCATCATCACTGGTCAACAATCCTACGATTGGTTTGACGCAGCTCTCCACTCAGTTCTCCTATCAGCTAATCTTTTCACACCTACGTATTTCTTCTCTTTCACATCTCTCTTTACTTGTTCCATATATTTTGTTCGAGGTCTTCCTTTTAAATTCTTGCCTTCCACCTGTCCTTCGACGATTGTCTTCATCAGGCCATCATGTCTCAAGATGTGGCCTATAAGGTTGTTCCGTCTTCTTATTAAGGTTTTCATGAGGCTTCTCTTCTCTCCTACCCTTCTTAGGACTTCCTCGTTACTAACTCGGTCGATCCATTTGATTTTCAACATTCTTCTGTAGCACCACATTTCAAAGGCCTCTCTCCTTGCTTTCTCCGCTGCGGTCATTGTCCATGCCTCACTTCCGTATAGGAGCATACTCCAGATGTAGGTTCTTATAAATTGTTTCTTTACTTCCATATTTAAGTTTCCCGCTGTAAGCAGGTCCCTCTTTTGGTGGAATGCTCTCTTCGCCTGGGCTATTCTGCTGATAATTTCTTTCTTGCTTCTCCCGTCACTAGTTATCTTGCTTCCCAAATAACAGAATTCATCCACCTCTATCAGTTTTTGCCTCCCTATTTTAATGTTGGTCTTGACTTCTTCTCTTCTGCTGCACACTAAGATCTTGGTTTTCTTCGTGCTTATTTTCAGTTGATATCTACTCATTACCCTACCCATATTAACCAGAATGTTTTCTGAGTAGCTACCATAATATCAGAAGCCAAATTGTGAGGGGAAGATTTAATCACCGGATGCCCATCAAAATAGGTTACGAATACCAAGCATACCTACTAGAGGTCTCTTTTATAGACCAATTACGAATAAAATAACACTTGGGCAACAGATGAACCATAGCATACGATAGACTGTAATATAAAGAGCAATCTCTACATTAGATTGGCGAAGCTTTGAGGCGTGGAACCACTTGAATAAACTTATTAATACTTGCAATTAGATATTATTAACGTTTGCTTTTTATTATTGCGATTAAATCTGGCTCACTAACAAATCCCTCTCAGTTAACTGTATTTTTTTCTGATTCTCCAAACTCCTGCTTCACGTATAGGTCCAAATATTTTCCTTATTACAATATTTTCCAAGGTTATGGGACTTTTTCTTGAAACTCTGATAACCAAACTTTGCAGTCATAAGGCCGTTTTACACGGTACACGGAATTGCGCCATCTGACGTACGTGCGAAGGCGCAATCAAAATTGCGTACGCTGGGTACGCCCATGCTGTACATCTCTCTCAATTTTTCTGGTTCTCCTAACTCTTGCTTCATGTAAAGGTCCTAATATTTCCCTTAGTACCTTGTTAACAAAGGTTATGGGCTTTTTTCTTCAGAATTTCCTAGTTACCAAACTTTGCAGTCGCAGAGTATTAAATGTTGTAGTATGATCTTAAGTTTGTAGTTATGTTTAAGTTGGCTAGGCCATATATCATGAAGGATTACCACTAGTATGATAAACCGGGTTTTTAATGGTAAACCAAATAGTAGAAGAATTCTATGAAGATCAAGACTGCGTTGGAGAGAACAAGGACTGAAGGATGTTCGGAGGCATTTTTATTTATTTATTCCCCATGCAATCGAATACAGCACATATTGGCATTCAGTGGCGGATACAGAAAAAACTCAAGGGGGGTGGGGCGCAACATATCTTGAGTTGTCTTTACTTTTATCGTAATGAAAGATGATCAAGTCACAGGCAAAGTATATGAAAATTTATTTAAAGTGATAATAAACATGTAAAAGACAATGCCATCTTATGATATAAAAAAGTTACAATTGTGGTTTTGCAATGTTCGGCAATACAGGCGGACCCGCAAGGGGGGGGGGGGCGCGCGCCCCCTGCGCCCCCCATCTGTATCCGCCACTGTTGGCATTTTTACATCGGGGCGTTCAAAACATTTAACAATTACACGGGTACGAACACGCAGAGGCAATCTACCTTGGCGGGACTAGAACCCGCGAGAACTTAACACCGCCCCCAAAACGGCATGCAATGTTGTCACTCACTCAATCATACAGTGCACGATAACACCACTAATCAAAGACAATACGTCTACATCATGGTCATGGAAAACTAATTTATAGACACGAGTAAGTAAATGTGAGAGTTCGAATTCATAAATCGCATGCGAAGAAACTAATCTTAGACACAAATCATCTGGGGATGAACCAACTGGAGATGACGAAAGTGCTGACAGCGATGAATCGTTCCATTCTGATTTATTATGTGATATGGATTTCTTGCCATCAGCAAAAGAACCAGAGAACATGAACGCTGAGTGTATCTTCTGCAACGTAAAATTTTCCGAAGATCAACGAGGAGAGATTTGGATCCGATGCATCTGTTGCTCACTTTGGGCTCATCTCGACTGTACAGACGCAGAAAAAGATGACTACGTCTGTGACTTTTGAAAATACAGCAGTTATTATTAGAGTATTCTACCGATTAAGGTAGGTTTGCATGGAGTACTAAAGAAGTGATCTGGGATCCTTCCTTTCCTTCCATTACCGCCTTCTTCAATTCACTATAAGGCCTACTCCCCTTCAATCTATCCAAAAATCCTACTCTTTTCCTTCCCCTCCCTCGTTTCCCTAACATTCTACCCTCTAACACCTTTTTCAACATCCCCTTCCCGCTGAGTACTCCCTCCATCCATACCTTCTGTCTCCTCCGTATCTCATACAAAAGCTGCCTCTCCTCACCCACCATATCCAGCACTTCGTCGTTCCTTTTCCTCTCCGTCCATTTCACCCTCTCCATTCTCTCCATACCCACATCTCGAATGCATTCAATCTTCTCTCGTCTTCTTTCCTCAGTGTCCATGTTTCGGCACCATAGAGAGCTACACTCCAAATCAAACTCTTCACTAACCTTTTCTTTAAACTCTTACATAACGATGCTCTAAGAAGCTCCTTCCTGTTCATGAACGCCTCCTTTGCTAGTGCAATTCGCTTCCTGATGTCTTTGCTACTGTGTCCGTTTTCCTCTAATGTTCTGCCCAAATAGTTAAACTGCTCTACCTGTTCAAGTTTTTCCCCACCTACTTTGATCTTATATACCTAAAAATATCTATGTTTTATTTAGTATAAAATAAATAGTGTTTTTGAGGTTTAGTAATTGTTTCAATAAAAACCACCTATTCCACATTACCCAACTATTCCATATTAGACTCCATTAGTAACTTTTCTATACACATGTATTTTTTTAGCACCTAACAGATCAATATAGTCTCATCAAAAGGCAGTTCATCGCTAATAGCTATATTGTGTGCTGATAATTATTCGAGGTATTTTCATCAATGATCAACCAAGATATACGTATAAATGTAAATGTTATTCCATAATTCCCTCCTCTCCTGTATATGTAAGAGCATAAATAGTGCCATTATCTAGATTATTATTAAAGCATTCTACTGATTAAGACATGGAAGTTGACATAAGCGGAACAGATATAGAAATGATGGCATACAGAGAATAGTGGAGGCTTGTCGTAGGCGTGGCCAAAAACCATCTCGGGTTAACACTAGCGCATGAGTAAGTAATTAGATATTATAGTGGAATTTCCGTTTTAAACACTCTTGAGAAACCAAGTTGACCCACAAAGCTTTAGACTTTAAGGCCTTGGAGTAAAAAACGACACCCAAGAGAGAAGCGTAACGCGATCCCCCCAGCTCCGACTTCCGCCACGAACCAAACGACGAGTCAGCGATTCGGAGACATAAATGCGAACTGTGGCTCAGAGGGGAAAAAAAGAAGAGATAAAAAATATTATGATGACGCAATCGGCCATGGACTGCTACGACCTGATATTCAATGAATTTCTTTGAGTAAATCACTATAGAAAAGATAAGAAATTTTGAGAGATAAAATTAAAAAGATACATCCAGATAACGCTTTGCTATCTACCTCCGACGCGCATCCCCATGGGTGACTAATTAGCCAATAAGCCAACACAATAGCATCACTAATCAAAGACAAAACGTCAACACCATGGTCATGAAAAATGCTTAATAAACACGCGTATGTATAGGTGATTGACGTCTAGCACCATATACTACATTATTAGTATTATTATTATTATTCAAGTATCCTTGGTATTAAAGCAGACTTCCGTGGATTATATAAGAAGTATTCTGTCACTCTCGCATTCCTTGGACTTGAAAGGCCGTCTCAGTTCCATAATATCCACTTTTACACTCAGGTTTATCTTTAAAAAAGAATATTCTATATAGCCTTTAAAAAAGAATATTCAAGATGATGGCGCATGTTATAAAAAAAATAGAATGGGTTAAGAAAAATTCGAAAATTAGGAAGGTGAAACGGGATCATTCATCTGCATCTACATAATACCCCGCCAGCCGCCTAAAAGGCGTGTGGCAGGGGTTGTTAGCACACCAGCCGTTTACAGCTAAAAAAATGAAGTGCTCTAACGATGCTGGGACTAGTGTTTATTAAAGTCCTTTATGGTTCGGGGGAAAAACGAATTCCCATATCTATCCGTTCGGCAAAATATCTCTCTTAATTTATCGCTTCTATCGGACGTGGAAATATAGTGTGGCTCTAATATTATGTTCTCTGTGTCGCTCATAAAGATATCCATTCTCAATTGTTCAAGCAATCTAAGCCTAGCGCGCAGCCTCCGAGTCTCAAATTACGTCCTCATGACGACACCAACCCACTCAGGTGATTGACAGAGCATGGTGATTGAGATAGAATGGACAGGAAGGATCCCAGACTGTCGATTCGATAACGACGCTGACACGGCAGCAGGATGCAGGTAGCAAGCAAGCAAGCACTCACGAGAGGGAGGGACCGGCGCCGCTCCGTGTGCTTCGATTTTTTCCGACGACGTCCGTCCCGACGCGCGCGCGAATCGCAATTTCCGATCCCGTCCGGAGATGGCGCGACGGGCACATTCGCAATTATTTCGCCGTCGGAATAATGGGAATATCGGCCGTGTGCACAATGGATCCGCCGTGATTTGAACCCTCCCAACAACGGACAGTGAGTATCGCCAACGAAATGGAAACTATTGGATTGCGCGTGCAATGCCAATACCTACGGCAAGATAAGTGAGGAGAACATTCAGGAACAGAACAAAAAAAAACTGCATCGATTCATTTATTTTTTACCATCCCATTTCGATGATTGGATTGCCCCGAATTCTACGACGAAAAAAGCTTGGTGAGCGATAAAAGGAAAATACCCCGTGCCCGAATTATTAAGTCCGCACGGCAGCGGCCAAAATGGTGAGAATAGATATTAGATAGCGGGTGCAGTGTCATTTCCAGAGGACAATCGAGACGAACACTACGCCTCGAATGCAAAACTGTGTTCATATCTGTCTGAGAGCTGAACTCTCAAATTTTACGGCTTAAAAAAAAATCACGCGGCCAAAAAAGACATTTATGAGGCACGAACTGCAGCATCCACATGGTTGATAAGCGCATGGGCGTACCCAGCGAGGGGCAGCTCCCCCCCCCCCCTATACGCAAAAATCGCAAAAGTCTTTAAGCAAAATCAGTACTGAATTGAAACGAAAGTATTCAATACATTTTCTTTAAACCCAGGAAAAATGATATAGGTATGTTAGTACAAGATATGTAAGTAAAATAAATTTTTTTTCAAGGATATCATCTCATAAATCCCATACCTTGGCCACCCGTAGACCATGGCTTGCCCCCCCCCCCCTAGTTATGATCCTTGGTACGCCCTAGGATAAGCGCATGTGACCATCGCAAGATGATAACCATAAATATGGAATATGAAAAAAGAAGTTCCAGCGTAAAACTAAACAAAATTTAATTTATTCTTGCTAGGGATAACAAAAGGCCGTTTTAAACGGGGCACGTACTTTCCACCACGTTTTCGAAACTAATACTCTGGTAATGGGAATGCGTTATGGGGATTCCTGAGGTCCTGTAGCCTCTGCGACCTTCCATGGCATTTGGCGTAGATTTTTCAGTAAACAGATTTTTGATGGCTACACATTTATGGTATTATACCTCATTTAGAAAAAATATCTTTTTTAATAACCGACATCATCAAGCATAGGCGAAGAAATAACTTATAGCATAGCAAGCATAGGTGAAGGAATAACTTATAGCATAGAAAGCATAGGTGAAGAAATAACTTATAGCATAGCAAGAATAGAAGAAGAAATAACTTATAGCACATGAAGCATAGGTGAAGAAATAACTTATTTCCAAAGGAATAAATAACATTCAGCATAGCAAGGTGAAGAAATAACTTATTTCTAGGAGAAGAAATAAATTATTTATAGGAAAAGAAATAACTTATAGCATAGCAAGCATAGGTGAAGAAATAACTTATTTATAGGAGAAGAAATAGGTGATGAAATATCTTCTTCATCTATGATTTCTTCATCAATGCTTGATGTAGTCGGTTGTTAAAAATGACATTATTTCTGAATGATATAGAATGCCATAATTGCGTAGCCATCAAAAATCTGTCAGCTGAAAAACCTACGCAATATGCCACAGAGAGTCGCAGAGGCGACAGGGCCTCAGGAATCCCCATAACGCATTAGCGATACATGGGAATGAGTTTCGAAAACGAATTAGGAACTTGAACTGACAGCGTGCCGACCTATCCAAAAAATTAAAGGCAGATAGAGAGGGTGAAATGGGGATAGAATATGATTAAACACGAGGTAAATATACACACATACAGGTATGCATCCGTAGGAAGACTTTATTTCTTTCTTCTCCATTATTTAATCATATTATCGTGAAAGAGAAAACTAGGTCAAACGAAGCAAATTGAAACCTCTTTTATCTGATAATGATATCTAATAGCTTTTTTGGAGGGCGTGTGGTCTTCATTTCTACGGATACTGAAGTCTTCTGACTTCTTTCCATCCCTGAAGTATTAGTATAACAAATATAATAGTATATTTGTTTTTATTTATAGTTTATATGTTTAAGATTTGCTCTGGTCTTCGAAATTTATCTCTCAAGGTCTCTTTTTATGACAGTATTTCTTGAATAGCTTCGTAGTCTTTTTCTTCCCGTTCGTCAAAATACTTCTTTTATAGCTATTTTTCGCACCACCTCTTTGGCTGCAGTTAGTTGACTAATCGTGTACACCGCTCCATTACCCAAACATTGTCTTATTTTAAAAATAGAGCGCAGGTGTCACCCCATTCGATCGATTTTATCGATTTTTTCTTTTGATAGAAAACCCCACCACGCCGGTGCCGCATACAGCAATGATGATTGTATGAATGATTTGTATAGTATGGTTTTTGTTGCTACCGGCGTGGCGTTGCTTTTTAAGATGGGGTTTAGAGACACCCTCGCGCCTATGTATTTTGCTAATGTATTGCTTAGTTGGCGGCTCATGTTTAATTTTCTATCAAAATCTACGCCCAGATATGTAACGTGTTCTTCCCAGCACAAGGCTTGCTGTTTTTTTCTGATTCTTTCTCGTCTATTGTCTTCTATTGTGGCCTTTTTTGGAGGGTCTTGATTTTTTCGCCATTATATATGACTCGGGACCGCAAGTTCCGAGTCAGGTGGCTCCTGATTGGCTGGTGTCCCACTCCATCCTTGCTTCCTTAATTTTCCAAAGGAAGGGCCCCCACGATTGGCTGAGTGCATATCAAGCATCTCCATTGAAAGGCAAGAAACGCCAACCAGGCATCAACACCCTGAGGACAATGGTGGAATTAGCTATTGAAACGTCGGCAGCAGAAGAGGACCTGACCCGATTGGAAACCCAAGAAGAACTCACCTCAATACGTAACTCATTTGCTTGGAGGTCCTCTTCGCTCGTTTACCTAATTAAATAAAACGTTTCCTGGAACTGTTGCGTCTTATTCTTATTATATTATCGAATTGATAAGACGCTTCAAAATGCCCAAGGAACAGCTATGAAACCTTAGAGTATATAGCTCAATAATGCGCTTTAATAACTCTAAGTATGAAACCATGATTACTGTACAGACGATTCCAGGAAGCGAACTCTACTATACTTCATGTGCCTACTAAATAATGAATTATACGCCGCATACCCCAAAAATAATTCCGTAGTTAATTGATTGATAGTATTTTTCAAAAAATGGCACACGAGAACCGAAGCTCAGTTGTAGGAATCTTACGGGAACACTTGAAGCACCACAAAGGACCTCAGAAATCTTCCTCTTCCGAAGCAGCGAGTCAAGGGAATGACTTCTGAAAACGAATTATGAAATAGCAGCGACAGCGACTCCGACCCATCTGGGAAATGAAAAGCAGAGCGAGAAGGGGGGGGGGAGAGTATGAGAAACTGCGAGGTACGTGCAATACAGATATGTATCCATCGCATAGTGACACAGCATTTCGAGCACGAGATGACTTCCACTCGCTGGCAAGACTTCCCTTTCATCACGGGCGACCGTGAAACGTACATACAAAAAAAATATCCACACAGTCGCAACCTCAAATAATTCCGTCACGGAATTGGGGGCGCTGAGTGCATAAGCGACTCGATTTTCATGGAAATGTTGAGCGGCCAGGAAGGAATTCACAAACATTCAGCGTATTGGAGGGTAACTGCCGTAGGATTTTTGGGTCCACCGTTTAACTCTTCACCAGCGACGTGCAATTATTGGTACACTACCAGTGACGTGAGGTCTGGGAGACCGCAATAAAACAAAAATTCATAAAACGTTGCAAAGTCATTTTTATAGCTTAGTTTAATGTTTCTTTGACTTCTCAACTATTATAAAACTTATATTTAATATTATGCATTCCCAATTCCATACGAACCAACTTTTTCAGTAAAAATTGTTATTAGAAACAGGATCAAAAAACTGATATAAAAAATAGTTAAGTTGTTATTATTATCGTACTTTTCGTAATAAAGTACTTAAAAATCCACGTTATGCAACTAAAAATGCTACCTTACATATTATTAATTATTAATATTCTTGAAAAATCACTAGAAATTGTTTTAACAACTTTTTCAATTATTTCCACCAGCATTACTTTATTGGTTTTTCCAATTTAGTGAAGTGAGGTCTCACAGACCGCTACTAAAATTCAGTTGCAAATTTTCATAAATAAATAATAAGAACGTTAAATTTTAAGAGTGCTATGTCCTTATTATGCAAAATTACGACGCTCACGAGGATTATGGATATTTTGAAATAGTAATTTTTTTAAATATTCATAATTTTAGAAACGCAGCGGTCTCTCAGACCGCACGTCACCGGTTAAGGGTTAAATAGAAGAGACTCCCTCAGTATCTACTCTGAAGCGCTGTCGAATCCATGCTAACAAACAACTATCGACTAGTCGTTTTTGGAAATTATTGATATTTTGTATCAGTGCAAAGGATCCTTTAGCTGCTTACGATAGAACGGAGAATTCTCTATAACGAGCCCTCGATGCACTTTCTGTACCTACCGGAAACAATAATGACAAGATCCGAGGCTAATTTTCTGTGATTAAACATTTAATTGCTTCACTAATTGATAAAGGGGGCACTGCATCATGCTACAAATTATCAAACACCCTGTGCAAATATTAACTTCGGGCAATATTACGATAATTGCATTGCATGCATTATTCTATCTCCAGCACGTAAATCATTCATTATAATTTTTAGATGCATAAAAGCAGATTAAAGGATGCCCACCACTCAATACCTGTATATTTTTTAAAATTAAAATCACATAAAAAACCAGAAGTGGGGGTAAGGGCATGTTTAGGAGGGATATATTTTTTTAATGGTGAGACAACTTGTTTGAAAAAATAGGATAGTTAGCAGTAAAGTGGCTGGGAAGTAAGGGAAAATGGATTTGAGGTGATAATATTTACCACGAGTTACTTCAACGCATGTACCACATCTATATCTTCTCGCTATCCCTGAAAAAGAAGGAACCTGAAGAAGAAGATTCATTATTTCGGTAGCGAATCTGAAGACACAAGTTTCATCCCAAAATAGTCAGTGGTTGTCTCTAAAACGATCGAGCTCCCTTTGTCCTCCACCGATACCAATAATAACATCAGCAAGCTGATGAAATTCAGGGAAAAGAGGAATAACAGAATTAGACTTGACGGGTTTCTCTTCTCTCTTCTCGGGTTCTCCACCGGGTGAGTTGCTTGTAGGTCGGAGTTTCGATGGCTATCTCGGACGTGGGGGAGAGGAAGATATGGTGAAGGTAGATCGTCCTTTCCCATGGCAGATGTACCCATCGAAACGTTAGCCAAGAAGCATCTCAATAGGTGGAAAACCCGAGAAGATTTCACTAGATTCACACGCCGGAAAAGAAGAAAATCATATTTGAGAATTTTTATCGTTGAGGATCCTCATATAACACGCACCAAAACACGTTCCCGCACCCACACCCCTGCCTCTGCACCTTCTCCCATTTCAGCACCATGGACACCGGCACCACCGTTTTTTCCTCGGGCCACGGAGAGGGCCCCCACGGTCAGCCGCCCTCGCCGTCAATTGTTTCCCCCTCAGACCATATAAACTACATGATCTAAGGCAGGGGTGGTCAATTGTTTGGGCTCGAGGGCCACTTTGTATGAGCGGATGTTATTGCAGGGCCGCACCGTTTACAATGATCGTATTCAATAGTTAAGATTATACTTAATTTCAAAATTGTATTCTATAATTAAAATTAAACAATGGTGGTAGTTTTATTCTACTCCTTTATTTGATTAATTTTATATTAGTTAGATTTCTATCTGCTAGCACATTTAATTATACAATCAATTTAATGAGACAAACGAACCTTATCACCCTTTTTTAATTATGTGGCGGACCACAGTTTGCCCACCTCTGATCTAAGGTTTCCCCGGAAAACAAAAGCGAAGCGCAAAGGGGAAAGAGGGTGGGTAGAGGTTAGGGAGCTTTTTAAATGACGCACCAAGTCAAAGAGTAAAGCGGGGAGCGATTTGACCCGACGACCCTAGAGGCACGCGGACCGCTTCACGGGACTCCGCGGCGGTTGAAGGTGGTCACACAAAGGAATGATAGGGTTGGGACGAGGCTCGTGCTGCGACGGTGAAGCATGGAGGGTGCAACCGTGCATAATATAATGAACAGGACCAGCACAATAATGGTATCCAAATCCCCCCATAAAAATAGCCTGCTGCCGCAAACCAAAGAAGATCGACGAACTAAGTGACTCCCCCCTACATCTCTCCCCCCCAGAACCTCCCCCCAATGTGTCCCCTACAAATGGCAGATAGAGCATAGACAATATAGACTACTATGAGAAAGCCAGTGATATGAGTTCCCATCCAATGACATCCACCCAGACGGCACAGAATCCTCCGTATCTAATTCGTATGCAGATAGTATCCATTGACGAAAAGCGACGGAGCGGTAGTCGATGGATACTATCTGCATACGAATTAGATACGGAGGATTCTGTGCCGTCTGGGCAGTGACGGGTATCAGACCCAACCCAGTGCTATTTATTTATTACTTATTTATTTATTCTGAGTATATATTATTGTTGCAGAGATTTATTATATATTGGAAAGTTACCACAGTAATTTACCTTGGCACGTTGGTGACTACTGTTTTGAGTTTAATGTACATAGTTTATTGTAGCGTGGTGGCCTGACGGTGGTTTTACGGGTTTCCCACATCCAAAGGGCAAACGATAGCAGAGAGTAGTCATAGCTGAACCTAAATTACTGCTCATTATGCTGAGAGTTCGGTACCAAAATGCATTGAAAAACGTTCAAAAACTGCTCGGGCGCTGACAGTAATTTCCGTCACGGCAATTCAACGGCTAAATAGGTTTAGCCTTGAATGCGGAATTCAAATCAAATATTTGACTCCATACACTCTTGAAATTATATATTTATTTACTGTCAACGGATCCTCCATTTACATAGCAGCATACCAATGTTAATAATCATACCAAAATGGCAAGATATATCCAGAAACTAAAGGTAGAAAACAAAAAAAACTGATCTCAAAAATCAGTAAATAGAAGAATAAGAAAAAATTATATATGTAACAATACTCAAATAATTAGGTGGTTTAAATACACATGCACCCAATCAATAGCAATCCAATAATTTAATAATTTCATCCTTGAGCTTGACAGCACTAATTCCGAAAAAGGATAACATGCGATTCTGAATCTCCACTATGGAAATATCACCATGGAAATGAACATATTTCCAATTTCACCTGTAATCCTGAAGTTTGAGCCCTACCTAAGGTCTCATTCATCCCAATAACATTCCTTGATTATACTTCGGTTGACAATTCGCTTCCCAGTTGCGCCACCGGTAATCTGAAATATAAATATTTACCTCTATATATTAATGAAACGGTGAAAAAAAACGAATGAATTCACTTTTCTATTAATCCGCTACTCCAGAAAGTGAGTAATATTTCCATAATTTTCACGATAGGTCAAAAATTACATTTTTTGCACTCATTCCACCGGTTAAGGTTGGTTATTTATTTTTATTGCTAGTTTCGATACTATTTTTACGGCATCATAAAAGCTTATTGCCGTTTGCTTGCATTGCCTGATATCCCAATCGAGTCAGCGCTGATGACAATGAATTAACAGCAGGTCACCAGTAAGGTGAATGAAATAGTGAGGAACATTTCCCAGTTTAATCATAAACCAAGGTTATATTCAACGAAGGTAATACACCAACCGTCATGTTTACAAGACATGAATAAATACTTTTATATACATTAGATAGAACAGTCACTCCACCACTTTAGGTATCATTTATATAGATTTGTGGGGAATATTTGACAAATCACCCCAACCTCTCCCCTTCCTAATAAAGAAATCTCTTTTTCATTCTAAAATCCTCACCCTCCTTTCTTTGTATATCCTTACATGTGCCTGCTTTGTTATAGCAAACCCTTCCCATTTTCTTCCAAATTCTACCTACCATGATCACCTCACTCGTTCAAGAAATAACATCCACTCAAACCAGTATTCCAGCTTTCTGTCTTAAAGGTCCCAACCACTCTGCCTCGATCCTTTACAATAAAGTTCCCGAAGAAATAAAAAATAGCATCTCGCTTTCCGTATTTAAAAAGAAACTAAAACTTCTCCTAGCTGAAAAATGCTACTACAGTGTTAATGAATATCTGGAGGATGCATTGTAAGGTAATTTCCTAGATGGCAACTAGAATGCCTATTTTTTCCATGCTTCTGTTAGTATTTATTAACCCTCTGGACTCTGTTTTAATGTTGTACATATCATAGTTAAATGATTATCTTGGAAATTACCAAGAATCTTATCCTGGTAATTTCAATATTCATGTATGTATGTAATTGTTTGTAAATTGTATACTTGACTTTAGCCTTGCAGATGTGTGTACTACTAATGGTGAAATAAATTTATTTCGTCAATAAAAAAAATCTTCAGCGAGAGAGACGTATTATTATACTGGGCACTCTGGAAACGAGTGAAACAGTCCTTAGTTCCAATTAGCATTCGGCTGCCAGCACAAACAAACACTTTCACCCTTTGGTAGACATCGAAATAAACGCATGACCCTGATTTTTAAAGTATTCAGTCGCACACGCAGAGCCAACGACTCGTAATGACCCGTGACCCTAGCTTCAACGTCCTTCGAGGGGAACCTCAGAGGAAATCCTAGTCCTGGAAGAGGTAGGACCATACGAAAAACGCCAACTGTCACCGCCGTGCGACCAGGCAGGCGATTCAAACGATGAATGGGCGAGTTCAGGCCAGACACAAGGCGGCACATGAACACATATAGATATCGCCAGGAGAGAGGGATGGGGGAGATGTTGAATAGGGAGTCGTTAGAGGGCCACCTTTGCCCACTGGACGGCCTTTGCTTTCACGGTGGGAGATCCCGCCGCATTAAAAACCCACTTACCGTCAACCCATGCGAAATCCAACCGCCCTCCGGCTCCATGGCGGGCGGCTTTTTTTATTTTCACTCACGGCTTCCAGAGCTAACCAGCCCTCGAGACGGGCACGAGACGTGATCATCCATTCATTCAAAGTATTCTATCGTTTAAAGAAGACTCCATCGAGGAACACGTCATATTCGTGATCGACCGCTTTAACATTTCAATCCAAAACGAAACAGGTAAAAAAAAATATTTCGCAAATATCCCCCAACATATCGCGCCAATCACCTTCCATTATAACTTTAAATAGGTTTCCAAGATATATTTTATACTTTTAAAACATTTAAATCTCTTTCAACCATTGAAACAAATTGAATTCAGTCTCAGTATCCGGGAAATGTAGCAACTAAAGATACAAACCCCATATTTCACGCCTTGCTGTCTTTTTTTTATAATTTCAGCTTCCCATTTTAGTGATGTCGATTACTCATAAATGACGAACTTGCGACCACTAAGTCAAGATGCGAAATAATAAGGGAGGCATCCTCACATTAAAAACCCTTCTCATCACCCCTATGAAAAGCCGGCCAACCACAGGGTCTATGGCCAGCAGTTACAATATTCAAGGCGTTAGGCGAAAAAGGCATTAGTCGTGATCATCTGTTAATTAAAACTAACCAAGTGCTTAAAGGTATCAACACAAAACTAAGTAGGTAAATATTTAAATATTATATATAATTTGATTTTCGCGGATATTCCATAAGTTTTCTCACCAATCGTCTCCCATTTTTCACCCTTACTAACTTAGGTTTCAGCACTCCATTTTTACACTTGAAAGTATATTACACTTGAAAGTATATACGAGGAAGAGGCAATATGGCCGCCGGTAGCCAGACGCATGCATCTCTCGCTCGTCTGTCTTTCAGTGTTTTTGTTGTTGCAACACTACTGTGGTTGAATATTTCTGTGCGAGTTTGTGCCCTTTCGTGTTGTGATCACTCCCTGGTTGTTTTTCCTCAAGATCCTCAAGAGATATTCAGTTATCGGAGATATCTTTTTTCCGCCTTCTCATCATGTGGTTTCTCCCGACGTGGCCTTCCTGGCCAGAGAGGCCCTCGGTCCAGGTCCCGGCGGGAGCCTGAGCCCTCCCGGGTAAAACTCCCGCGCTACCCTCACGCTGGAATGGTGATACTCCTCATTGTGTTACTCTCAGGGGATGTCAGTCTTAACCCTGGCCCTTCTCGTGTCCCTCAAGTGCACCTTTATTATCAAAATGTGAGAAGCATCAAGGCCAAACTTGGCGACTGTGACACACACGCCCATGGGCTCTCCCAATTTGATATCATTGCCCTTTCTGAAACCTGGCTAAACCCCTCAGTCCCTGACGCTGAATTATCCTTTGTGAACTCCCACAATATCTATCGCCGAGATCGACCGTCAAGAGGAGGAGGAGTGCTCCTTGCTGTCAACAATATCTATCCATCAAAACGCCGCCTGGACCTGGAAACGGACTGTGAGATTATATGGAGTGAGGTGTCACTAGTCTCAGGTGAACACTCTAAGGCATGTAAAATCTATGTTGGTTGCTTTTACCGTCCCCCTAACAGTGACATTACTATTCTGGAACATTGTCTAGATTCTGTGTTCAGAGCTATTAACCTAGGTCCTGTAATTCTGGTTGGTGATTTTAATCTTTCAATTCAATGGAAAAACCCAACAAGCGGCTGTCCAACCAACGCCCATGACGATTTCTTTCTTCAAAATTTTGTAAATGCTCTTGGCCTTCCTCAATACTGCCTACACGGAACTCGAAATGCGGCAACGCTGGACTTACTTCTTGCGACCATTGCCCCGGAGGCAGTCACCCCCGGGCGAAATATTTTCGACTCCGACCACGACTCCCTCGATGCAGTGTTCCTCGTCCAACGTTCCAAGAAGCACCGCGGGGTTCCTACCCCGCCCCCTAAGCCATTCCCTGCTTGGTCGAAGGCATGTTGGGACGACATAAATCGCTGTCTCGACCTCATACCCTGGGGTATCCTTGCTTCTATGTCTCCGGAAGAAGGTGTGGACTTTCTTTACTCAATCCTTGAGAGTGCGGTCAAAGATTTTGTGCCCATTGTGAAACCTAAGTCAAAAAAATTCCCCTCTTGGTTCAAAGCAGATACCATTCGCTCGCTTGGAAACAAGAACCGTGCTTGGTATCTTTATAAATCTTTCCCGAACGAGGAAACTCGAACTACATACACTAACCTTCGTCGCTGTTCCAAAACGCTAATTCGCCGTGATCACAAGGAGTATGTTCAGGGCATGTGTTCATCCATTTCCTCCAACCCAAGAAAATTCTGGTCCTTTGTGAATAGTCGCCGAAAGTCTCCACGCATCCCCCTTCACGTGACCTATAACAATCTCGAGGCTGTGGGTCCAGATAGACCAAACTTATTCAATCAATTCTTTACTGATTGCTTAGCTCCTTCATCTACTCTCTCTAATAAAATTGATAACATCCCCACGCCAATTCGTGACCATTGTCTATCTAACGTTATCACAGATCCCAAAGAAGTATTTGAGTATCTCTCCAAAATCCCTCTCCATCGTGCCCCTGGTCCCGATGGTTTGAGCCCCAAACTAATTAGACACTGCGCATCCTCCCTCTCTCTTCCATTGAGCCTCCTACTGAACCGTTGCTTTTCCCTCGGCACCTTCCCCTCCCAATGGAAAATTGCCAACATCATTCCCATACATAAAAATGGCCCTAAAGATGAAGTCTCAAACTACCGCCCAATATCGATACTTCCGATACTATCTTCAGTTTGTGAAAGGATTATTCTCAACAGGCTCTACTACTTCACTTCTCCTTTTTTATCAAATAATCAGCATGGTTTCCTTCCGGGACGCTCCTGCCTGACCAACTTAGCTCTTTTTCAGCATCATGCAGTCGTTTCCATCTCCAATAAAGCTCAACTTGACGCAATATTCTTGGATTTCTCGAAAGCTTTCGACTCTCTTGACCACTCTCTTCTCCTTCACAAACTCTCTCATCGCTTTAACCTGCATGGAAATTTTCTAAACCTAGTGGACTCTTTCCTCAACAATAGATGCCAGCGTGTAATACTTCCTGGCTGCTCATCCCAATGGTCACCCACAACATCCGGAGTACCTCAGGGAAGTGTACTCGGGCCATATTTATTTAATCTTTTCATTGACGATCTGGCCTCCCTTGTACATCCCTCTCAAGCCCATACCCTTTTTTACGCAGATGACTGCAAAATATTTAAGCAAATTAACAATATCGCAGACTGCCATAACCTACAGGATGCATTGAACAAGGTTTCAGAGTGGTGCAACACCTGGAATCTCCGCCTAAACGCTAATAAATGCAACATAATTTCCATTTCGCTAAAAAAGTCCCCTTATGATTTCAGGTACAGTTTAAACTCCCTTCCCCTCAGACGAGTCTCCACCATCAAAGATTTAGGTGTCTTAATGGATCAAAAATTAAATTACTTTGAGCATATTACAAAAATTAAAAACAAAGCTATGTCTCTCCTTGGCCTCCTCTACCGCTTCTCAGAAATTGCAGACCCGATAGCATTACGCGCATATTTTTCAACTATTGTCATTCCCGTTATAATGTATTGCTCCCCCATTTGGACAATCTCAGCCCCATCCAATGTTTTGGCTCTTAAAAGTGTGACAAATTTTTTCACTAATATAGTTAAGTGCAGAGCCCCTCATCTTCGTAATATGTCCGCTGATTCTGTTTTGCACACTCTCTCTATATCTAATATTCCAAATTTAATCTTAAAATCTGATTTAAAACTAATACATAGCATTCTAAACTCTTCCATAGACTGTCCCGATCTCGTCTCCAATCTAAACTTTAAAGTTCCATGCAGACCCACTCGAACGCATTCGCTCCTCCATGTGCCCATTCCCAGATTGTCACTAACCAAACGCTCCATCCTCTCCCGCCTCTCTTCCCTCATAAATTCCCTTCCAGATCACATTGACCCGTTCTCCATTCCAAACCACTCCTTTACAAACCGCGCTCTTTCCTACCTTAATGTAAGCTCTTAAGGTCAAAGAGCTTCTTACTTCAATGCATTGTTATTTATTTAAATTAATTATGTTTGATTGTGTTTGTGCTTTTATGTTTGTTATACTGTGCCACTATAAAATGGTAAACTATGCTGTATGTGGACATTTTGATAAATAAATAAATAAATAAATAAATATTACTTCCTGGCAACCACGAAAACCATGAAGTCCAACCCGAGGGTTCTAGAAAAGAAATAAACACGATAAACCATTTATTTCATTTTAATCTTCACCCACACCTGAAAACAGCGCAATTAAGGCTTATATAACGGGGAAATATAACAAATTATAATGTTGGTGCCACAAGCGCCCATGCCCTGGATAGGGCTTTCATGATATATTTTTATTGCTTTAAAAAATATTTGCACCAATTCTAATGAATTATTTCTAAACCACACATTAGGTACAGCATCTGAAATATTTATTTAAAACTTTAAAATTTAATGCCCAAATTCCAAGCATTTCTTCTTCATATTACTACAGCTTCCGAATGTATTGTTATCGAAGTAGATAGACACCCCGCCGCACCTTGTCAAAGCCGTAATTATGAAAATCATGTCATACGCGAAAGGATACCCAACTTTTCGCGCAAAAAATATCGAGTAGCATCTTCGGGAGGTCTGACACGTACAAACCTCCCCTAGCCGTCGCAAAATGAGAAACCCAATTATGAGTTACACCCAAAATTTCACAAGCACGAATTTGATTCATTTTTAGAGAAAAAAAATAGTATTATAAATGAAAACATCACCCTATTATCCCAATAGTCGAAGATAATAAAAATAAATTTTTCGATTACGAATATTCCACGGGCTGTTCCTTTGAGTCCTAAACGGACTTGACAAAGCACCGCAATCCACTCAAGTGACGGCATTAATGTCGTTCATGCAGTTTCCGATCAAAAGCAAGACCGCCCAGTCGCAGGCAAAATCGCAGGAGCAGGATCGATAGGCGACGGCCAAGAAGGGGGGGGGAGGTCTCGGGGGATGGCTTAGTAAGGCAACGAAAGTGCTTCGCGGATCCGCCCTCGGTACCAAACTGCATATCGATTGCGGTGCCCCCAACGACGAGTTTCAATTTCACCAAAACAACTGCAACTTCTAAAATTCTACATAAAAAGATAACTTCACTTGTTTTATAATCAGTTAACGAATTCTGTAAGTATGAACAGCAATTGGTTGGTTTCCTAATTTTTTTTATTGCCTAAATCGAAAGATTATTACTCCTGGAGTACGTATTTCACGCTTTTAGATTTTTAAATGACACTATCTATTTTTTGCCCGGTTAGCAATACCCAATTGCATTCCCATCTCTATTCACGCGCTTGTTCTTAAATTGCTTCGTTTTTTTGTCCGTTCCATCGATGGAATCTTTTCATTCAATTTTAACCCACTTCCCATTATCGGATCGGTTTGAACATTTGTGCGCTTACCTGCTTCTAACGAAAAATTAATATTCAACAGTCAGACAATTTTGAAATTATAATCCATTATACTCTAATTAGTCAACTAGATTAACATATGGAAAAATAGTTTATAATTTTCCCAATGCATTGCGTTAGTTATAAATACTATTGCAGCTCTTTCTTGCTTTCACAGCTCTGCATTAATCGCTTACATGATCCACCAATTATTATTATTAGTATTCTACCAATTAAGGTAGGTTTGCATGGAATACTTTAGAAGAATAATGGGATACTCCCTCCCCATGAACCACTTCCCTTCTCAATTCACAATAAGGCCTACTCCCTTTCAATCTATCTAAAAATCCTATTCTTTTCCTTCCTCTCCCTCGTTTACCTAACATTCTACCCTCTATCCCTGTGATTCAACATCCCCTTCCCGCTAAGTACTCGCTCCATCCATACCTTTTGTCTCCTCCGTGTCTCAAATAAAACATTCACCAAAAAATATAAAAAATAAAACAATAGATATTTAAAAAACACGTTTTTTTCCAAAAACACTTAAAAATGCACTAAAAAGTAAAAATAAGCTTTTCATCACTTGAATATTAAAGCGCGGGCGCTGGTTAGGTTTAGATATTTATATGCGTGCCATTTCTATCTCACCTATCAGGCTTTTCTATATTCATTTATAATAAACCTAATCAGCTCCCACGCATTATATGTATTACGAGCAATGGAAATATTTGGAGATCTGGTTGGTGTTGTGGCTAGAGTGCTTGCTTCCCACCACGTAGGTTCGCCTTCAAATCCAGGTGGTGGCAGAGAATTATCAGAGACTGCCCGATCCCTGCTTGAATGATGCGTGGAGGACATTTCAAGGGAAATGTCCTCCACGCATGCAGTCAGGCGGATGGGACGTTAAGCCGTGGTCCCCTTGGCGCCTTTCGTTAAGAGCAGGCTAATGCCGACGCCGGGTTTCTCTCCACCCTTCCTTATCTACCCTTCACTATACTATGGGGCAAATGACCGTAGATGTTGGTCGCCCCCTCCAAATACCATAACCAACCATGAACAGCTTATTTTTTAGTTTTCAGTGAATTTTATACTGTTTTTTGGAATGTTTGGCATGTTTTTTATCTTATTTTATTATTCCTCCTGATTTAGGTCGCGTGGTCTCCGACAGGCAGACGAAGCGACTTAGCCTTACGAGGGATGATGGGGTCATGGGTAGCGGGGAAAAACACGAATAAAGAGAGATGGAGACAGTGGCGGCGCCGCGCAGCGGACTGAGGAAACAAAAAGACCGCGCGTGGGCACGAAGGAAGGATCCGAGTAGCGGCACGCGGCAAAATCCTGGAATGCGGCCGAGGAGGACAAAAGGGAGGAAAAGACAGCCGCACATACGCTGGCCTGCCTTTTTCGTGACACTCCGCAGAAAAAAGCAGTGGACGGGTGGGGGGGGGGTGGAGGGTTGGTCAACAATGACCCCTGATTGACCCCCATTCATCCCAGAGTAGAGCAGAGCCGAGCCGACCCGAGGCAGCTTCGCTTCCCTCTCGTAAAACACAGGATCGCGTCCTTCGCGCTGTTACATGTCGTGGTGATGCAGTGGGGACCTCGAAGAGAGAAAGGCCATTAGCGGAGCAAAGAAACGCCCTCTTTGCGAAGAAAAAAAGAGAATCACGAAGCCGCGCAGTTAACGAAGCGCCATGCGCTGACCGCCGAGGCTAGCACATTGATGCATTTATTGAAAGACAACATAAATTACTTCCGGGCTGCTGAGTGAGGGACGTAAAGGTTAGTGCAACTCGTTCTGAGTAGCAATAAACTAAGCAATCAAATTAACGTCATGCATGATGATCTAACAAGACACTTAAAAGAGAGATTAGGCGTGACGTATTATAAACTGATGAGCATGCGCATTGTTATCTGAATAGACCGGGAATCGAACCCAAAGATGTAAATGATGCATAAAAATTCAAGTAAGTAGAAATATTTCATTTCAGCATGTTTTTCTCTGAAAGTCACAGGGTATTAAACGTAGTGCTTAACGTTGCAATTAAACTAATGAGAATTCAGTTTTTAAAGCGATTCTTTTCATATTATGACGAGGTCTCACCGATTAAGTATGAATCATATTTAACTGTTTTCTGTGTACTCCTCCAAGGATTCCTCAATTGGGCTTCCGCTATGGTTTACTAAATATGTTATTAATTTAGTACAAAATTAGTGAGACAAAATTAAGCCTTACAAGAAATATATGACGCAAATTCCAAAAGGCTCTGATGGCAAGAGTTGCCCCTCGTTAAGGAACCTACAAAACTCTGCAAGATCCAATACATTCACTACAAACTATAAAAATTCAGAGAGGTGGTCAAATAGATTATTTAATAACCCCATTTTGTCTGCGTCTGACATTGGACTAACTTAAAATTTACAGTAAAGTAGATTAATTCAGGCTTGGTCATTGCTCAATGCAAATAATTAACTGCAAGAAAAATTCATTTTGTATATTGAAGTTCGTTTAAAATAAAGCCAGTATATTGATATAGTTATTTTACAAAAGCTATTTTTATATCAAGGTAAAAAGCTGGCCATTCTATTCCAGCGGAAAAACAGCTGTCTTCGATCTAATGGCCCATAAACCAGTCCGCAGGTAAAAGCTGACAAATAGGTTCGCGACTGGCGCCGTCGAAGATTTATGGAAATGAAGTGAATGGAGTGCTTGCCAGATGAATGGCTTCCGTGAGGAGTGGATGAAGCAACGGGCGACCGAAGGTGATGAGTGGGATATTCAGACTGAACTAGGCCACGGACTCATTAGGCGCAGCGAGGAAAGGCGAGAGGAATTTTTATCGATTTTCAGAACTCTTTCTTAATCATCTATCTCATCACATTTGGTTGCTTGGTAGGCGAAGGGTAATTAATGACGAAGAGTTTCTTTTGCTTATAAACAATTTTAAGGACATCAGGAAGAGAATTTTATAGCAAAGGTGGCGTTCATGAACAGGAAGGAGCATCTGAGATGTTCACTATGTAAGGATTTAAGAAAAGGTTAGTGAAGAGTCTGAACTGGAGTGTAGCACTTTACGGTGTAGAAACGTGGACACTTAGGAAGGAGGACGAGAAAAGACTGGAGGCATTCGAGATGTGGGTGTGGCGAAGAATGAAAAAGGTGAAGTGGACGTAGAGGAGGAGGAAAGATAAAGTGCTAGACATGATGGGTGAGGAGAGGCAGCTTTTAGATGAGATGTGGAGGAGACAGAAGGTATGGATTGAGCGAGCACTAAGCGGGGAGGGGATGTTAAAAGCAGTGTTATAGAGTAGAATGTTGGGTAACCGAGGGCGAGGAAGGAAAAGAATAGGGTTTTTAGATATAAAATAAAAGGAGTACGTCTTACTGTGAATTGAAGAGGGACGTTGATTATGGGGAGGGAGGATCCTAGAATTCTTCTCAAATGCTCCATGGAAACCTACCTTAATCGGTATAATACTTTAATAATAATAACGATAATAATAATAACAATAATAAATAAAATAATAATAGGTTATTCGGACACTAACGCAGTTGTCACCAAGATTTGAGGAAATTTTCAATGAAATAAACTTCGAAATTTAAATTACTTACCAAGAGACACAAGATACGTAGGAGGCAGAAGGTATGTATGGAGGGAGTAGGTACTTAGCGTCGAGGGGATATTCAAAACGGTGTTAGAGGGTAGAATGTTGATTAGACGATAGAGAGGAAGGAAGAGAATAGGATTTTTAGATAGAATGAAAGGGAGTAGGCCTTACTGTGAATTGAAGAAAGAAGTGCACGAAGGAAAAGGAGGATACCAGAATGATTCTATGTGTCCCATGGAAACCTACTTAAATCGGTACACTACTTTATTAAATAATTAAACAGAGACACCAGAAAAAGTCACGAAGCTATCATTGCAAATATGGACCCCTTTCCATCGCATAAATTATTATTATTATTATTAGCTATTATCATTATTAGAGCTTGCGTATAGATTAAATCTGTGAGAAATACAAATATAGCCCTGGATTCATTAAATTTAAATTACAACTTTGGTGATGTTTGATACAAATCATGTTTCGTTCCAATTGATGAAACTCTTTGGATAAATGGGAATACAAATTCATAAGTCTTCAAAGCGAAATAACAGCAGTTAATAAATGAAATCCGAGAAAGTTTTATATTTATAATCCAACACGTGGAATCTCATTATTTCCTATTAATAATCTGTTAATAGCTTGTGAATATGATGAGTTAATAGGATAAACATATAAATAAAAATAGCTATTAATTTTAAATAAAAAATTTCAATTCACCTCGAGTATCCTAACGGTTGGAAAATCTCATTTTTGATAATTAAACGTGGAAATTAACTACGAAATAACCACAGCAAGATCACACTTTGCGATACGGAGTTTTTTTTAAGTGTTTAAAAAAATATTATTCCGTCGCTTACAGTCAGATGTCACTTAAAATACACATTTGCCAAGTCACTCGTTTGATTAACGGAGGCAGCCGAAGATGCTAAAGCTCCAAGTGTGGTAGATGGGAAATATCTCAAAATAAACGCGCGGTAGTAAGCGGTAGTTTTCACGTCATTTTTCTCCTATAAAAGGAGGAATAAACCAAGGAGAGACCGTTTGAAAGTTTGGCAATGATTACAGAAATTACATCACAGACTAAGAGGACGCTTAACATTTGCAAGTAATTTTATAATTTTCAAAGTTGGATAATGAACTGGCCACTGTAGGTGGTAATGGCGTGGAAACTGGTGGTATACAGTAATGGCGTGGTAAACTAGTTGGTGGGGCTGCTAATGAAGAGGCTCGGGTTCGAATCCCGTGTGAAGCCTTCAGAAGTGTGAAGTGCGAGGTGGCCCAGGGAAGATCAAAAGCCTGTAGCCAAGTGCGGGGTGGGCTCTACCCCCACCTAGCAATCTAACCTTCAGGTCAGAATAACTGAAGTAGGAGTGGAAGGAATAAGTGAACATAAGAAATTATAAACTATAAAGAAAGAAGAAATTATAACTTAATAAACTCGGATGCAGAAAATTAATCGCGTAATATCTATTTTTCGAAGCCATTCTGATATTTATGAATTAAGTCCGAATATTCAAGTGTGATGGAGAGGAAATTTGCTATATTAAAATAAATACCTGCAACTTCCGACGATTACAAAATTGTTATTTTGTTTTTCACACAACATAAATTTTTATTCGTGAACTAAAGTGCAGAAAAATTACGTACCTCTTATATAAAAAAAACATCGTGTAAAACCACAGGTTAACAAAAAAAATTAATAACAATAATTAATTATTGGAAAGTGACCAGATACAAAAAAGTTACAAAGTTTAGGTGACACATAAAACGAGTGTACATATTACAAAATTCATTCTACAAATCGTTTTATAAATTAACAAATATCATAAAGAAATACATATAAACGATAAAAAATTGAATTGACTGTCTATGCCATACTTCAATTTCACTGATATTTATCAGCCCTTTGAGGCACTTTCTCCTGAAAACATCAGAAGTATTATAATGCACATCAATACTTGCATTAAGGGAGCTGAATAATTAGAGCATACGAACATAAGGCTCATGGATAGAATAAATTCTGCGGCAATATTTCACAAATTTAGTATAAATAGTTTAATATATAAATAATATACATGTAATTGCATAACTGCCCTCAAAGGGTATTGATTGTGCTCATACTTTTCCGCAGCTGAAATTCCGGTTCGAGTCCACCAAATCGATTCGAGATCTGTATTTATGTAATGTCTTCGAGTCTCCTCAAGTCTCCCTCACAAATATAGAATAAATAATTTAATATATATAGAATATACATGGAATTGTATAACTGCCCTCAAAGGGTATTGATTGTGCTCATACTTTTCCGCAGCTTAAATTCCGGTCCGAGTCCACAAAATCGATTTGAGATCTGTATTAATGTACTGTCTTCGAGTCTCCTCAAGTCTCACTACTCAGCCCCTCACCCCCTCTTATGGGGAACAAAAGGATCGAAAAAAATACAGAGTTCCTCTCTCTCGGAAGGGCCAGTCGCAGCAGCTTAAGTAGCCACTAGCATACGGTCGCCCCGTTGAGAGCGATCCATTGTTGAGGGGTAATAAGGAAACTTTGGCGAACTTTTGAGTGAGGGAGAGAGAAGTTCCGATTCGGTCGCAACCTCCGGCTATACTGAGGGAGACCCAACGCTAGGAAGAGATCGGGCAAAGAAATGGTGGAAAAAAATAATACCCACAGACCTCGGGGAGACTCGAATGTGGCGTCCGAAAAAAACACACAATGAGGAAGCCACAAATCGCAAAAATCACAATAGAGGATTCTCCATCCGGCACTGAACGTTCTTTCATCCACTGAACATTTATATAGGTTCAGAAAAGTCGCCCCTCGCGTCTCCGACGTTGCGACTATCCGAAATTAGCGTGGGAATAAGTTTCAGTTCATCATCATCACCGGTCAACAATCGTCAGATTGGTTTAACGCAGCTCTCCATTCAATTCTCCTATCAACTAATCTTTTTCTTCTCTTTCGCATCCTTCTTGACTTATTACATATAATTTGTTCGAGGTTTTCCTTGTAAGTTTTTGCCGTCTAATTGTCCCTCGATGATCGTCTTCATCATGCAATCAGGTCTCAAAATATGGTTTATTGGCTTGTTTCATCTTCCTATCACGGTTTTCATGAGGCATCTCTTCCCTTCTACTCTTCTTAAGACTTCCTCATTACTAACTCGGTCGATCGATTTAATCATCACCATTCTTCTGTAACACCACATTTCGAAAGCCTTCTTGCTTGCCCCGCTGCTATCATTGTCCATGCCTCACTTCCGTAGAGAAACATACTACAAAAAAGGTTCTTATGAATTATTTCCTTAATTATATGTTTAGATTTAGTTTGGCCAGTTAAATAATATTTATATAGAGATATTCTAATAAGTTTCAAGTGCTATTTTTCTAATTGAAAATATTGAGAATGAATGGACCACTCTAACCGCACTGCCGTGATGAGGACTTCATTGGTAACCGATAAAAGGGCAAGTGAAGTGTGCCTGCACAAATCAAGCCTCTACGAACTGAATGGAGTCTCTGTCAAGTAGCCATCTTGCCATGAAAGTTACCTACTGTTTCTATAAAGAAATATCCTTGAATACACATATCAATCGAGGGCAGAGACCTTCGAAATCTGGTGCCATAGAAGAATGATGAGGATGAAATGGATCAACCAAGTAAGTAATTAGGAAGTACTGATTTGTAAATGAAAAACTTTGCTGTTTCTACAATTTGGAACTTTATTTTCCTGACTAGTTTCGATACACTGTATCATATTCATAGGACTAACCTTATTATGAATTGAAAAAGGCAGTGCTGGAAGGAAAGGGAGGCTCCCAGATTACGACTGAAGAACTCCATGGAAACCAACCTTAATCGGTAGAATACTATAATTATAATCAAAGTGATATGTTCGTCCGTTCATTCATCATCGTCACTGGTGAAGAATCCAAAATTAGAGCCAAAATCATGTAAAATGTATTTCCAGGCATGTCATTTTTCAAAATTTTTACCAGATTTTGCCTGGGGGGAGGGGTCACCACCCTAGGCCATCCCATCCCCTACAAGGCATATTTCTAATCACGCCACTGTTTGATCACATGATGGCCTGGTGAAGACAATCTTCGAGAGACAAGTAAATGGCAAGAACGGAAAAGGAAGATCTCGAATTATATATATGGAACAGGTAAAGAAGGATGTGAAAGAGAAGAAATACGTACAGGTGAAAAGAAGATTAGCTGAGAGGAGAATTGAGTGGAGAGCTGCGTCAAACCAATGTTAGGATTCTTCACCAGTGACGATGATGAATGAACGGACGAACATATCACTTTGATTATAATTATAGTATTCTACCGATTAAGGTTGGTTTCCATGGAGTTCTTCAGTCGTAATCTGGGAGCCTCCCTTTCCTTCCAGCACTGCCTTTTTCAATTCATAATAAGGCCCACTCCCTTTCAATCTATCTAAAAATCCTATTTTCTTCCTTCCCCTCCCTCATTTACCTTACATTCTACCCTCTAACACCGTCTTCAACATCTCCTATCCGCTAAGTACTCCCTCCACCCATACCTTCTCTCTCCTCCTCATCTCATCTAGCAAGGAAAATAATTAAAGATGCTAACTACCATGATTCTCTCGTATTCTGCGCAATTTACCGGTATCGGTGGCGGCGGTATGAAGTCGTCGATTGCTAAACCGGAGGTTGCGGATATGAGTCCCGCCTGGGTAATCACTTTGATAGTCTACAACAAATTGTTCCTTTTGTAACCACAAACGATAGATAGGGGGTAAAAGCCTCCGTAGAAAGATGAGACAGGCTACGAAGGGAAAGCAAACGTAGGCGGGGGCCGGACAAAGAAATGATAGAACAAAATATCGCCCCCTAGCCTCGGGGAGTTTCAATATGGCGTCCGCAAAAACACACAATGATGGAGCGAGGATACCTCCCACAGCTAAACAGCCAATAATAATTAAAAGACCGGGAAAATCGGGGGGTGAGGTAAAAGGGGCGGGCACAAATCATTTCCTTCCCGTCTTCGGTTTTTTTCCCCCCAAAGGAGGGATGCCCTTACCCCTTCCTCACACAAAAACTCTTCGAATTCCAGCCGGAGAAACTCCACTCAAAGTTTCGACATTGGTTCATTATTATTTTTTTACCCCAGTTGACTGAAGGGGAGCACTTGACATTCTCCGGGACTCATCAAAACCAAAATTTGATACAGCATAAAAATTCATTCAGGAGGAGAGGCCATTTCATCCCGGCACGGACTCCGCTATTATTTTTTTGTTTGCAAAGGGCAGGCCAATATAGCGCAGGCTAAGAACCCTGCTTTTCCCCTCTCTCAGGGCAATAAAGTCGCCTCTCAGACCTTCACCTTTCTCTATTAGGACCTCGTGGGCGGTCGCTTCTTTATATCGCCGCCGCTGGCGGTTAGACCACAGCAAAGGGAAATTGGGTCTGCCCATGATATATCCCAATAATCCACGATAATGGCATTATTACCAAAATGAAAGGGCATTCCCCAGCGCTTGAACCATTACGATGCTAAAAGACCCCGGTAAAGAGGGCCTCTCTCCTCGTTGTAAGCAGGGCATGTCAAAGTGGGCCAGAAATAGTCACACAAACAGGAGTACATTCATATTCTGACGTTTTTAATGCATCATCCAATGGAGATGTGGGTATATATGTGGCCAAAATCAACAAACATAAGGAAATTGATGATGAAATAGAGAAAGTTTTGGAAATGTTTAGCTGAACTCTGTCCCAGAAATAATTTATATCCTCACATAAGCAACGCTATTTATTATTATGCTGAAAATTAACATGCCAAATCTATCACTGGTATAGTATTATAAAATAATTTAACCATTTACGGTCGGTTTGACTGTTTCGATTTCAGATCTGGCTATTATATCTGAAATCGAATTAGATCTAGATCTGGCTGGCAGAATTAAGTTTCCAATGCCATTTCTCGCCTGTCAAAATACTATTTTGAAAATACTGACAATGAATGGACCACTCTAACCTCGCCACCGTGATGAGGGTATTATTGGTAGCGTTTCTGTGTTCAAGCGCTGTCTCTTGAGTATCCTCAAATCCCTTGCCAGGACGGGAATTTCCCTCGGAATTGCATAAACTCGTATGAAATTTTAAAATTCAATTCTATTAAGAGGGACATATTTTGGCGCTGCGAAAAATAATCCACACCGAAATATTTTTTAAATAAACATGGTACGTTAATCAGCCACGGACAGAAGTTTGAATTGAATTAGACAGGTCATCTTTCACCTATGAAATCTCAGGCTTCCTATCCATCACTAACACGCAAGGAGAAGAGGAGTCAAAGTTTTTTGTTGCTTGCGATTGCAAAATAGACAAACTTTGGAACAAATTAATCTCGCAGTGATTCGACCCAGTCAGGGTACATCTCACTCCGGGCAGACGTAAAGGCTTCTGTAATTCACACACCCTTCCCACCTCTAACTTCGAGGAATAGGGTAGTTTCCTTCATCAAAGAAAACGAAATGCATTGATTGCGATTCCTTACCCACTATTAGTGTATTCATAATATAGATATTGTTTGGTTTTAGAAACCCCAGATTAGATGAATGCTAATGGTCAATTATAACATCATTTGAAAAAGACCAGATTGGTGCCCATGCGATGCCACTCCACGTGGCGTCACAGGGACCTAGTTTCTATACGAGAAGATAGGAGTTTTACATCGTCTGAGATTACCAATGCATGCATGAGGCACAGACTTCAGGGAAACATCTCTTTATAATCACCTATTAAAATTGCCAATGGTCGGAAAGTTTCCTTTCCGACCAGCCTATTGTTTTCTGATGTCAGAGGGCGTCATTCAGCATTTGATCCCAGGACCCTTCAATCACAAGCCAAGCACTGAACCCACTAGGCTACTATGCTCCCTTCAAGCATATGTGGATGACAAACGTGAGCACGTGAGACCCATTAAAAAATATCAGCTGGTTAAATATTATTCATAAGATAAGTTACTCTGATTTTATGGAATGATATTTATTATTCCCACACCACCGCGGCACTTTGCTGGCCGTTTTTTTTAACAAGTGTCCATTACACATAGACAACGAATCCATGTCCTGGATACGGACACCCAACCCAAGAGCGACTTGAACCCGCGACCTCTCGTTTCGAAGGTTAGGACTTATTCCCGCCGCCACGGAGACCGGCAAGATAAAATAGAAATATCCCCAAAATTGGGAGACGCCAACTGACACTGACAATATTGTACTGAAGATACGCATTAAAAGATTAATTTAACCGCCAAAAAGACATTTCCGCGAGAAGAATTGCTCAAACCGAAGATGCCAAGACCACGGAATATATCTCCAAAACATAATTTCGACCTTCAAAGACGACCCGATGAGAGCTTATGGCAGTAACAAACGGGGACACGTAATATGGAATGAGTAAGACGCCAGAATAAAACGTCCGAGGTCGCCCCCACCCGATTCCTCGAAAGCTAATTCGAAGAGCCTTCCTACTCTCCTACGGCCCGGACTGGAGTTCCCCTCCAAAGCGGAAAATGACTCCAACTCGTCAACGCCTCCACATACCGCGCAACTTCCAGATTCACATCCGAACCGTTGAAACGTGAGCCATCATCACGGCGTCACTCTGCGGTTTCCACTTACGTTGTGCTTATCAATCCGTCACGAACGGAAATGTGAACTCCGCAACCTCGAAAAGATGGCTGTATCAAGAGCAGACCCACTCGAAAAATAAAACGACATGTGCGAAGATCAGGGATGGCAACAAAAGCAAAACGAAAGTCTAAACGAATGAAATTTCAAACGTTTCCTCCCCCGGGGCGAAATGTAGAAACGAATCGAAATACATTTAAACCAGGGGATCTATACTCTCCAGGGGATCACCAAGGACTCCCCGATATGAATCACCCTTCATTTCCTTTCCTCATAGACCACATGTTCATCCGTAAATCAATAGCATAGTAAAAATAAAATGAAAAAGATTCAACGAACCACTTCTCTTCCATAAACAGTATAAATTCACTAACAAGTAAAATAAATAAGCTTTTCATCAGCTGGAAAATATCACGGGTGGCAATAAGAACTAAACGAAAGTCAAAACCAATAAAATTTCAATAGTTTCCTTCCCGGGAGCGAAATATAGAAACGAAACGAAATGCATTTAAACCAGGGGAGCTATACTCAGGGTCTAAACGAAATCGGAGTCAAAACTACTTCGTGTCAAAACTAAAGTAAAACTCTGGGTCGAAACGATACAAAGGGAATGTCTTGCACCGGAGGGACCACATGCTCCACCGTCGAACGGTTTAGTTTCGACACACACACCGAGTACGAAGAATGGTTGAATGAAGTAGAGATTCGACCTACCGCCATTAGATGCAAGGGGCACTCATATTTTTACAATAAAACAGGATAACGGCGAACGCAAACTTGCCATTCGATTTTGAAGCTCAATATTTTAACCTCTCCCCACATATGTCAAACGTAATGGGTCGAAACTATTCCCTCTTATACCCCTCCACTCAACTTCTGGGATCGAAACTTAACTATGAGCGGCGGAGTTTCGTTAATTTAGTTTCGTTCCCGGGAGTAAAGTTTCGTTTCGGGTCGAAGCTGAACTCCTTGGTGATTTTAATTTCGTGCGGGAACGAAACTAAACCTAGGCCTCGTATTTTAACGAAACATTTTCGTATCGCTTCACTTGCCATTCTTGACGAAGATGGTGCAGAGCAGGAAACCGCAGCGATACTCGCCTCTTCGAACAGTGGGTCAACCGGCCCAAAATACTCGTAACAACGAACAGGTTTCAGCGGTGGTAAGAGGAAGTTAAGCCTGAATCATACGATTATTTTTTTCCTGTCGCTCAGAATGATAGCTGCAGCGATCAGTTTTCAGGGACGTAAAGAGTGATCGCTCGCCTCATTTTCTGAATCACATGATCATTCGCACCATCCCTTTTTCCATCGTTTATTACGTCACTTCACGTACTTACCACTGTCGTTCAATTAAAAGCCAAGCGTGGCGTTACAGTCGCTGTTACCGGCATCGTTAGTCGTTTCACTTGCAAATACTCCTTAAAATGTCCTCGACACAACCTTCAAGCAGGGATCGGGCTTTATCTGAAAAATTCTCTGCCACTACCGGGATTTGAACCCGAGCCCACGGGGTGGGAAGCCAAAACTTTAGCCACCACACCAGCCCGATCCCCCTGTTTTCTTCGGAAAGAAGTCAATGATGTACTGTGGTTCATTGAAGTATGGAATACGAGGAACAAGACAATTTATCTTATTGTGTTGTCGTAATCCTGGAGAGCTTGTTTAAGTAAAGCGTTATAAGTTCACCTTTTTGCAAGTTATATACGCATCTTACTGAGGGATTCATCAGGCTTTGAAACTTACTATTAATTTCCTTTAATTTATTAACTTACTATTAAGTTCAGAAAGTAGGCTAAGAAGGGTAAGATTAAGAATGAGAATATTCGAAATTGCTTTCACCAGGGATACCTAAGGGACAATCCCTCGAAGATATCTTAAGTCCTAAACACCGAAGACATACACGCTAACCTCAATCGAATCTGTCGATGTAACGGCAGCATTTGAAGGCATTAATTAACGGATAAAACGTTTACATAAGCTGTTGATGTTTAATCCTTACAATATCCCGGGAGGTTCGCAGATCTCTCTATCGATTTCTGACCCGTCGACGGTGTTAATCTGAATACTATCGAAACAGCAAAAAAAACCAACGCCACAAACCCCGGAGGTAGACATTAGGGCATCGTGTAGGCGTAGATAAATACGTCGAGAAGACCAAGACGGAGCAAAAACTGACAACGGAGGCAGAGCGCTCAAGAATGAGGGCACATAATTAGCTTTCATGTACATACACCATCTGGTACGCCAATTGCTACAAGTACTCGAGCAATAACTCTTTTCTGTATGCCACCTCCCACGCTCAATTCTCCGTCCGGAATCGCTTACAGCGGACTGCTTTCACCCTTTCACTCATAACAGCTGGCATTAAAAAGAGCGGTACAATTCAGTGAATAATAGTACAATACAACCTTATCATTGAAAGCCGATGACAACTAAAAAAAATGTATGTACGAAAAGGGACTTGGCGACTTACGTTATTGAATCCAAAAGCGCCACCCGGGTTATAACATTAATTTCACTTCAGTTTTCATGTTTGCCTGAAACGTGAAAAAAGAAAATGCAGCGGAACTATCATTAGTAGTAGTATGTTCACCATCACTTATGGATAAGTGACAACCAATGCGAGTGGATGGAATTTTGGAATTTTATATCGTTGAAACCCCTGACTTTGCTGATATTGGTCAAGTTAAACTCATATTATTACTAATCTCGACTTAGGTTTTGTAAAATAAATCACTTAGAAGTGCAGAGTAACCAAAAGAGTAGAAATACAAGACGTAATTAGTTAAAAAACTGGCCCAGAAGCTTGTATACAAAGTTCGCCTTCAGCCATCGTACCCATCAGTAAATACATTAACTACTCTCCACTGAAAACAAAATTATTAACAGTGGATCCACTTCGGTATTTTATTTTCACAGAAATAGAAGGTCTAATTTTCCAAGCGATTTCCACACCATTCATGAAATGATATCTCCCTCGTAATTTTACGTTCCTAGATAAAAATTGAATCACTTGCCATAAAGAGGAATAAAACAGAGCTCCACATGGTTGCGGTCGGTCCTTATTTTGATAAGGGTATACACTACAGCCTTTATCTGGCCTCAAGCATTTTCCAACAATCAACAGCATAAAAACGGTCTCGAATGCAGGAAATTGTGAATATTTATCGGGAATTTGATACCTTTTCCATATTATAATAAAAATAGAAATATCCGTGGCATTTTCGTAGATAAATAGTTCCAAGTACTATAACAAAGACAGAAAAATTGACGTGGTGAAAGGGCGCTATTATTTATGCTGCAGGTATTTTTTATAAGTACGTATTTTTATTATAAAAATTCTTACAAAACAATTGAGAATCTTCCAATCCATGAACGGAAATTTCTTTCCGGACATCCGTTGAGTATCGGTACACTAACATTCTGTAATAAGCACTCGTTCAACACGAATATCATTATAATAATACAAGGTGTCACAGCCTCGGCAGGAATATATGTTGTTAAATAGGGGTTTGTTTGTATAATACGAATTTTGGTTATGACGAATTTTGTGTAGCTTACGCTATCCCTTGAATCGATTAGTTTCCCACAAGGCGAATTGACTGTCAGAAAAGGAAAATTGGCAGAGATTACGTAAATATCTTTAAATGCAATCGTCAGTATATCAGGAAGTACCAATATTCGTAACTTTTGGCCGCTCTACGAATAAAAAGAATTCTTCTAAACGCGAACTCTTTGCCCGATCTATTGAGATTCGCGTTAGGGAGAGTTTACTGCAATAAAAAAACCTAACGCACCGCGGTTCCGTAAGCGTCGGAACAGACCAAGAGCTACGGTATTGCACCAAAAGGACGACCCGTGGACCTAGCCCCTAATAGAGGCAAAGCACCCCACAGCCTCACCTAAATAAAGGTCATAAGGTCAGGAACGAGCTGGAAATCAATAGCTTTTATCTCAGAGGAGAGAAAGGAGTCACTATTAGGGGTTACACCAGTGTGGGTTTTCCATGTGAGTCGTTCGCGGGGGGCTTACTGATCGTATCCTTTGTTCAGGCGCCAACAAAACGAAGCTATTTAGAAATAAAATTCCCCCGGCAGCAGGCGACGACACTATACGGGCCATCCGCGAGGTGACCCCATTAACACGGCGCGCGCGCCCTGCTGGCGACACGTAGAGATGAATCGAACGAGAATAATGACCGTGATCCGGTATCATAATCGGTTACTCATTACGTATGCAACGGCAGGGGCATAAACGTCCATCACGTGCAAAGACTGCTCGATTGTTGGCCGAAGATATCTGGGGCCAATCGCGTGCCTTTCCTTCGGTCCTAATGGCACGGGGCCAAAAAATGGTGGGAGATATACGAATGCCGAAGCATGTGGCTGCTAATTGGGGCATCGGAATAGCAAAAAAAAAGCAACAGATAACGGCTGCACTACTAGCTCAAGAGTAAACACGTCAACCACATAGCTGCGTGAAAGGGCGTCTACGTTTTCACATCCCATTTACAAAAGGATCACGTAGGTAGTAACTGAGAAGGAAATGACGCCTGAATCACACGCTAAAATAATCATACAACTTTTTAAGAGCTCCTGAGATATGGTGCATTAACGTTTAGCGGAATGGAATACTTCTTCTCAGTATGACAGCCGTCAACTATTACGAAAGCCCACATTCCTCTTACTAGCTCTATCATTGTTATCAGGATCACGTAGGTAGTAACTGAGAAGGAAATGATGCCTGAATCACACGCTAAAATTATCATACAACTTTTTAAGAGCTCCTGAGATATGGTGCATTAACGTTTAGCGGAATGGAATACTCCTCAGTATGACAGCCGTCAACTATTACGAAAGCCCACATTCCTCTTACTAGCTCTATCATTGTTATGACCCATATAAATACTTGAAAGGTATAACACATGCATCACATGATTGTGAAAAGCCAGAGAACTGCCTGCAAAATGAGCACTTTGTGGGAATCAACATCCAGCTAGTTATCGCGGCTGTAAAAAACCAGGGTTCCCATTCAATATAAATTATAAAATGCACTGTTTTTTCCAGGTTTTCACGGTCTAAATGTCTTCAAATTCACGGTTTGTAGATGGACCATTTTAGACAGAAATAGTGATCACGTAACAATCATCGGCCGCAGGTTAACGCGACAGACAGACACAGTGAATGCAAACGCAGCAATGAAAGTGCTATCTCTCCTGATGTCACATATCATTTGCAAAATTCGGCTCCGGCGAAAGGTTGTGAGTGGGAAAATAGAGGGACCATGGTGCCACGGAAGTTTAAGAAGTGTCTGAATTTTCGCAAGTGTTAATGAACACTTTGGTTACCAGTTTTCCGGCTTTGGCACTGGCTTAAGGTCAACGTGTCATCATGACACACGGACCAATGATTGCGCTTCAAATATGCGTGTGCAGATAAATCCCTGGCCATGTCTGCGTGTGACTGACCTTGAAATATGATCAAAATATCAATTTTTCTTTAAATCTGTCAATCGTAGTTCCACGATCGTATAATCAAGATTGAGAGATTTTTAAGGCTTTAGGATGAAATTCACGGCTTATTCACGATTTTAAGGTTTTCAAGGTTGAGTGGGAACCCTGAAAAACACCGCGCAGAGAAAGACGCAATGGCAGCCCGCAGATCAGCAGCCCACACGACTGCCAATCACCAATCCGTACCTTCACCTCAACCTCCCCCACTTCTACGTTCATACGCCGCTGCAACCATCCCTGACTTGCCACCACTCAATCCTTCAACTGCCCCTCTTCCTTCTAACTCCCATACTGATGTCAGTGAACTTTTAAACTGGTTTACTGACATAAGTTTCCGCTTAACCTCATTCCACACCATCGCAGATAAAAAAAACTTTCCTACAACAACAATTGCTGTCCATTCATCTCCAAGCTAGTTCATAAATATTAATTCCAGGCTCGGGGCAACCCAAAATACTATTCTGACACACATGAAATTATGGTCTATCAATTCCAAAAACATAAAAAAAAACTGCCTCAACAAATAACTCGCCTGAGTCTTTCCTATGTCTTCCCTTCTTTCAGAATTAATAAAAATTTTCAGCATTATTTGTTTAATTTTTTTATATTAAATTCGAACGCCTCCTTTGCAAGCGCAATTCTCATCTGGATGACCTTACGGCTTTATCTGTTTTCCTCTAATGTGCTGCCAAATAGTTTAATCTGCCAAACTAGTTTAAATTCGCTCTACTTGTTCTAGTTTTTGTCCACCTTCTTTTATCTTGAATCTCACAGATAGAGGAGCGACGTAGTTTGCCATATGGCGGGTGAGGAGGCGGGAGAGGTAGACACTATTAGAAGAGATACGGAGAAGAGAGAAAGTAGGGGATGGAGTGCCGAGCGGGGAGGGGATGTTGGAAACAGTATTAGAGGATAAAATGCAGGGTAAACGACGGAGAGGAAGGAGGAGAATAGGATTTTTGGGTAGATCGAAAGGGAGTAGGCCTTATTGTTAATTTATGAGGGAAGTCCACGAAGGGAGGGTAAATTCCAGAATACTACGTAAATACTCCATGCTAACCTACCTTAATCGCTAGAATACTTAAATAATAATGGTATCCACCGAATGTTTAACGATGGTCAGGCAAAGGAGTTTCGCCCTCTTTAATTCCCACTAAACAGCGATCAATTGGACGGGAAATAAATAGAAAAAATCCAGCAAACGACCTCACAGAGTGTTCCCGTCCCGTAACTCACATCGGCGAAAGAGGGACCCGCAATATAATTACGGCGAATCAAGTGCACCCGAGTGAATAATTAGCGCAATCGCTTCAAGTAATTTATTAGACCAATTCAGTGGCACGCTCCACTATTAAGGGCCTTTTTGGGACAGAAACGCGGTCGCAAAATAAAGAGAGTAAATCGCCTACTGCGTTTAGCATTAATTACTCTATTTCGAGGGCAGTAATTTACAACTGTGTGGACTGATGATTACAGACAGGTTGAGTTACTCACACACAGGATCGCCAACAACTCTTTCCTCCTGCTAACTTCTCCTCTAGAATACTGCATCCATTCCAAATCAACAGATTTTTAGTCTTGAGACAGAATTAGATATGGATTGATACTGAAGGCGGGATAGCTCTAGATCGCCGATAATACACCACTAGATAACCGAGTATGGTAGTGTTTTCATAATGGCTACTCAGAGCATTCCAATCAAAGTCAACTGTATCTGTAAAACAGTCTAGTATATAAACACCTGAAGTTGCCATGATATCAACACCTTCGATCAATGACCATTTAACCAATCATGTCTGTTCTTAAAAGAGCTCTGTTAATAAACGCCGAAACATCTATTCAAGAAACAAGACGTTATGATACTCTTATCATGATATGTATTTGGGTTAGTGATGAAGAAAATGTCGCAGAATGAAGGATTAAGGAAAATAGCTCACGGATATTGCTTGAAATAAGTCACCCAACGGTAGGTCCTTGTATAGCGCGGTAACCTGAAAATTGAACTGACACTCCAACTTTACCACCTAAGACCGATACCCGTATATTATCTCAAATACTTTTCCATCTGCGACAAAAACTTGGGAAATGGTATTCATACATTTTAAAGCAAATTTTTACTGATGAATTATTTTAAGAATTAAGAAAAAAATCATTGATGACGGTAAAGCCATCTACTTTGGTTTTCAACCTACATATCTATTACGTGGAAATAGTATCCACAAGCCGTTTGATGTTTATTAGCAAAGCTTTGTTTGATTTTAATTTATAATAATAGAGCTATTCATTTTGTAATTTCTTTCTTTCTTTTCTGGGAAACCAAGAACATCCGAAATCTCATTCGTAAACGCACATTATCTCTTCTATTCTCCCACCTCCTCTACAACCATGTGCGAAACCAATACACCCTCATTAACACTAAAGCGATTGTATGGCACTGATTTTTTTCTCGAACTACGTCACGATATCTTAAACGGGAAAAAACCGCATGGCCATTATTACAATCTGACCTTCATGATATGGTTCCCGCCTCTAGCATGAGATAACTACTTATAAGACTTCCATTACGCCGCCCAGCTGCAAGGATGACATATAAAAGCTAACCCTTCCACAGCGACAAACTCAATGCTGATGAGAAGACAGTAATGTTCCTCTGATTTAAATATTTCAAAACCTACGGAGAATAACTCACTAAGCCCAAATACTAGCCCGTTTTGGCAATAAACGGTGATAAATATAGCAGCCAAGGTTATATTGACGAAATTTAAAGTTTATCTACAGAATCTAAAATTAAGGCGAAAGATGGGAGGGTGCTAACCGAGCGAGAAGAGGTACAGAATAGATGTTAGGAATACGTGGAGGACCTGTATGACGGAATGAACAGACCAGAGAGATTGACTCTAGAGGAGGAAAGTGCAGTGGAGGAGGATAATCTTGGGCCGGGGATATTCGATTCGGAAATAGAGAGAGCACTTCGTGATATGAAGGCTAGGAAAGCAGAAGGCGTAGACAATATCCCGTGTGACCTTCTGAAGAATCTAGGGAAGGAAGGTAAGAAAAGGTTTTTCGAACTAGTGCGCAGGATCTATGAGGAGGGATGCTGGCCGGAAGATTTCGTGAAGACGGTTTTAATTCCGCTTCCGAAAAAGAAGAAAGCTGTGGAATGCGGAGATTATAGGACTATCAGCTTAATATCGCACGCGGCGAAAGTGGTGCTGAGGATATTGAACAGACGAATGGAGGCGAGGGCAAACGAGTATTTGGGCGAAGATCAATTTGGTTTCAGAAAGGGGAAATCAACTCGTGATGCAATAGCAATAATGAGGTCCCTCGTGGAGAGGAACCTGGAATACGACCAGGACGTATATGCGTGTTTCGTGGATTTTGAAAAAGCGTTTGATAGGGTGAACTGAGTAAAGTTAATGGATATTCTCAATAGAATAGGTGTAGATTGGAGGGATAGACGACTGATTCGTAATCTGTATATGGCCCAGACTGCGCAAGTGAGGGTAGCGGACGGAGAATCCGGGTGGGCAAGCATTGGCCGAGGTGTGAGGCAAGGCTGTCCTCTATCGCCGCTGCTCTTTAACGTGTACGCTGAAGAGATGGTAAGGGAAGCATGGCATGAGTTAGAAGCTGGAATAAAAGTGGGAGGAATGATGTTCAAATCAGTGAGATTCGCGGATGATCAGGCGCTGATTAGCCAGTTAGCAAGGGGACTTCAGGCTCTAGTAGATGCGTTATACGAGCGTTGCGAGGAATATGGGATGAGGATTAATCACAAGAAAACTAAGGTAATGCGGTTTTGTAAAGCATCACGAGCGAGGAATGTGAGACTTAAGATAAAGGTGGGTGGTGAAAAACTTGAGCAGGTTGAGCAATTCAACTATTTAGGCAGTACGTTAGAGGAAAATGGATACAGTAGTAAGGACATCAGGAAGAGAATTGCATTAGCGAAGGAGGCGTTCATGAACAGGAAGGAGCTTCGAAGAGGATCGTTATGTAAGAGTTTAAAGAAAAGGTTAGTGAAGAGTTTGATCTGGAGTGTAGCTCTCTACGGTGCAGAAACGTGGACACTGAGGAAAGAAGACGAGAGAAGATTGGAGGCATTCGAGATGTGGGTATGGAGAAGAATGGAGAGGGTGAAATGGACGGAGAGGAGAAGGAACGACGAAGTGCTGGATATGGTTGGCGAGGAGAGGCAGCTTTTAGATGAGATACGGAGGAGACAGAAGGTATGGATGGAGTTAGTGCTTAGTGGTGAGGGGATGTTGAAAATGGTGCTAGAGGGTAGAATGTTAGGGAAACGAGGGAGGGGAAGGAGAAGAATAGGATTTTTAGATAGATTGAAAGAGAGTAGGCCTTACTGTGAGTTAAAGAAGTCAGTGCTGGAAGGAAAGGGAGGCTCCCAGATCACTTCTTGCGTACTCCATGGAAACCTACCTTAATCGGTCGAATACTATAATAATAATAATCTACAGAATTTTATGATTTTACGATGAGTGAGAAATATCAACAAATATTGAGCGTATGTAACCCGCGTGCCACCCAAAATGTCTACCCGGGGTGGCACGCGCTCACTCTCGGAGCCTTATCTCGGGAACCACTGGTCACAATTGGAAAATAAATTATATATAGCATGCAAAATGTCCAATGTATCGTGTGTTTTCATATAAAATCAGTTGAAAAATACCAGCGCCTTCTTATCGCCATTCATATCCTAAAAACAGTAAAAAATGCCAAAATATCTCAACTTTGAGTACGAAGCGGCACGTCTTCTCGTTATCCAATTGCAATAATATTTTACAGGATATGTTTTTACACCAACTGTCATAAAATAAGGGGTGTCCCGAAATAAATTCGAAAAATCGAAAAATAAGGACCATCCTACTGCCCCATGTCACTCATCCGGGGCGGTAACTTACCCTTCTCCCGTTTCACCAGTCCCTTTACGATTGTTTTCATCAGGCTATCATGATTGAATGTGGCCAGATAATTTCTTCAGTTTTCTCCTTAAGATTTTTAGAAGACTTCTCTTTTTCCCTCTTTTCTCAGAATTCCTCACTACTCCTACACAATCGATCCATTTTATCCTCATCAACCTCCGGTTGCACTACATTCGTTTAACAGGTAAAATATTGACCACGACGATAATTTAATTTCGCAAGGATTTTGGATTATTCCTACAGCATCTTTCACATTACTCGAGAGATCTTGATCAAGAAAGGTTGAAAAAGTCAGCTTGACCGATAAAATTATATTCAAGACCATCTGATATTCAATTGAAGATAGAACCGTTCATGACAAGACGAATTTGATGGAAACGAAGGAATTCAAGTGCAGTCAAGACAAGTGCGCAGTCATGACGTCGTATACATTCGAGAGTGATTGTTCAACGAGTCATGAGCGGAATTTGACAGTGTGAAACCGCCTTAAGAGAAAAAGGGCTACTTGAAGTAATTTTTGGAAACTTTGGGCATATTATTATTATTAAAGTATTCAACCGATTAAGGTAGGTTTCCATGGAGTGCTTAAGAAGAATTAGGGGAGCCTCCCCCTACATCATGCACTTCCCTCTTCAGTGCACAATAAGACCTACTACCTTTCATTCTATCTAAAAATCCTATTCTTCTCCTTCCCCTCCCTCGTTTCCCTAACATTCTTCCCTCTAACACTGCTTTCAACAACCCATCCCGCTAAGTATTCGCTCCATCCATACCTTCTGTCTCCTCCGTATCTCATCTAAAAGCTGCCTCTGCTCACCCACCATGTCCAGCACTTCGTCGTTCCTCCTCCTCTCCGTCCACTTAACCTTCTCCATTGATCGCCACACCAACATCTCGAATGCCTCGATTCTTCTCTCGTCCTCCTTCCTAAGTGTCCACGTTTCTGCACCGTAAAGCGCTACACTCCAGATCAGACTCTACACTAACCTTATCTTTAAATTCTTACATAGCGAACCTCCCAGAAGCTCCTTTCTGTTCATGAACGCCTCCTTTGCAAATGCAATTCTCTTCCTGATGTCCTTACTACTGTATCCGTTTTCCCCTAACGTACTTCCTAAATAGTTGAACTGCTCAACCTGATCAAGTTTTTCACCACCCACCTTTATCTTAAGTCTAACATTCCTCGCTCGTGAGGTTTTACAAACCAAAAACTTGGTCTTCTTGTGATTAATTCTCATCCCATATTCCTCGCAAAGAGAAGAGAAAGACAGAGCCGTGACGTCCGCAATACACTCACAACGGAAACGCGACCGGGAAGGAAGCGAGGAGGGCCAAGATTCCGCTGCAACGCATCGATCCTGAAGCGTCGGCACGCCCCCTATCTCCGAATGGAGCTGCGAGTATAGCCACGCTCCGTTCACTTTCCTTCGCAACAATCATCACAGAGTGGAGAGCGCCCAGGAGACATTCGCTCGCGAGGAGAGAAGACTTAAATTTCCACGGTAGAATTCGCGTCCTAAGCCAGAATCACACGATCACTTTCTTTCGTCGCGAAAAGTGATTACTAGAGCGATCGCTTTTCGCGACGGGAAAGGTGATCGCTCAAGTGATCATATTTCTGAATCACACGGACCCTCCCGCCGTCGCCTTTCGCATCACTTTCGATATCACAGCTCGTTGTCATAGGACCCGCATAACGAAAATATATAGCGTGTTTGTTTATCTATGCAAAACGTTGCGCTGCAATAGCTCCATACCGGCATGCGTTCTGATTGGCTGACATGAGGTTTTAATGACGGTTTTGGCGACGGAAAAAGCGAGCGGACGAGTGATGAAAAATAGTGATGGGAATCTTCATCGCGATCGTGATCGCGAAGAACAATTGCCAGCGACGATCATTCGCGAGTGATCACTCTAGTGATCGCGATAGTGATTCACTTTTGCATTCACTTCTTTTCTTTCATTCAGGCCTTTTCTTTGATTTCATCAATGGCTTTCTCGATGTAAACGTTGAAAATTACAGGTGACAAAGCACAGCCTTGTATCACTCCTTTCCTAATTCTTGCTACTTCACAGCTGGGCCCTGATTTTATCACCGCTACTTGGTTTTTGTATAGGCTGTGGATGATTCTTCTGTCATTGTAAAGTACTCCAATTTCTTATTGAAATTCGAAGCATTGTGTTCCAAACCACATTGCCAAATGCCATCTCTTAGTCCACGAACGCGACGAACGTTGGCTTGTTCTTTTCCATTCTCTTCTCTATGAGCAGCCTAAGGGTCAATATTGCTTCTCTTTTGCCTTTGCTTATTCTGAATGCAAACTGGTCCTCATCCAAGTAGTCTTCTGCTCTTTGTTCTATTCTTATAAATGTGATACTCGTCAGTATCTTCGACGCATGTGTAGTAATGTCCCATTATAGTGACCCTAGCAGTTAAGGGAATCGACTCATTCCCGTTCACCCTAGCGCTCTTGAATTTTGTATGAATGCTTGGGAAGGGCCTATAGTGGGGTGTTGCGTCCGAGCCACCCGTAGATATTTTACGAAAGAACCATATTAATGAAAGAATTCAACGAAAAATGTCTATGTAACAGAGCATTTCCACATAAAAACATCAACTAACAGCATACAAATGAATAAGGTACTTTCAAGGAAAAATTATCGAAATATTTGGTATCACCCGTTTAAAAGAATAACGCTCAGCGGCCACCACAAGTAAACTTTAAGATCATAAACTCAAGAATTGAAGTTTAATATTATGTAAATAGAGAAATAAATAGCAAAGAAAATGCGTACTCCTTACCATAACGGAGCAGAATTTTGACATGGCGGATAAAACATGTCATTCATTTACATTCTTAATTCCATTAATATCTCATGGTCTCAAAGGGTAGGCTCACAACCCAGGCCCTTTCCCAGTTACCAGCCCCCCTGGCTATGATGAAATCGCTTTATCTACGTCTCATTCGCGGCATTCCTGCCATTTTTCCCGTGACTGATTTGGAAGACCTTGCAGTGGGGTGAGCGGTACTTCCGACCTCTCGGGTAATTAGCCGGCCTCGATGGCGACGGAGTAAAGTCCTTGCCTGCCTAACAAGAGGTCGCGGGTTCGAGTCCCGCCTGGGTAAGTATACCTTATCCAGGGCATGGTTGCTCTGCTTGTGCAATTTTTGAAATGTTTATTAAAACTTCAATGTAAAAAGCCAATGTGTGTTTTCGGTGGATTGGAAATAAATAAATAAAAAAAAATTAGAGATGAAGGAACGAATTCAACGAAGAGACTCAATGACCATCGACTGTGTACACAGCATTTTTACATAGGAAAATCATATACCAGGCATGAATAAACAAATTGCTTTGATTGGAGGAACATCAAAATATTCGCAACACTTATCTGCTCAATGGTAGACCACTGACTGACCTCATAAGTGAAAATTTCTCTTATTTTATGACCATGAAGTCTAGAAGTAACATTTTTACACACACATTATACAAGATAATTATTCACTGGAAAATAACAAATTATTATTCGCCAAACTCGCATGATAGTAACCCACGAACAGACATCCACAATATTAAAACTTTCGATATCAGTTCAAGAATTCAATTTTTTAAATAAAGCAGGCAGAAGAAAGAGTATTCCTCATCACTTGACAGTGGACGGACAAAAAATAGCCTCCTCGATACAATTTGTAGCTGCTCTTACCCACAGTTAAGTCATTTACTTTCTGATTTCCATTGATATTCGGCAGACCCCGGGGGGAGGACTCATAACCCTGACCCTGGCGGTAAAGGCATCGATTTATTTACGTCTTATTCGCGGCGAACCTGCCATTTTTTTTCGTGAGTGCTTTGGAAGGGTTTACCGCGGGGGCGTCCGAGGCATCGGTCGATTTGAGACGGTTTGTCTCCTCCCAACTGCTCCCGCCCCACCAAACTACGAGCAGAGAATGCTTCCGATTGATTTTCTGAGCGTCCGATCGAAGGAGACCACTCGACAGAGCACCGCTTTCACGGACAGCAGAAAAATCAGCGCGGAGAATAAGGGCCGCTCCTCCTCGCATTAAAACAAATCCGATTAGTGCCCACACCCCGTCGCGAACGGCTAATACGGACCCATCCAAGGGTGTACGGATTACGGCTTCCGAGTGATAATATTTAAAGAATTTTTTTATCAGGGCACGGACATTCTGGAAACTTGATAGACAGGGTGTCCAGCCAATCAGGGTAGAAACATTCATCCATGATTCAAGGTTTTCCAGGAAAATTTTTCAAATTTCAGATTAATCTTACGTGTGTAACCTCGTGTCCATGATGTTTGGCGTAATTAATTGTGTAACGATTTTTAACCCATTGTTCCCCAGACTCTATGAAGGGTATTTTAACTTCTGTTGTTTCGCATTTTCCGGGTTATTTTGGCCTAATTAAGATGAAATTTTGGAATAAAAATATGTTCATCACATTTTATGATTTTCACAATGCTGCGTATACGTAACGATGGGAAAAAATAAATGCAAAAAAAGTAATTTTAAAAACTTAGGATACATCTTTCATTTTTTATCTTGATTTGTACACTCGACATCTTCGCCGGGACTTATCAGTATTCCTTCGGAGGAAATTCCCCATTCTGCCTTTCAACGGACATGCTGGGGTATGTCATTTTTCCTAGGGTGTCTCGTATGTGCGCATCGATTTTTATGCTAAACGCCATCAGTCATAAAAATACAATTATATATAAATGAAAATGTTGGTGGAAATGAAAAAATTTGAACTAGAGATACTTGAAAAGGTTAGTAAATCGAAGAAAAAATATTATTAAATAGAGACTTGCTCTAAGAATTAGGATTAAATAATGTTGCGTTTACGCAACGCTGGGGATTAATGGGTTAAATTGTATTTTTGTTATTTCTATGCATATTTGTATTTATTTTGGTGTTTTGGAGTTGAGGGAGCTACGGTGATGAAGAGTAAACAGGGGATTGTTAGAGCGAGAGCCATTTTGGATGGAGGAGATGAAATAAAGCGCTTAAGAGTATAAGAGATTATTATTGTCAGAGAAGAAAAAAAAGGTGGCGACATCACACTGTTAACCTTAATATAAAAGAATTTAAAAACACTCAAAATTTTAGTTAACACCCATTATATTTCAAATTTATAGTTTTTCAATGCAAGTCAAGAAGCTGCTTCGATCTTATACGTAAGTAGATATTGATATTCAAATTCTTCGTGTTTTTTAATATTACTATAGTCAAGAGAGCTAGATATTTTGATTCTGTTTTCTTGCCTGATATCCCACGTTTCGATGCGGCTGTGAAATCCTACTCATCTCTTGCACTAAAAATTACGCTCAACACATTTTAGAAAAAGAAAATGGGTGCTGAACTGGCAAAAGTTTATTGGAAATGAATTTGAAATCAAAGATTTTGAAATTCCAGTTTGAAGCAAATATTCATGGACAATTCATAATTCCAGGCACTAAAACTTCAAGACTAATTCATGATTACCCCTGTTTGGGGCCAACAGGGTTGGGCCAATGATCGCGGGGTCCCAGGTTCAAAGCTCGGGCGAAGCCTTGGGACGATACCAAACAAAAATAATTGAAGGGGTGGTATTTAAAACTATTAGCAATATCCCACGACGATTAACTTTTTCCAGGTCGATTTCCGTGGGTAGGACCTGAACGGTCGAAACCGGCCACAAAATAAATCGTCGTGGAATATTTTTAGTGTTTTGAATCCTCTCCGGATATGTTATTCCACCAATTAGAGACGACGGCAGCAGGAATTAAAATATTTGCAAAGCGGGGAACCCCAGGAAATCTGTGCTTGACAATGATAGGAATTGTTCCGATCGGTTTCATTAAGAACGGTTGATTCCAGACTCGGATTTCGAGGCGGGGGGGAGGGCGGGTATCATCACCGTCCCCCTAAATTTTATCAAAAATTTTCATTCTGTTAGTTTAATAGTTTTTGCATCCTCGTAAAGAAGTAAAGGGAGTGTAGGTGTGTGTAAATGCATGGTTACAATTCCCAGACGTGGGAGAAGTGCTGAGTTGCATTTATCGCTGAGCGTAACACTATATACTAATTTGTGAATGAAAAACTTTGCTGTTTCTACAATTTGGAACTTTATTTTCCTGGCTAGTTTCGATACACTGTATCATATTCATAGGACTAGCAGTACAAGTAGCGTCCAGGTTGAAGCAAATATTCATGAACAATTCATAATTCCAGGCACTAAAAATTCAGGAGTAATTCACGATTACCCCTCTTTGGGGCCAAGAGGGTTGGGGCGATGATCGTAGGGTTCCAGGTTCAAAGCCCGGGCAAAGCCTATGCTAGTCCTATGAATATGATACGGTGTATCGAAACTAGTCAGGAAAATAAAGTTCCAAATTGTAGAAACAGCAAAGTTTTTCATTCACAAATCAGTAAGATGGATTTCTACAACGTGAAGGCCTCTACTATTCAGTGTAACACTATATTGTAAAAAGAACAAGCTCAAAAATAATATAAGTCTTTAAGCTAGGTTTTCCATGCTCTCTGGAGCCACGTCATGACACCTCTCCCTAAATTTGATGCTGAATCCACCCCTGGTTAATTTCGATTCTTTAACAACGCTAATGGAATTTGTCAAGTCTGAAAACCTTCATTCAGACAACGATATGAGCCATCGAAAGAGTCGTGTGAGAGAAAAAATTCAAACACAAAAGATTTTCAACGCGTTGCAATAAATAGTCCAACCAAACAACTATTCGAATCAAAACCGTTCGGAAAATTTCCAATTAGCATCAAGCAACACCCCTCTCCAGCCAGGTAAAGGAACAAGCCTTTCCTAACACGAATGAGTGAATGCAATACGCTGGCGGCAAGGCGTAGCCGCGATAGAAGGACATCGTCGACTGAGCCTAGTCACTTGAGCACACAAATCGATACTGAATGACAGCTATAGGAAGAGTATAAATTGGCAGAAGCATTCCAGAAATGCAAACAAATTTATACAGAAGCCTTATTCACCTTAGTCAGTCAACCGTTCAGACCCAATACAAAATTTCTGGCTGGTTTGAAATAGCCAAACAACTAAGATTCTTCAAAATAAGACATTTAGTCATCAGTAACCTTTCAATAAACAAATAAATTTTAACGTTTAAGCATTTTAAATTTAGTTTAAAATATATTTATCAAAAATATAAGTCTATGTGAAATTTGGTCGTTAAGTATATACAGTACTTTGACATTAGCTTCCCTATTCGTCCATTTCACCTTCTCATCTCCACACCAATATTTAGAACGCTCCTAGACCCTTCACGTCCTCCTTACTGTAAAAATTTAACGTCGAACCTCACATGGAGAACCACAGCTATAACGTTCTTGTCGAACCTCACATATTCCATCTCGGCTATTATATCCTCGCGACCCCCTTCTCATAGAACAAAGGTAACACCCCTTTTGTCACAAGATCCCCTCGTCAACCAATATGCCCGCATATAATATGCCACCCCTCACTTCACCTCTAATGGCTCGGGCGAACGCAACGCTATGACACCCTCACTACCGCCTGACACTTCATACAGGAACCCCTTCCTTGCCGATGTCGCCATTACCTGCTCAGCTCAAGCCCCAGGCTGTAGAGAACAGTGTATTTGCATTACGAGACAACAAGAAGAGGGGAAAAAATCCACGCCCCTCGACCGCCAATCCAAGAAACGTATACCCATTGCTGGGCATTCTAAAATACGCTGTCTCCGAAGCCGGTGTCGACAGCAATAATCTATTTAAATAAAACGGTATAAATAATCAAATACGTAACAGAGTTCACGTAAAAACAATTGATGGTTTTCTATAATCGCTTTCTCGGAAGTGTATAAAAATGCTCCAAAATAAAAACAGATTTATGTTGAAAACATCTAAATTCGCTAAATAACTTAGCGCTAATTTTTATTTTTATATTCATTTTCTTTATCTCGATTACCCCGAAAACAGCACGATGTGGCCTTTACATCAGGAGTTTAAAAAATCAACAATGGACGATCACACACACCCATGTCCTGGAATGAGCAACCTATCCAGGCGGGACTCGAACCCGCGACCTTCGGTACGGTAAGCGAGAACTTATCCCCGCAGCCACCATAACACTAAATACCAATCCCTTCTTTCTAGGACTCAATGCCCGGAGAATAAAATATTGACTAAACTTACGCACGAAACAGTGTGTATTTGGAAAATACTACACATCAATACCGAAACAAACCATGTAAAGAATTTACAGTGTTAATAAACTGTAACTGCCTTTGGTCAACGGAGCATAATAATTATGCTGACAGTGGAGGCATTTGTAGAAACGAAAAAGAAATGAGATGAGGTTAAAGGATAGGTCAAGGGATCGAGGGGTCAGGTGAACATCGCTAGCTATCAACTGACCTTTAAACATTCGTTCATTAGAGGTAATGCAATACTACAATCGAAATACTGTATCCTATTATTTCTTCCCATTAGTTTCCCAACCCTCTTCTTATTTATATCCTTCGCTACCAGTGGTCCAATGTTTTTTAAAACATGATTTGTCGTATCTAAGAGAATTCCATCAACGAAAGAGTATTTCCACATCAATCAAAATGTTACTTATGAAATGAACTCGCTTGATATGAATGTCTTCAGCATTCAGGCCGGTCAATACGTTTTATCTTCTACAACCGTAATATACCACCTATATCTCACTCAGCCCAATGTACACATGACAACCAAAGGAGCAACAAAATGGATTTTAACAATGTAAGGCAAGAGAAACACACGACAACTAGAATATTTCCGAGCAACTCGGCGTGGAGCTTTGCGCCGAAAACACGGAAGGAGGCAGTTTCTGAATATAAACACCAGTCATCAACATGCCACCATTATTGCGCTGGTGGTATGCAGATGACTCTGATCAACATCACCCTTCACAACAGACACGCAAAGGCGAGGAGAAAAGAAACGACAGATGTAAAAACCAGGGTCAGTGCTACCGACAAGCCACACACGGAATCGAATGATTCCACCGCTAAAGCTGGACAAAAAAAACTACTCATTTTGTTGAATATACAATAGGTAACTGATAAAATAACCATCGTGTTCTTGGATCACCAATGGATAGTAATGAGGGCCTAGCAAATATTTGTAGACGAGCATAAACTAGACTAGTAGCGTAACTATGGGGGGGATAGATCCCCCCCAAAGCCTTAAAAAAAAATATTGAAACTAATGTCTAGTTTTATCTTATAATTACTTCATATGCTTAAAGTGAATTTTTTAGTGCCAAAATGATATAAAATGTATTTCCTGGCATGTCATTACAAATTAAATTTCCTGAACCCCCCAAGGGGAGAAGGGGGAGTCGCCACCCCAAGCCATCTCACCCCCCCCCCCCCCCACCCCTAAGCGTATTCCTAGTTACGCCACTGAACTAGACAGATTCATACAAAGAGAAGAAAAAATTAATTATAAATACGAAAGAGTAGAGTTACGAGTCCTGTTGTCATCTGTGATCAGAAATCAACGGTAAACGCCAATATCATCGTTCAAAGACTATTAAAGGGGAACAAAAAATGTAACAGAAAGACAAAAAGCTGAGCCAATTGCCATAAAAATTTCTCCGAGATAAACACTGATTACACCTATCCTTCCCCTCTAACAACAAAAAAAGACATAAAATAGTACACAAAAGCATGCAACTGCGAGCGGAAACTGCTAAAAAAAAATGAAAAAGAAGGTAGCAGGGGGGAAAAATACGATAAAAACTTGCGGTCACGTAATTTACCTTTTTGGTTTGGCCAAGTGCGCCTGACTGCCTTCCCTCGTTCGCCGCAGAAGAAATAAAACCAACACACAGACAGAGAGCAGAAGATCGCGCGCGCGCGCCCCGCTGTTGCGCACTCGGAGAGAAGAGTTGGTTTCCTTTCGCACAGTCTTTGTTTCTCACACAGCAGCTTCCTTATCCGTCATCCACTCTACTCCCCTTCCTACGCGTTCGAGTGTATTATGTATACGCTTTCCACGTAGCACTCACTTGGGAGGGGAATCGACGAGAGGAGGCGAAAGGGGAGAGGGGTTGGAACGAATGAAAGAGAAAGGGGGGAAATAACTGGGGGGGGGGGCGGGGAAACGTTGAGGGGGGGGGGGGGTTGCGTTCACCCTTTCTCAGCAGGAGTGTATATAGAGAGGGAGCGACACTGGTTGTCCGGCCAACGCTGTGGAATGCGTTTGAAGGGCAAGAAGAACTGGACACTGAAAACGGACTTCCAAGCGAGAGCGGAAATGGGTGTGGGAGGGGGGGGATGGAAGAACACAGATTGAAGAGGGGAGGTGAGGAGGGAGGGAATGAGAATTAACGGACCAAAACAAAAGAGGGGGAGGGGAGACGAAGGTTACGGCGAGCGCTATACACGTGCCCGCGGACGATAATCACCCAGTATCCATAATCCTGCGGGGGGGATCTCCTTCGTGAACGTGTAATGTGCGGTATTTTGCCCCTACATGTCTACAATGTGTGTCGCTGGAACGTAGGACATAAAGGATGAGAGGAAAACACACAAACGAACTCAACACTCACTCGCAAACACTGAAAACACGCAAGGAAGTAAACCACTGAGGGGGGGAGGGAATTGGTAAATAAACAAATCCGTAAAAAAAGGGGGATCTGCCTGTTGTTGCGCCACGTTTAGACGATTATCTCCACGGTCTTCCCTCTATTATAAGCTTCTCTTTTAGAACCAAATGAAGCTCTCGTTCTTCCACACGACTCCAGACAGTGCACAAGTGATGAACAACAACAGAGGAGCCTTCCCAAGCGATAGTTTTCGCAGCGTGTACCACACACCGCGCTTCCGGTCCGTAAAAGCAGGCCTGGACGGGGTCATCAAGGCGGCTTTGACGGTCACAAGCGGGCAGTAAAACAAACAAACTTTTCGCTCCAATCCGCGGGATCAGTGGAAGGAGTAATAGGTGAGATAAGACGATTTCGGCTTGTTATCGTAGCTGCCCGTATCTGGTGGGAAAGAGTACGGTCGCAGAGGTGCTCAGCGCTGCGGGGAAACGGCAACAATTGCCGGCAGATGTATAGCCGCTCGCCCACAAGACTCACTCCCCGGGATATCGAAGGGCAAGGCAAATGGGATTTTTCCTCTCTCTCTCTCTCTCCACCTACTTCTTCTCCTCCAGCCGGCCTCAAAAAGGTTGAAGGCGGGCCCCTTTCGGAAAAACACAGCGGCAGTCGGGCCGGTGTTAACGACCTGTTCGAGAGAGGAAGACCTACAATACACCTTTTCCTTCTTCCTAGCCAAGTAGGGGCGAAGGGAGCCGTCAGCCGGTTTCTTCTACGAGCAGTTTATTCCTTTCCTTCGACTTTTCTCGTCGATAAGGTGCAGGAATGCTGCGACGGCCTTCGCTGGGGGTCACGCAAGAACACAAGCTCCGGTGGATAGGCGTCTTGTAATCGCTTAGAGCGAGCTCAATACGAAAGCACTACACCTCGGAAATCACAACGCGAGTAACACAAACTCCTCCCACGCTCAGAGGAAAGGCAATCTCAGGACGTGAATGGCACGTTAGCTGGCGCGTGACAAAGCACTGCGAAGAAGCGGTTCCACGTCGCGTGAAGGGACGAACCTCGTAGACCTTCGGAAAGGACGCGCCGCGTTCGCCCGAGACGACGGTCTTCCTTGGCCGGCTAAAATGTCGATCGGTCTCCCCGCCTAAATGGAGAGAATTCAACTGTCTCCTCCGACTTGAGTTGAGAGCTCGTAATCTTCTAGCTTCCCCGCAGAGCTAATCCGATGTTCTCTCAGCCAGGGCTGGAGTCTCGACCGGCACGGGTGAAAACCCCTTCCGGAAAGGGTTTTTCGCCAGCAGACGAGGTCGAAAACTCGAATCCAAGGTTCACACCTAGTAGGCCACTGTGTCGACAGGACTACGTTGATGTGACAGCGAGCGTTGTTCGAGTGGTAACGCCGCTTCTGCTGCCGGGGCAACAGAGAGAACGGACGCGTCCTTCTCTCCACGAAACAGTCTCACGTACTGCGCGCGATCGCTTGCCAGTCGGGTGGAGTCTGGTGCGCTCTGTGGACGAGCGAACGCCAACTTCCCCTCAATTCCCATTCCTTCCCCCTCCCCTATTTTCCCCTCCCCCTCCGACCGCATGTCAGCCTGCTTCACTACCGCCCCTCTCCGCTCCCCTCCCCGACATTCTCGAGACCAGACGACCCTCCCCTCTCCTCCCTCTCAACTCTCCCCTCCAGCCGCATACACTCCCTTCTTTCGCCTCTCTTGCCCACGAAAACCTCTTTCTTCCACTAGAGCGGCTATCCGCCGACTACGCAGCCTCGGCAGATCCGATACAGCGCCCTTACGGGAAGCCGGCTTAGCGCGGTACTCGTGCTAAGTGCACTCCATACCGCGATTAGGTATGGCAAAATGATTACACTAATCGATTAATATAACATTTGAATAATCGAATAGGTGATCCCAGTTATTCCATTAATTGGTGGACAATTAATCGATTTTAGATTATATAATTCAGATAGGGTAAACACGCACGATTTTTAATTGAAAAACAACCAAAAACTTTTATATTTTTACAAACAATTACAAAGTTACATGAAATTTAATATAAGAATTGCATAAAAATTTATTTTATTAGTAGGTAAAAAAATACAAACATTCTTTATTCTTGGTCATTTGAAATCTCCACATTAAAAACTCCTCCCCCTATCCAAGGGTTCAGAAACAATATTTTTAACAGCATTTTTGTTTGTTTTTTTTCATTAGCCGTCGCTCCTGCCTTTCAGAATAATCGTTCAGCTGGTACGGAAGTACCTATAGGGTGGTCATATTTTTGCTTAGTTCATTAAGCCTCGGATAAATTAACTTCATTTCTCCCCGTGCTTCAATTGTATTTTCCTTCAGTCCTATAACTGACAAATTGAGATAGAATGCAACCTCGTCTCCAGGATGAGTGCTTACATTGCTGTCCAAATTCTTCTTCTTGAGAACGAGAGCATTGTGTGTTGCCCATAAATCGAAGTCCTCGGCACCAGATTCTGGTGTATCACCTGAACTTTCTGCAACAGCAGTTTCGGAATCCGCCATTTTCGTTCTGATCTTTTAGAGGACTGACGCTACAGCTTGAGTGGATTGGAGAAATGTATCTTTTTAAATCGGGGATCGATAATAGTTGCCATAGCCGTCCTAAATATATTTTCAGCTTGGTCAAATTCCGAAAGCACCTTCTTTTTGTGGAATGTGGATACTGTTCCAGGCTCATGCCTAACAAATGAAGTACCTAATATGAAGCCGCAGTGTAAATAAAAAATAAATAATTCTTAATTGATTCGGATTCTTGAATATTTCAATTAATTTTATCAAAGTCGATTAATCATTCAATTGATTGGTTACTTATTATCATATCATTAATCAATCGATCGAAAAAAATCGATTATTTCCATCAAACGATTAATCCTTGCCATCCCTAACTGCGATCTCCTAACCAAAATAGCACCTTAAAGCAGGGAAGATGCCTTCATTGGGTTAGCGATGCATGGTATATCATGTCCCTGGTACCTTATGTTACTCCTCTCTGGTTCTGCTTACATGTTCTTTCTCTTTCCCTGAAAATAATAATCGAAGGCTTCGAAGGTGGAGATGTCTTCATTAGGGGAGCGATATATGGAATAACATAGTCACCGGAACCTCATTTTCTAACTCAAAGGTCTCCAAAATTTTCAATGTAACATTATATATTTCCCTCATTTATGCGGGCAGAAGCAATAAAAAAATCAGTGCCAGTAATTTAATTTCCAAAAAAAATAGAGTATAAAGATGGAAAATTAAAAAATATCTCGTTGGAAAAAAATCGGGGAAAACTAAATAGATTCCTGCCTTAAGTTTTATGCACCCAAATTAATTTGACGAATGAAACTGTCGTTTTGACTTCAAAATTTCATTAAAATCAGGTTCCAGATTAGACGAGCCAATTTTAAGATTTTTGAATAAAGAAACGGGGATTTGTTTGTCGGACAAACGGGGATGTTGTTCCGCGGATGTGGCCCGCCCCCTGTTCTCATGTATTTCTTAAGCCCATACGACCCTTTCCAATTTCTTGACCAATAAATCGGCCCGCAATATTGTTGAAAATATTGGGTGTTACACGTATGACACGTATTAATATTTACACCAATATTGACCATAATAGTGTTTCAATGTTCCGCTAGAGAACGCCATTGTATTTCGATGATTTAATGTTGTATAAGCATTAGTGTGATTTATACGCTGTAATCAATAGTGGAATAACTTCTTTTGTCCAAATTTTAGAAATTTCAAGCGAATTCTCGGAGCAAAACCAATGTTTAAACCGAAGCTTCGTCCAGGGTTTGAGCCATGACCACCTATACTCTGTTCATTTTATCTCTGCGGGTGAGCTGGTGTGGCCAAAGCAAGTGGATATGAGGGGAGGGAAAGTTTCTCGACATGTGGTTTTGCCTTTGCCTGTCAGCAAACAGTAGGCGTGGCCTCAGTGAGTCGCTCTCAGACCTCCGCCAAGTGAAAATCGTGGAGCAGTTTTGCCAAACCTCACGCGTTCTCCTTGCATGTGACTAAGCAGGACTTCCACCAACGGTGCCTCATTCAGCGCGGTAGCTGACAATGTCATTGGTTTCTGGAAAAGGATTATCCCCAATGCCTTCCAAATGAGTAGGTATATTGTCTCGGCTCCGGGGCCAAAATACCTATGGCCACCTTTGACTCACACGGTTTCAGTGACAACGTAGGGCGGCTATGTACATTTGGCAACGTTATGTTCGCTCCTCCTCTCTCTCTCTCGGTACTACCCCTCCCCTATCAGCGAAACCATCCGAGAATGGCCGGACTCTCACGAAAGCTCACCCGCAGACATAAAGTGAATAGACTAAAGATAGGTACTCAAACATGACCACCTAGATAGATAAGTATCTAGGTGGTCATGTTTGAGCTCACTTAGTTACCACACCCCATGGTCTTCCATTGAGTAACTTACTCATATCTATTTCTTCTCTTTTACATCCTTGATAACTTGTTCTACTCCATTCGTTTGAGGAATTCCCTTGCTTTCTTCCCATTAACTTCTCCCTCTACGATTGTCTTCACCAGGCCGTCATGCCTCATGATATAGCGGATTAAGTCGTTCCGTCTCCTTCATGGGGTTTTCGGAAGACTTCTGTTTTATATCACTACTCTATTGTAACTATTCCCTCTTTACTCAATCGGGTTGCTCATTGTAGCTTCATTATTCTCCAGTAGTACCACATTCATAACGCTACCTCTTTAAGACTTATCTATGGCTGTAGGCTTCCACTCCTCGCTACAATAAATGAAGACATGGAGAACCCTATGGAAAAAATGACAATTTTTTCCATACTTAAGTGCCATTAAGTATTTTTACTTATCCTTCAGACGTGAAAGTCGTTGAAGGCTAGACATGATATAGGCGATTAAGGAGGGTATGAGTAGCCCGTAAATGATAAAATTTTCGGTTCAATGGTCCGAAGACATCTACACATATAGGAAAAAGGAACTACAAAGTAGGTCAACTATGAAAAATAGGTCCCCTACCAACTGCTATCAATTGCCAAACTATCCTTTGTCCAAAATGAAATGAATAAGCAATGGAGAAAGTAATCTAATTGAGAAATTTCATGGAATATTTAATTTAAATAAAACTAAAAAGACAATACTTTTGCTTATAAAAATTATCCCTATTACAGTATAATAATTCGGCCGAATTCGTTACTCTGCTTTCATCGAATCTTATTTCGTAGCCTTCTGCTTTACCCAATTAGTCATAGTAAAGATAGGAACCGACATGAAAGAATCCCTACGACTCGTTCCCACACGCATTTCGGATATGAAATTCCGGTCGTCCGGTTGAAGGATCTTCCATAAAAATAAATGCAATCAAGCAAAAATGGCAGGTGACTTTTGGAAGAAAATGTGTTCCCATTTTGCTCACCCAAATATATCGCCTATCTTCTTCTCGAGGGATGACCTCCGTGTTGAGAAGAGTCACTGCCTAATGTGTTGGGAATGAGAAAACAGACGTCTTTACAATATCTCTGGGCTCATCTTCAAATGCGTAGATATATTTTTACGAAAATTAAACATATACTCTCGTGATTTTGAATACTTCTCCAGATTAAGTAATGAACGGGAGTATTGAATGCAGTTAAATACACACACCTTTGTTCAACAATGTTCAACTAATGTTGCCGGCCTCGGTGGCGGCGGGGTAAAGTCCTCGCCTGCCAAACCGAAGGTCGCGGGTTCGAGTCCCGCCTGGGTAGGTTGCCCCAATCCAGGGCATGGTTGTGTGTGATAGTTGTTGTTTCATGTTATACCCTCCGATGTAAAAGGCCTTGTTAGCTGTTTTCGGGGCGATGGAAATAAATAAAATAAAAATTATACCAAAATGATACATCGCTCATTCATCCATTTCTCTAATGTTGACGTATTCTACCGATTAAGGTAAATTTCCATGGGCTATTTAAGAAGGTTTCTGGCAGTCTCCTCTCCTTTCATGGACTTCACTCTTCAATGTACGGTAAGACCAACTACCTTTAATTTTACCAAAAAATCCAATTCGCTTCCTTCCTCTCCCTCGTTTTCCGACTTTCTACCCTCTGACACTGTTTTCTAAATCCCCTCTTCGCTCAGTACTCGCTCCATCTATACTTTCTGTGTCTTCTATATATCATCTCGAAGCTGCCTCCCTCCGCAAACCATGCATTTCTCTATGTGCTGAAAATATTATGCTCCAAAGAAATTCCCATTTGCTCTTTATTAAATTCTTTATCGAATGTGAAGGCGCCAATGGGAAACCCTCGGTTTTCGATCAATTGGTGATGGATCTCTTAATAAAGAACAGCACACGCAACCACTGGAATATTAGCTGAATATCAGAAATATTATGCATAACGTTCTTCATCCATTATTTTGTCAATTAAAATAAACCGTAGAGCCTTCAAAATACTATTTTCAGATATTTCTCACTAATTCATTGGTTCTACTCATAGTTTATTTCTTATAGATGATATTTCTTATAGACTAGCCACCATACTAATCCAATAACCAAGAAGGTGGAAGAAATTATGATAAAATCATGTTTTTCACGCCAAATTACGACATAAATTCACCTGTCGTTGATTAAGGATCGGAAATTATAGATATTATTAAAGATGAAGTTAACGGAGAGGAAGAGGAACGAAGAAGTGCTAGACATGGTGGGTGAGGAGAGGCAGCTTTTAGATGAGATACGGAGGAGACAGAATGTATGGATCATCCCCGCGAGTACTTAGCGGGGATGGTATACTGAAGACAGTCTTAGGCCGCTTTACACGGTGAAAGATCATTCGAAAGATCTTTCGAAAGATCATTCGAATGATCCATCATTCACCGTGTACAACGGAAATTTCCTGGAAATTTCCAGCGTGAATGATCATTCGAATGAACTTTCAGGCCTGTTCTAATTTGCTTGAATGATTTCCGTGAATGATATAAGCGCACGGTGTCCATCTTGCCATTGGCATCCACCTCGGATTTTTAATATTTTATATAAAAACTTTGGAAGCATAGTAACCCACGAAATAGCTCAAATAATTAATATGTACTTTGAGAGAACATAAATTCACAAACATCAACCGTCTAAAGTGGGTAATTCGGAAATAACATTTCGGATAGTTAATGAATAAAAACGTCGTTTTTCTCCTCGATTGCGTCTATATGTTGTTTAATTTACAATTATTAAACTATAGTTCATTATTTGAGCGCTAAATTTTCGGGTCAGAGTCCCAATTAATCACACAATATCTGTTTATTCGGTGAACACATTCCAGCCAACACGAGCCGCTACGTTATCTTGGCTCACCTATGGGATCACAATATTGCCTATCTCTAATCATTCAAGGAACTCACCCGAAAGAAATTTCGAGCATGTCCTAATTTGCTTGAATGATTCCATGAATGATATGAGCGCATGGCGTCCATCTTGCCATTAGCACCACCTCGGAATTTTAAGATCATATATATAAACTTTGGAAGCATATTAACTCATGCGATAGCTTAAATCATTAATATTTACTTTGAAAGAAAGTAAATTCACAAACATCATTCCTCAAAATTGAGTAATTTGGAAAAAACATTCCGGATTTTTAAAGTTCAAAATCGTCGCTTTTCTCCTCGATTGCGTCTATATTTTGTTTGATTTACAATTATCAAACTGTATTCAATGATTTGAACGCTAAAGTTTGGGGTGAGACTCCCAATTAATGACAAAATATCTGTTTATTCGGTGAACACATTCCAGCCAAAACGAGCCGTGACATCACATTGGCCCACCTAGGAAGTCACTATCTCACGGGGTTGCCTATAATTCAAGGGGCAAACCCTATAAGTTAGCCCATGAATATCACAGTCCACTTTCTTCCCCTGCTTCGATAGCAAGCAATGAGGTGACACTGAGCCAACCTCATTGTGGAAAGTATGAGGATGCTGAAGCGCACTCTTTCGAAAATAGAACAGGTCGCTTCCTTTTTTCTCTTCACGTTACCTTTCTTCTCTCGCACAGGAATGACCTTTGTTCGACTACATTGTAAAGGCTGTGTACATGAAGGAACCCCAAACATAAAAACTCATGGTCGACCGGCCTTCAACCTTGAGGAGCTTTTGCTTTATGCTTATTATGTTCTTTTTTATGGGAGCTGGACGCTGCGGCGTCAATACGGGACTGAGATAGGATTTTTCTGAACTAGTAACAATGTGCAGTTTTTCCCCAAATTATATTTTCACTAACTTTATAATTTAATGAATCGGGAGGGAAAAGACCTCGGGCAGCCATTTGAAGAGTAAGTTCCCTTATGATCATGTTACAGAGCACACTATCTTGAAGCATAATCATATTTGCTCTGCAGCGAAAACAACCAATTATGTACTTCGTTACGGGATTACAAAACGCACGATTTATTAAAGTGGTTTTCCGCCGTCAATACGTATCGTTCTAATTCCTCTCATTACTTAGTGCGTCATACCCCACCGAAAGTCAAAGCAATACCGAAGTATATTGAAGCGCACATGTAAACAAAGCGTTCCATCGTCTGCGAGCTCCAAAGAAATCATGTGGTGAGAAACGGTCGGAAATATCGTTAGAATCGAAATACACTACCGATAGTCGCACCAGTGCGCATCGTTTCTGCGCAGAACTTTCACCGAAATCATTCACCGAAATCTTTCACCGTGTATAGCGGTACCGGCGAATGAATTTCTTGCGAATGATCATTCGAATGATCTTTCGAAAGATCTTTCGAATGATCTTTCACCGTGTACAGCGGCCTTTAGAGGGTAGAATGTTGGGTTAACGAGGGAGAGGAAGGAACAAAATAGGATTTTTAGATAAGAAGAAAGGGGGGTAGGCCTTATTACGAAATGAACATGGAAGAGCTTGAAGAAAGGGGATTTTGCCAGAATGCCTCTTAAGTGCTCCATGGAAACCTACCTTAATCGGTAGAATACTATAAAAATAATAATTAATTTTGGACATGCTACTTCAATATGGCACACTTGGCCGCTTTCGGCATACCCAAAACCATGTCAGGAAGGCGAGTTCTTCACTGTGCGCCACTGCGAGCTTCGTGGCCTAATTTTTGCGGGGGTGCCAGAAGGCTTCACCTGATATTTAATCGTCAGTTATGTAAGAATCATAAATATAAGAATGAAACTTTATTTTATAAGCCTGTAAAGTACTAAACAACTATAAAAATTGATGATGGCGAAATAGAGCTAAATGTTTTAGCCTCATGACGGAAAAATAATATTGGTGGAGCCTATTTCAAAACTTCAGCGCACCTTTCAAAACTTCAGTGGGATAAACCATAACAATCACGCAGCCAGAAGAGCAGCGTCGTTTTAAAAAGTGAATTTCATTAGTATTGCAAGTCATTCTAATATACAGTTCGGAAAATAAAGACATCAAAACAGGCAAAAAATCTATGAACAATGTAGGTGTAACTAACCTTTAAATGTTCCATTTGACTTCCATATGGCTCCATCTACCCATTCATAAAAGTCACCTTTTGCTTATAGTAAAAGTTCATTCAAAAATCTTAGACGGCATTCAAAAGAGAAATAACACTTACCATTTGTGGAGAATTCCTTGTACATGAATCCTGTTCCGTTTTCGTGGAATGCATGCGACGATGTCCCATCGTCGTCTTGGCTGAAAAGTAAAATATTTGGGTAAGGTAAATTAAAAAATAATTTTCACGGAAGTTTATACATCACAATTTTTATATGCTAATAGGCGTGATGGATATAAAATATCGCCCAGATCTATAATAACAAAAGCAGCGATAAGCTAAGTTTTATGCATGTTACTTTTTCTTCATTTCCATCACCCCGAAAACAGCATATAGAGAAACGGGGCTATTAAATAAAAAACAATGGAGCATCATCACTAACACATATTCACTGGATAGGAGTCACTTAACCAGGTGGGAATCGAACCCGCGACTTTCGGTTTGGCAGGCAAGACCTTCAACCTTACGCCTCCGAGGCCGGCATAATAATGCTATAGGTTTATTTTCGCTGGGTGTGAGTTACATGTCGTCTAACAGTAGTGAGAATATAATTATGTAGGCTCCTATTGGCTCCTCGGGCAATGAAAAAATCATTTCTCACATGTTTTTCAGGGTTACAGTAGGTACACCTTTACCCAAATCTCACCATCCATGTCAAGATAGAGAGTCAATCGGGGTCCAATCACCCTACTAATTCATTTGGGTGACCAATGAGAGCATAATCACCTCCGTGGCATACTATTTTGCCGGATTACGATTTATTTACACTCAGGTCACAAGTTCGCGAGTGGAAATCAAAGGTGAAAAGGTGCCATATCATTGTATTCGCATAAATACAGGTTGAATTCACAGGACATTTTCATTTTATCATCCCATGATCTTTTAGGGTTCCGATATGGTTCACCATCGTTGTCTTCGCTCTATCAACTTAATGGAGCTAAAAGCATTAGATATCATACAATGAACCTCATTTAATGCGTAAGAAGAAAGTTAAGAACCTATTTCCCGTGAAAAATCATAAAAAGGAGCTAAGAGAGCGTCAAAATGTATTAAGGCCACCAACCACCTTATCACTCATTCCATTCAAACCGTCTGTATCCATTTCATCTCCCCGAATAGTTTCAACTTCATGCTCACCATTTCCAGCATTTCGTCGTTCAATAGGGTGGTAACCATTTATTTTTTTATTGCCTAGATCGAAAAATTATTACTCCTGGAATACGTATTTCACGCTATTAGATTTTTAAAAGAAAAACGCGACGGCTAAGTACGAATGCTGGGAAGAGCCTGTGTGATGTCATTATGGTTCTCGCTGCCGCTGTGTGAGGCCACCTTGGTGCGAGGCTATGAGGTCGCTACGATGCACGCTGCTAGCAGGTAGCGCTTGGCTTAAATTAGGATTATTAATACCCTATCAAACGAAGGAAACTTTCCGACCTTAGGGAATTTTAATAGGTGAGATGTTTCCCTGAGCTATGTGCCTCAAGCATGCATTGGTAATCTCAGACGATGTAGAACTCCTGACTACTCGTATAGAATCTAGGTCCCTGTGACGTCACGTGGAGTGGCATCGCATGGGCGCCAATCTGGCCTTTTTCAAATGAGGCTAAAATTGACCATTAACATTCGTCTTAAGTAGAATTTCTAAAACCAAATAATTTGTATATTATGAATACACTAATGGTGGGTAACCAATCGCAGTCAATGCCTTTCGTTTTTTTTGATAAAGGAAACTACCCCATTCCTCTCCATCCCGTTTCCCTTTTACTTCGCTACCATTCCAGTCTATCGAATTTTCCCAATCTCCACCAGTCCTCTTTCCTTATCATCCACGTTTCCGCATTGTAATGCACTTCACACCACGCATTAAGTTTTATACACAAATACGATTTTTTTCCAATATATCATGAAATATCTCCTAAACCCCAAGAGTAGGTATAAAATATAATGAGAAAAAATATTGTTTTAAAACCCCCCAAGAAGTGTTTCCTGGCTAATCGGAAATTCATAATTTGTCTTTACATACCACTCGTTTAAAGGTCCAAAACTTTCGCCGTTTCGGCAGGAGACTTCGAAAGTTTGCCTTACCACTCATGAAGTTCTACAAAAATTTGAATCTTTTTTCCAGTAAATCATAAATAACTTCTGATCCTCAAATGGATATTAATTATAGTGCAAATCAATGTTGGTTAAACCCTCCTAAGAATGTTTCCTATTTAATGTGAAGGTTCATAATTTTTCCTTACATACCACTCTATTAAATGTCCAAAACTTTTGCCGTTTCGGCCGGAGACCTCAAAAGTTTTTCTTCCCAAGTTGCACGTGACCTTAAAAGGAACTACACGTGTAGAAGCATGAACTTACGTGACTCGCTTCTCCAACTCGCAGAACAGAAACACTCGAAGCAGGAACGGATATCGACCAATTTGATGAAGATATTTTTTTTCGTAAAATCAAATTAAAGTTTAATGAGTTGAAACTCATTATACTTTGCCTTTCCAGCAATCACCGAATACGCTCAAAAATTTGATTAAATTTATGTTTTACCGCATTGAGCCTGAAGTGTATGTATCTCTTTTAATAAAATATATTGTCTCATTTCCTAAAATTTTATCATAAAAATAATGTTTCAAAACATGGAACTATAAACGAGACGGCAAAAAAACTTTCCAACCAATGATGAAAGGACAATAAGTCGCTTTCCAGCAAAGATTTATCTGTATTATTTATCCTTCTACGAAATAAATTTTTTTTCAATGATCTCAGTCTTTTTTACCTGAGTCTAAAGTTTACTCAGTTCTTAACAGGATGTACGCGTGTGGGGATATTCACTTACATGACTTGTTTCTACAAATAGCAAAAAATGTGGACATAGGTGAAGAAAAATCGGCAAACTTCCTTCAATTAATGTTTTTTAAGGATGAAATAGACATTTAAAACTTTTCGATGATTAATTTTTCCATATTTTAAGCATTTTGCTATCACGTATTTTAAATAAATTAGGACAACTTTCTATACTTCTATCACATTTCACAAGAGGGTTAAAATTTTCTCAATTCTTACATTTTTATCATAATGACGCATTTGAAATTCTGGTCATTTACTGTGCGATTTACGACATCTAAATAAGAATTGTCAATGAAAAATGAAATGAAAATATCTAGCTCATCAGCTCCGTTAAGGATTTACCGTACCCGTCATCAGGGATGGCAAGTCAAACGAAACGAAAATGTTTCCCAGAGGGAAGCGAAAACACGAGACCTAGGTTTAGTTTCGTTCCCGAACGAAATTATAATCACCAAGGATTTTAGTTTCGGCCCGGGACGAAACTTTACTCCCAGGAACGAAACTAAATTAACCGAAACTCCGCTGCTCGTAGTTAAGTTTCGACCCCAGAAGCTGATTGGAGGGGGATCCGGCCCGAAGGAAAATTTTGCCGGCCTCGGTGGCGGCGGGGTAACGTCCTCGCCTGCCAAACAAGAGGTCGCGGGTTCGAGTCCCGTCCGGGTAGATTTCCCCTGCCCAGGGTATGGTTGTTTGTGTACGTTTAATTGTTAAATTTGTTGAATACCCCGATATAAAATGGCCAATATGAGCTGTATTCGGTGGTGTTAGAATAAAATTTAAAAAATAAAATACAAGGGAAAAGTTTCGACCCATTACGTTTAACATACGTGTAGAGAGTTTAATATAGAGCTTAAAAATCCAATGGCCAGTTTGTGTGCACCGTTCTCCATTTAGTGGTAAAAATATGAGTGCCCCCTGCATCTAATGGCGGTAGGCCGAACCTCTACTTCAGTCAGCCATACTTCGTACTCGGCGTGTGGGTCGAAACTAAACTGTTCGAAGGTGAAGCATCTCTCCGGTGAGTAACATTACCTGGGTTCCGTTCGTCCGATAGTTTTTTACTTTGTTTTCGATTCGAAGTAGTTTTGACTCCGATTTCGTTTTGATCCTGAGTTTAGCTCCCTGGGTTTAAATCCATATCGTCTCGCTTCTACATTTCGACCCAGGGACCGAAACTATTGAAATTTTACTGTATTTGACTTTCGTTCGGACTCGATTTCCATCCCTGCCCGTCATCCTAACACAAATAATACCATTCACGAAAACGTCAATGCCTTGCTCCACTTCTGCCTGCGACTACCGAAGTTTACCTTTCCAAGGTTTCCCTGCTCTTAAAATGATACTGACTGCGCGTGTAGAGTCATTCACTTCCGTGACTTGTTTCCCCAAATCGCAAAACAGAGCGTGAAGACGTAAGATTGGAGGAGATCCTAGTCGAGGATCCAGCGGAGAGGATAGAGAGATGTAAATGAGGATGGAGGGGCATGTGGGTTGGTCGCCTGAGGATTGGCACTGCAGCTCCTGGAGGGAGGAGAGGGAAGGGCGGCGTTGCCAAGTCTACCTCCGACTCCTCACGGCCGCCGAGCGATCACTTGGAGGCGAAAAGGTGCACGGGGCGGAAATTGGAGCGCCGAAGAAAAAGTTAAGAGGGCGCATCACTCCCACTCTATCGGGCGTATTTTGTCTTTTTTCCCCCAGACCAATTACTTCTCCAAAACTTAAGTTATCCTCTTGAAATTTTCAGGGTAAATAGACTACCGCACATTAAAAGAAAACTGCTACAGCAGTAAGGGAATCAGGAAGAGAATTGTGTAAGCGAAGGAGGCATTCATGAACAGGAAGGGGATTATGAGAGGATAGTTATGTAATAGTTTAATTAATAGGCTATCAAAGAGCCTGATCTGGAGTGTCGCGCTTTAGGGCTCGGAAACATGAACGGTGTCATTGGACAGTTATGAAGGACGACGAAAGAAAACAGGAGACGTTCGAGATGTGGGTGTGGAGAAGAATGGAGAAGTGTGAAGTGGACGGAGAGGAGGAGGAACGACGAAGTGCTGGAGATGGTGGGTGAGGAGAGGCAGCTTCTGGATGAGATACGTAGGAGACAGAAGGATTAGATGGTAGTGAGTGCTGAGTGGAGAGGGGATGTTTATAACAGTGTTAGAGGGTTGAATTTTAGGTAAACGAGGGAGAGGAAGGAATAAAATAGGCTTTTTAGATGGAATGAAAGGAGATTGACCTTACTGTGAATTTTTGAGGGAAGTCCCTGAAGGGAGGGGAGACAGCCACGAAATACCCCATGTCAAACTATTTAAATCGGTAGGATACTTTAATAAACCATTATTATACTTAATTTGCAATAAACATAACCCTTGTCAAAATTTTGTTGATTCTTTCATATGAATTATGGACGCCCAAGAAAATACTTGCAAGTAAAAATGACCCCATATTTGAGACATTGGAAGAGGCTGGTAAATATTTTATCGCATAAAATCCTACATTTTTACTTCTTAAACTATTACAATAAAAAATCACCGTGAAAATTTCAAAATATATAAAGTAGACCTTTTAAACATTTGCCTGTTCCCAAAATATAAGCATTTGGTTTAAGAGAAAGTACTGTATTAAAATTCTCAAAATAGACATGGAGTTAAATATTAACAAGAATGAACTCCAAGAACCTTGAAACTTTGAAGATGTAAAGATAGATTCATGAATACTAGAAGTCAGCATTTTCAAGCTCCTTCCCCGTATGCTGACAAAGATTCTCAACCACTTCAACGATAATCCTGCGGGCGTCCTTAGGTGAAGGATGAGAAGGAACTTCGTGGTCGTGTAAACTTCCGCATAATCATAAGAGAAGCCATAGATATCGTATTATTATTATAGTATTCTACCGATTGAGGTAGGTTTCCATGGAGTACGCAAGAAGTGATCTGGGAGCCTCCCTTTCCTTCCAGCGCTACCTTCTTCAATTCACTGTAAAGCCTACTCCCTTTCAATCTATCTAAAAATCCTATTCTTTTCCTTCCCCTCCCTCGTTTCGCTAACATTCTACCGCCTAACACCATTTTCAACATCCCCTCCCCGCTAAGTATTCGCTCCATCCATACATTCTGTCTCCTCCATACCTCATCTAAAAGCTGCCTCTCCTCGCCAACCATATCCAGCACTTCGTCGTTCTTTTTCCTCTCCGTCCATTTCACCTCTTCTATTCTTCTCCATACCCACATCTCGAATGTCTCAAATCTTCTCTCTTCCTCCTTCCTCATAGTGTCCACGTTTCCGCACCGTAGAGAGAGCTACACTTCAGATCAAACTCTTCACTAACCTTTTCTTTAAACTCTTACATAACGATCCTCTCAGAAGCTCCTTCCTGTTCATGAACGCCTCCTTTGCTAATGCAATTCTCTTCCTTATGTCTTTACTACTGCATCCGTTTTACTCTAACGTACTGCCTAAATAGTTTAACTGCTTACTGCTCAAGTTAAGACCAAAAAAACAACTGCAGAGGTCCATGCAGACCCACTCGAACGCATTCGCTCCTCCATATGCCCATTCCTAGATTGTCACTGACCAAACGCTCCATCCTCTCCCGCCTCTCTTCCCACATAAACTCTCTTTGCCTAAAGCCACATTGACCCGTTCTCTTTTCCTAACCACACTTTTACAAACGCCACTAATCTTAAATCAATATGATTACATTTAATACATTGTTTTTTATTTAAATTTATTATAATATTTATCACGAAAGTCAAGTCCTCGCGCCTATGTCGCATTTATTCACGTGTATCGCATCAATATCGCATGTATCGCATATGCGATTTTCACTTATCACTAGTAATGGGTTTATAATAAAAAGACGTCTTCATACGGGCGAGGCTAATAAGTACCCTCTTTCACCTAACCCCTCGATAGCGTCAATGCAAACATATTTAAAAACGGTAAACGAACGTTTACAATACAAAAAATATACAATATACACTATTAGTGAAATGTAGAACAGGATGAACAAGTATATGTGAAAATTTTGTGGAAGAAAAAAGATTTCTGTTTCCCTGGGATTGGATTATATTAGGAGGACGAGAAAATTATGGTGCAGCGGCATGGATTTACAATTGAAGAAGGGACAGGTGAAATACTCCGGGTTGAGCGCTTTGTTGTACGAGTCCGTCAAGTGGACATTGGCTAGAAGACTAAATATTGTTGAGTTATGTATATAAGTATGTATAGTATGTATAGTATATGAGTGAAATATATGGTTGCAGAGAAGGCTGGAGAGAGTGTGACAGGGAGATACATTGAGAATTGAGGATGCGGCGTAAAATGTTAAAGAGTATATATAATCACTTCTGTAAACGATAAAGGAGGCGGAAGCATTTTTAGAAAGAGGTGAATTTTAAATACCGATTCAGGAAAAAGGGAGAAAAGAGAAGATAGAAAAGCTTTCAATGACTCAAGTAAAATTACAGATCCTGCCGGTAATGCACACTGACTAAAACTCAAGTCGCCGTAGTTTGTCTTTTTCCCTTAAGAAATAAATACAAAAGAAAGAGAGAGGATGAGATTTTTATCTCAGAGAAAGTCCTGAGGTACTCGCACTAAAACTATCAAGACAAAGATACAAACATCTTTACAAAAGAGTCTACTCTCGAAACTCTGTAAATTTCAAAAGGGTGGTGAAAGCCATGCAAATATTGCGTCAAAAAATCAGGACACCCGAACGGTAGAGATATATCTTCGCATGTAGGAGCGAATGAGACTAAAAATATCGAAAAAAAAACTATTTACAAACGAGTATTGCGTCTCCTCGGCCTTCTGACGCAGGGCTGAAAGCCAATTACTTCATTCTTAAGACTTACGTTTCTCTGTTACGATCAAGATCAATGATAGAAGAGTCGACTTCGTGGAAATTCTTTACCAGGAAAAAATAAACAGCACTTATAGTTCCGTAAATCGAAACGTCAGCAATTATGACACAATTCATCAGTTTAGCATCCGAGATAAGTACAGACAGAACGAGGTACTTTTTTACGTGTGAAAAATTTCAACTCAACGAATTTAACATCTTGAACCACATCATAGAGAAGATTCTCTTAGTAAAGTAGCAGAAAAGCGATACATCTATAATTGCTCCATTGAGAATTCATAGAATCTGAGTACTAACATAATCTTTCAAAAATAATAGAGGCTCACGTAGGGAAAATGCAGTCACCAGGAAAACAACTCAGAAAATTGCAGCATCAAAAGTATGGAACATAGCTGACTAAGAGCTCTTCTTGGGCTCACATTAATTCAAAACAAAATTAAAGAAAATGTTAACCAGAAAAGGCTAATTACATCATGAATAAATGAACTGCATATTAACATTTCACTGGCAAACGGTGTTTGGGATATGACGGAAAAAGTGAGTCGGTCAGATCGAAAGTCAATGACGCCCTAAACAGCCAATGAGGGAAGAAAATTTGTCGCCGAGAAAAGGAAAATACCTATAGTAGATAGTATTGTAAGACATGCTAAATAAAACTTCCATCGGATTTTAATCGAGACAAATAATGCAAATGGAGTCGAGAACCGAGGGTAAAAATTATTATTTCCAGAAATGATTGAACGCGGTTAAATGGTTATCGTTATTTAAAGAAATGGTTATCGCTATTCAAAATATCTTTTTTATTCAGTTATTGTCGCAGCTATTTAAACTAACCAACTAAAGAGGAAATAGTAAGCGTTCAATCATGCGATATCTACTAATTACTCAATAAATTAGAGCGGAAATTTGAGTAATAAAGTTGCTGAGATCATTATCGCCGTACATCTGCTGCCACGAAATGTAATTAAAACTGTAATCTTACTACCTTCATTTTCTGAAAAATGTACTATTTATGAATGATTTACCCAACGCAGTAATACCTGTGTATGTAAGATAAGGCTAAACATTACGAAACATGCTAAGTGAAGCATCTTTGGCTAAAATTAAATCACCCACCATCCCAACAACATACAGATGGATTGAAGAGTACAAGGGACGAAGTTCACTTATTTCAAGAAGAAATAACCGCTATCATATTTATTACAAGCGGAAACACTGCTCACCAATAATATTGCCCTAATGAGAACGCAAACCTCCTCCGCATATTTCGCAAAGTCGGAATTCTATAATTCGCGGCTCGTGGGTCAACTATTCATCGCAGCGGCATTTTAATCATGAAAATTTCCCGCCTTTAAAATTAAACTGACATATTTCTAAAACACAATTCTTACTGTTACCTTCTCATATTTACAACGACCATTCAAGGCTAAATTTACTTTTAATTCTGATTATTGAAATTTTTTTTTCTTGTTTCAACTTGTGATTCGAAACATAATTGGGTGAAGGTATGATAATCCGGGTGAACGTAAGATAATCTTCATGAAGATTGAACGGAAGTTCTAATTCCATGTTATTATCTACTTTTACTTTATAGCCGTGCATTAAACGATTATTTGTGCGTGGTTTCCTTGATCAGCACTTTTTACTGCTTAAAACTCTATACATACACATTTTTTCTGAGTAAAAACATTTTCCTGGCCCTTAAAACAGCTCGCAGCAAGCAGAGAAATGAATACCGCGCGTAGCATTTCATTACAAAACTGAAACCGGTTTCTGGGAAATCTTAAATGGGCCGAACGTGGGCGAGGAGAATGCAGTTAGGTACCCCCACGATTACCTATACTCTCAATGCAAATCCTTTCGTCCTGAACGCCGAGCAGACACGATAGCCACTATGCGCATAGCCAAGTCACGCACGTTGGAATAAGCTATCTGTTGAAAGTCTAGGCAGCGCGTTGAGATAAAGAACGTGTGAAGATTGAGAGAATACAGCGATGCACTCAGAGCTAAGGGTTCGAGTACGGCTGTGAACTTTTCCCTCCCATAGGGTAGTTTCCTTCATCAAAGAAAACGAAATGTATTGATTGCGATTCCTTCCCCACCATTAGTGTACTATTCATAATATACAAATTATTTGGTTATAGAAATCCTAGTTTAGACGAATGGCAACGGTCAATTTTAACCTCATTTGAAAAAGGCCAGATTGGCGGCCATGCGATGCCGTCCAATTGACGTGACAGGGACCTAGTTTCTATACGAGTAGATAGGAGTTTTACATTGTCTGAGATTACTTATGCATGCACGAGGCACATAGCTCAGGGAAACATGTCTTAATAATCACCTATTAAAACCTGCCATGGTCGGAAAGTTTCCTTCGTTTGATAGGGTATTAATAATAATTTTTTAAGCCAAGCGCTACCTGCTAGCAGGGTACTCAGCAACCTGCTAGCAGCCTGCGTCGTATCAGCGCTCAAGCCTCGCCCCAAGGTCACCTTTTAGGCGGCAGTGGGAATTAGAAATACGTCACACGGACTTTTCCCATCATTCCTACTTAGCCGTCGCGTTTTCGCGCGCTTGAAAATTTTCACTTTTCATTTAATCGCGAAAAATAGATATCGTAAAATAGATATCATTCGAAAATCTAAGAGCGTGAAATGCGCACTCCAGGAGTAATAATCTTTCGATTTAGGCAATAAAAAAATAATAGGAAACCATCCTAATTTCCACACAAACAGGATACGGCCAGCACTAGCCCACGTGACGGGGGTACATTGGATGGGCAATAACAGGGATCGCTAACCAGCACAACAAATAGTTGCTAACTAACTTGCACTTAAAAATGTTGTTGCCATCCATGTTTATTGTCCGTGATGGGATTTTTAAAAAAATCTAGACTTTGCGACGCCGAAAATTTGCTCGATACACTTCGAATGCAACACCCATTTTAATTTACAAAGCTATCATCAGCGACGTCAAATTTGCTAACGAGTCCATTTTTTTGGTAAAAAAATTCATAAATGTGATTTATTTCACGACTAAACCATAATATCATTTTTCGATTAAAAACATTCATAAATGTGAATTACTTCACGACTAAAACATAATATAATTCTTGAAGCGGAAAAAATGTAGTAAATGAGGCAAGGGTCATATTATATGGATCTAAAATTGAGATGAAGGAATAGCTCTTGGTAAATAAATTAAAGGTTATTAGTCGCAGAATTTGAAAAATGAGTCTGAGAACTTGATATGTAATACTAACAAATATTCAAAATTATACAAGGCTAAATAATTATCATTAATTACTAACCTGAGAGTACTATTTCATAGATAGAAAGCACATTTATTTTCCTCACTGGCAGAGAGAGCTCTCGGTCGCATAGCGATTTCGCCATGTCGCATACGGTGAAAGTACTTGGCGGAAATATTCACGCGAGAGATTCAATTTGATATTCGAGACCGCACATCAGAGCGAATGTAATGCTTTGCGATTAACGGATTCCCGTACACTACGGTCAATTGCATCGGCAGTCGACGGGGAAACCTATCGATTCCTCGAAATGCGATTCCAATCGCAGGGAGACAGTCGAGACGTATCTCCATGCAAGTCAAATTGTCCGCTCGTATCTAATCCATCGCCCGGGATATACCGTACGTGTAGGACAGACTGGCGGCAGTACCTAGCAACACCGTTGAATCCGCAATCAATGGAACTATTCCGACTAAAAGGATTTGCATGTTCGCAGAGGAGCACGTGTAAGCATTCTATCAAAGCAGATGCACTGGGCCATCGAGAAATGATTCTAGGAAATAAAGCGAAGTTTGCTGATTAAACGACGACAACATAAAAAAAATCTCCAGAGATGATTTGAAAATTGAAGGTATAAGCTAATATTTATGCGATAATTAGGAAATTTGGGTCAAATTTCGCTGAAAACCGTTAAAAAAAAAGTCCGTCCAGTGAAGCCAAATAGGAATTGTGTGTTGCCTAAATTGAAAACTGATGCATATAGTGAATGTAGGTATTGTAAAAGTGTAATAGATTGGTTGTATACCATTAATGGTGTATCGGATTTGATTAGATAGAGTATAGAATGAGGTATATCAATGCTGAGTCAAATGTCCTAATTTAGTGCTTTCATACATTATATCGTAGAGTAAGTATATATTAATATACTATATATTATATATAGTTACTCTATGGATTAAGTATATTATATATACTTACTCTATGATTATATTCATGTAAAAATTGAAATCTGTTTTTTCAGCCCGCGGATATACGTTATTGATACACTTTTGTGCAAATGTGTAGCAACAAATTTTAAAAATCCAAATGTTAAACGAGGTGATAACACCAAAACAGATTCTTAACTCCAATACGGTACCTATGTGCCTCAATACACATATATGGACTACTAGACATTGTAGGCATTTCTGTGTGGAATAAATATATAATTATATTATAATTATATTATAATTGGACTAGGACTATGTCGTCATCAACATCCATCATCAATCCGAAATAGGTTTGATGCATCTTCACACTCAGTTTTCCGATCAATTAGTCTTTCGACACTTTCATCACAACTAATTTTAACAATTAACCTCAAATTGATATATTTTCTTCGGTGAGACACAATGCCTATGAATTAGTTCAGTAAAAAATTAACGTAAGGAAATAGGATAATAAACACACTGATAAATGATGGGATATTATAAATATCCTTCCCTTGCAGTAAAAAGCACATAATTCAAAACTCATAAATAATAAAATCAATTTAGAGTCGTTTTATAGCTGTGCTGCTGCTTATTAAAGCACATACAAAATAAAAAAATGAATTCATTGGAGAATTTTCATCAAAAAATGAGTGGGTTTTTTTGGAGTTTAAAACCTACACGCAGACAGTAAAAATGTGTTTGAAACGAACATGCTCGAGGTTTTGGAGATGAAAATAAGACAGACTAAAATATCAATAGTAACTTCGAGCATTAAAATACGTATTTACGTAAAATTACGCATTAAAATGAAGCTGCTGGGATAGTTTAGCCCTAAATAATAAGCGATGAAAATTCTCTTTTTTTCATTTTCCCTATTCACACTACGTCGCTGCTTTAACAAAAAAAGACTCCATTTAGGTGCAATTATAATAAGAGAAAATATTTTTCTCATACGCCACATTTATATGAAAATCTACCTGAATATTGAATCTGTTTTTTTTTGGCTGAGACAGTGATTGAATTTTAAAGTCCTTACTGCAAGTCGACGATTTAATTCCATAAAGCACAAAAAGTGTACGATTTCTTCTTTTAATCGAGTGACTTTTTCAGGGCATGAATGAAATACGGTCTCGCGAGTGAGTGCATTGTGGATGAATTTCCGATAGTGAACGATCTCTTGAAGCGGAGCGGCTGGCTGCCTCGAACGCAGAAGATGTATCAATTTGATGGCGAGGCATAGAAATAGAGTAAGACTGAGAGAGCAATTGAACGAGTAGAGTAAAATCGCACAGCCCGTGGAGAGGGGGGGTGGGAGGAAATCGCTCGATCAGACGATAAAATTTAAAAAAATTAAAGGGCGCGGGAGCTACCAACAATAGGAAAAAGATGTTGGAAAAAACATTAGGTTCTTCAATGCCATCTGAATTTATTAAGTAGTCAGGCACTGCAGACCGAGTTTAAAGTTGTGGCCAGATGAATGCAAAAATATTTTACCCGCAACAGATGCTAAAGTTGCAGCCACTTGTTTGTCACACGCGTTTATCACGGGGCACGTCATTACGCAGGTTAGAACTGCATTGATTTCTCTTTATGGCGTGGAATCTCGCGAATAAGAACAAGTTCTATTTAACCATTTCACGTCCGTGCATAATCGCACGCGTTCTAGCAATTCACCGCTCTACACGACGTAATTTTGACTGCGCCTTCGTACACACCTCAGATTGTGCAATTACGTGCCCCGCGTAATGCGGCCTTAACACAAATAAGGGCCATTCCGCTTGCTTAAAAAAAAAAAAAAACTGAAGGTTAGTATGTGAGGCAGTTTAGCCTAGTTGGTGACGGTAGATTGGATCCATGTGGACTATATTATCAGGTTTTCGTGAAACAATGCATTGCTGAAAGGGTGTGCAAAGCAGGGAGGGTGTGTTATAAGCCGTGTACCTAAGTGAGAAGTTTCGGACTTACACGAGGGGATTCGGAATGCTAATCAAAACAGAATCTCCGGCTTCGCAATGTTCCATGTGTACTACCCCAAAGTGTATATTTCATTTTCCATTGAAATCTTTTATTAGTTATTGAAGGATTACATATAGGTAAACCACTTGAGCATCCAAAGCGAAAGGCTTGCTTTTAAAATACTGCTTCGATATACATAAATATAAATCAGCCTGACGGACCGTGGGCATTTAGAGTCCTCGCGGAAATCTTATTCCGACAGCAAAACTTTTGTCGGAGTGGTTGATATTAATAAATACATACTTTTATTGATGGGCGCTGATTATGTTCATTAGAATAAGCCTGATAAGTAGGGTATGGATTGGCACGCAATAGTAATATCTAGACCTAATCAGCACTCACGTCCTACTTTCCAAGCGATGAAAAGCTTATACTTCACTTCCTAATGAATTTCATAGTTTTTTGTAAAAAATAAACACTTAGCATGTTTTAATTTAATTTAATTTTTATATTCTATATTTCGGTAGTGCATCATTAAATCCAATACACCAGAGCGATTGCAGAAATTTCTGCCAAAAAGGATAACTAACGGAATTTCCTCAGAAAATTAAAAAAAGATTTTCATGAATTTCCCATATGGAAATTTATTTAATTATTTAGAGCGAAATGAAACATCTTTTCAAATTTCTGGCTGTTAAATATTTAATTGTCATCAGAATCAAGCAATTGTGCGAAATATCAAGTCGATCCGAAAATGGGAAGTGGGATAAATCACAAGATTCCATCGATGAAACTGACGAAGCAAGTTAAGAAAATGTGGGTAAAAATATGAAAACGAGTCGAGTTAGCAGGAAGGAGAGCGGGTTGTACAGCTCCATCAAAACAACAATCGTATCGTCGACAAAGAACGACGATGGCGGTTCCTGGCGATGATTTGAGGAATTTTCTGAACATTTTGAATGAATGAATGACTTGACTTTATTTTTCCGCAGAATTTTTATTAAATAATGACAATGGTTTCGACCTGAAGAGGACGTTTACCGTCGAAACCACGGTCCACATTAAATAAAAAAACTCCGTGGAAAAACAAAGTTTAAGTCATTCATTCAAAAAAATAAACAATGACGAATAAAACGTCAACGATTCGGGAAAATCGAGACAAAATCCACGGGAATGATGGGCCCTCTAGAGAAAGCAGCACCCTATCTCTCAAAGTACCCACGCCTCTATTTCAATTTCTGGAGAGCTGTCGCAAGAGGGTGTGAATGTGAGAGAGAGGCATAAACTTGCAGAGAGAGACGGAGAGAGGTTGATTTATGCAAGTGGATCCGATTGCGAGGAGCGTGGGCCAATGCGGCCGTCTCATTCCTGCAGCAACACAGCGGCCGCTAAACGGGATCGCAGTGGAAACGGACGAGTAGTATGTTTAAACTCCCTTCTGCACTTCTCTCGGCTTTTTGAATGGGACGTTGATTGCAATCTGCCTCGCGCACTCCACTTTAGGGGGAAGACGGGTGGGAGAAGGAGGAGGGGAGGTGAGGGGTAAGGGATAGATATCAACTGGAGAGCGTTTGCTCATTTAGTTTCCGCGACTCGCCGGACGTGGCGCCAGCGACGATCCGTTTTTAGTAGCCACGATTTAAGTGTCCTCGTGAAAACTATGACAAGAAGACGGAACAGCCTTATAGGCCACATCTTGAGACGTGTGTCCTGATGGAGACAATCCTCGAGGGCCTAATAGACGGCAAGAACGGGAAAGGAGGACCTCGAATTAAATATGCGGAACAGGTGAAGAAAGATGTGAAAGAGAAGAAATACGTAGGTGTGAAAAGATAAGCTGAGAAGACAATTGAGTGGAGAGCTGCGTCAAACCAATCTTGGGATTGCTGGCCAGTGACGATCATGATGATATTAGTGTACCAAGTATACTCGAGTTCATATATTCGAGTACTCGGATGGTACTAGAGTATACTAATATAGGTATTTGAGAAACTTTTTTATGTATGTTCGTGTGAGCTGTATTCTATTCTATCTGTCCGTGAGTTATATTTACTTCTGAATGGCTACTTTCCACAATTGAACCACATAACCTGTTGAATATACCAAGATATTCATAGATATATTTATTTTGTGTAATATGCGGCATGATGTGGCGGAAGTTCTTAATATTAATTAAACCAGAAATTGCAATATATTCACAAGATATATTCGAACATGACGCGTTTCGTTTTTACAACAACGTTATCAAGTGCATAATGTTGTTGTAAAAACGAAACGCGTCTTGTTAGAATAAATCCTGTGGCAATATTGCAATGTCTCATTTAACTAATAAACTTGAAAAGTGCATTAAGCGGCCTTAGCAGATAAAATATCCTAAAGAAAGAATATGATGACAAAAGCGTTGAGAAGGGATTTAATAAAAGCCTTTCCCAGCGTCTGATACGGAGTGTAGCACTTGCTAGGCGGAAACGTGGACGCTGAGGACGGAGGAAGAACATAAGATAGACGTGCAAAATGTGGAGAATGAAGGAGAATAGAAAAGGTCAAATGAATGGAGAGGGAAAAGGATAAGAAGGTTCTATGGATGGTGAGTGAAGAGAAGAAACCACATGAAGAAGGAGAGGAAGGGAAACAGATGGCATTACGAGTAAGAGACAGTCATATAAGGAGAGAAGATGTTGAAAACCATGACTTTGCGTCGAGAACTAAGAAGCACAGTCAAATAATACGTTATTAAAAAGTAATATAGAGCCAATATTAAAATATGTTTGGACAGAATACACTTTAGGATTACCATTTGACTCCTGTGTAGAGATATGAAGTGAAACACTGCACTTTCCACATAAAAATTTATTAAACCACAGTAGACATGTTTCGCTGCACAGCAGCATTATCAAGACTAAACCAAGAAGTTAACCATAACAATATAAATACAAAATTACACACTCGCAAACATTTGAGAAAGTGGGGGTGGTAGGTAGGGTGGAAGGAGGGAGGGTTGGGAATTTTAAACTGACCGTTGGTCTGTGGTGAGGTAGGAATGGTGACTATTTTCAGGCGCTGGGAGGGTTTTTTTCCCCATTAGCTGAGGGAAGTCAAGGAGCGGAGAATAGAGTGTGTAGAGTTTCATAAGACAAGCTAGTAACTCGAAACTGATTAATAAAGTTAATCCAAAAGTTGAATCAATTGTCCAAGTTTGTCCACCAAAGTTAGTCAAAAGGTAGAGTTGGTAAGTCCAAAGATAGAGCAAATATTTAACAAACTGGTCAGAATACTTTGTAGGATAACCATTCGACTCCATTGTAAAGTTGCATAAGATATGGTATTAATACGAGGGTAGTTTGAAAAATTCTCGGAATCACCACGAGTTGTCAGCGCTAGTGCAACGAACTTTTCACAGGATATCCATAGGACTGTTCGCTGTAAACACATACCACGTCAATGCTCATGGAAAAGAACTGTGGCAGTGACGTGGCTTTTTTGTTGTTCTCGCATAGTGATTTGCAAAGATGGAAAAAATCGAGATTCGTGCAGTGATGAAGTTCTTCGTAAAATAGGTATGAAAGCAAAGGATATTCATGCCGATTTCCAGACTACACTAGGAGACGCTGCTCCTTCATAGTCAACTGTTTCCAAGAGGACAAAAGAATTTAAATGTGGTCGGGAGATCTTAGACGATGGTCCGCGCAAAGGTCGGCCAAGAAGGGTCACTACTCCAGAAATCATTGCAAAAAAACACTAAATGGTAATGGAGGATCGCCGATTCAAAGTTATTAAAATTGCTATTGCTTGCCAGATGTCATATAAAAGGGTAAATTATATTTTAACAGAAAAATTAGAAATGAAAAAAATTATCTATACTCTTGACGCTGGATCAAAAATTGAAATTCCCAAAATTCCCAAAAAATCTCTTCCCAAAATAGAAATTTTTTCATGGTGGACCTGGCGGATAAAATGATTTACTTCAAGTGAAGAACTGATAGCCGGAGTTGACAACTATTTTGCAGGCCTAGAGAAATCTCATTTTCTAGATGGGATAAAGGCACTAGAATATTTTTGGACCAAATGTAGTAATCTACAGGGAGACTATATTGAAAAATAAGATAAGTTTCAGTGATGTAAGAACATTTTTTCTATTCCATTCCGAGAAATTTTCAAACCACCCTCGTATGAGACTGATTAACAAAGTTAGTCCACCGCGCCGCAACCTCTAATTGACACATTGCACGGTGATAAAAAAACCATCATTTCTAAAAAAATTACCTTCCCTCCATTACTAACAGTCTGAGATAAATAATACTTTGATCTCAAACTAAATTCATTACCTCACCCCAACATTATCATCCAGAAACTTCCATCCGTGATCTTAATATTCCGAGCACATCCTAGTCAACCTTTCTGTACGAGGAGTGGAATACACTTACAAGTATAAATTTCCTCACAGGCCGAGATTCGAAGCGATTCCTCGCGATCGACAGTCGATATTCCGTATATCTTACCATCCCAGCCAGCAGGCGCAGCGGATAATCCCACAGAGGCCTGCAGTTAAACCTTGAGATTGATATTTTTGCTGCAAGACTGCTATTCATCGCCCATCGTACCGTGAGTTGCAGGGATCCATTTTACGTTATCTCGGGATAGCGTGACATTTGCCGATTAATCATTACTATCTCTCCGTCTATTATTTCTTTCAACTCTAATGACGCCACCCACGATTACGTTCAATACTCGAAAGGAAATTTCATTCCGTTTATTGCACCTTTTTTAACCTCTGAGAACTTACGGCGATCAAAGGTGGACTATGTTTTCAAACAGATTTGATTTACGTTAATATTTCCAAAGGTAAAGAAACTTTATACATATAAAAGGAGTGATTGATTTATTCCTTAAGTTACGATGTTAGTAAGAGTCATTTTTACTAAAATACAGCATTAATAGCGCCAAATAATCTTGATGCAAATAAAAATAATTTTAAATTCTAAAATATTGAGTTATAATTAATACTTACAATCCGATGAGCTAATGGAAAACAAATTGATTATGCTTGATAAAAATAAATCTATCACTTACGGTCAATTTTAATGTAACTTCTAGTACTTTTCTATGGATTCAAGCAACTATTTTTCTGTATTATGATATTCTTCAATTTCACATACGAGTACCTCTCATTCGCACCCTAGCGTTATCCCTTTGTTTTTAACGCAAATCTTTAGGCCGGCTTGATTCAGGCAATACTGGATGAAAAATTTGCGCAATCATGTCAGATACACTTACACAAGGTTTTTTTTCTTTTAAACTTACCTCTATTGACAGTGCTGCCATTCCCTTCCCCTCCGTATCATTCCAACGAATTACTTCTCATCTGTCTCACTTCCTATACGTCTGTTTCCTTCGCTGACCGAGTCAAAATATTTGCCTTTGTCCGACTTTCTAGCAGTACATTCCCCTTTATCCATTTCCTGGCAGCCTATCAATCTCCGCCTGCATTTCTACGCCAAACAATGCAATTGTTATGAGCTATTCGCGGCTTTCATCGACCATTTCAGAAGATGGTGTTTAGGATTGATTTTATTCCAAAAAATACATCTTTTTCTATCCCTATGTACTCATATTACAACGGAAAAACATTATTCACGGGTATTACACCGTGTTAAAAATCTCAGTAGTAGCCGAGTTTTTGCTCTATAACATGACGTACGTTCTCAGGGCTATGAGAGATCATTCTCAGCCCTAAGGACGTTGGCTGAGAAATATGAAGAAACATCGACTACCATGGGGGTTTCAAACCATTGTGAAACCCGGGACGAATTTATTTTTACCATCCCCGGGGTAAAACCTGAAAACTACATCAATATTATAACAGGCAGTAAACCAGTGAGTGAGGGTTCACACGGGACACTTAAAAGCAAATTTAATAATCACCCTTGCTTCTTTATCATAGTTTTCTCGGCATACCGCCAACCGCTTCTACTTGGACCAGACGGCCGCGATAAAAATGAAGAGAGAAGAATTATTATAAAAGTATTTTATCGATTGAGGGTAGGATTCCACGAAGTACTTGAGAAAAAATTCTGGGATCCTCCCTTCCCTTCCAGCACTGCCTTCCTCAATTCACTATAAGGCCTACACTCTTTCAATCTATCTAAAAATCCTATTCTCTTCCTTCCCCTCCCCCGTTTACCTAACATTCTACTCTCTAACACTGTTTTCAACATCCCCTACCCGCTAAATACTCGTCCCATCCACACCCTCTGTCTCCTCCGTATCTCATGTAAAAGCTGCCTCACCTCACCCGCCATGTCCAGCACTTCACCGTTCCTCTTCCTTTTCGTCCACTTCACCTTCTCCATTCTTCTCCATACCCACATCTAGAATGCCTCCAATCTTCTCTCGTCCTCCTTCCTTAGTGTCCACGATTCCGCACCGTAGAGAGCTACACTTCAGATAAAACTCTTCACTAACCTTTTCTTTAAACTCTTGCATGGCGATCCTCTTGGAAGCTCCTTGTTTATGAACTCCTCAGTTGCTAACGCAATTCTCTTCCTTATTTCCTTACTACTGTATCCGTTTTCCTCTAACGTACTGCCTAAATAGTTGAATTGCTCAACCTGCTCAAGTTTTTCTCCACCTACTTTAATCTTGAGTCTCACATTCCTCGCTCGTGATGCTTTACCAAACCGCATTACCTCAGTCTTCTTGTGATTAATCCTCATCCAATATTCCTCGCACCGCTCGTCAAACGCATCCACTAGAGTCTGCAGTCCCCTCGCTGACTGGCTAATCAGCGACTGATCATCCGCGAATCTAACCGATTTAAACATCATTCCTCCCACTTTCACTCCAGCTTCCAACTCGTCCCACGCTTCTCTTACCATCTCCTCAACATATGCGTCAAAAATCAACGGCGATAAGGGACAACCTGGTCTCACTCCTCGGCCAATGCTTGCCCACCAATGGCCGAGGAGTGAGACAAGGTTGAGTAGTATAAAAAGTGCACTTAGAACGTGTGCTTGAATTATTACCAGCAAATATTAAAAAGTGCAAGTACATCGAAGTTTTGGGGTCACCGCTTAGAACCACTTGGCTACAATTAATTTTTTTTTAAAGATCGAGAACTATCTTGATGATCTAAGGCGTGCATTTCCAATTTTACCGACCTTCGAAAATAGTCTTTCACAGGGGACCGATGACGTTATCACAGGCCGATAGTGACGCGGCTGTGAGCAAACAAAATGGTCACAACAGAAGTAAAAAAATCGAGCTTGGATAGAGACTCGAAGATCATGGCTCGATCTCGATTTTCTTAATCTTTGAATATTAAAACTCGATTTGAAATTTTAATCGAAATCGATTTTTCCATTAATACATTATATCATTCTTAAAATTGTAATACAATAACTACTTCGAGTAGTATTGCCATCCATGCAATCCATGAACTCAAATCTATTTGGACGCCACTCCCCGCTTACTTGACTACTTTTTCACACACACAATTTTATCATTGTAGTTAAGTATTCTGCAGTTAAAGGTAGGTTTAACGAGGCTATTTTGTTCGGCAGGAACAGGAAATCTATAAGTTTGACACTAAACATATATAAACTCTTTGTGACGGCGAATCCTTTTTCTGCCGAAATGTTTAGCGGCTAAACGTCAGCAGATTCTTGAACGAGAATCATGACGACGACTCGGGCATAAAACGGCATATTTTACATTTCTATTAATATATTTTGAAGTCTTTATGCCCCAATGACGGTACTTTATACAGCATATTTCACATTGCAGAGTAAGCGTGAAGTTAAAAAAATACGTAATATTAAAACATCCATTTTTAGAGCTCCGAAGTCATTTGCGTTCAGAGGAGCGTAGTTGCATAGACGGGCTTATAGATTCTTTTGACGGTTAAAATAACATTATCCATAAGTTAGCCATTCTTAATTCACCCTCTGGCTGGAAAAAAATTAGCACCATTAGCAGTTCCAATGGATTCACCAATGGATGGAGAAAAGCAATGTTCATTTCCCGAAAACTGTGCCTTCTTTTTGGATCTTCCCGTGTGATACGGAAAATGCCTGTTTAGTTGCAGATAATAGGGGGTGTCTTGGCAGTAGAATGGAGAAAAATTTCTCGGATCATTAATGTCCTCTTCTTCCTTCCGTTAAAAAAATGAGCATAGATGAAGTTCTCAACGACTCAGGGCTCTCAATATTCGTAGCGAGTCCTGTGTATGCGAGTAATGGAGAGAATATTTCTAGTAAAGCTCTCCACTTCCTTGAAAGGAGGCCCTATTCTAAAAGATTGAGGAAGTTGGGGAAGGATGCAGAACATGACCCAAAGTATCCATCGGATGCTACACAATTAGTTAGTTGCGTAAGTACCCTAATTGCCCAATTATCGTAAGGATATTACTGCCAGAAGATACTAGATATCCTCAAGACAAGGTGATGAGCACGTTTCCCCTAGTAAACTCCAATTAAATCTGAAGGATAGGATTTCACAGGTCCCAGGGGGCAGTAGAATCGAACCCGATTCCGTGAAGTATCGATTAAGCAAAAAAATAATAATAATAAAAGCAGCAATTTTTAATACATGTCGGATTGTCAGAAAGTTTTCAACGCAGAATAAAAACACGAGAATGCTTGGTGATACCCGTACCTCGCCTAAAACCAGCAAAAATGCTGTGAAAATGGATAAAATAATGATAATAATAATAATAATAAAGCAGGAATGGAAATCTAAAATCTTGCATGGAAAGTTCCCAACAGTCATGTAAGAGGATTGGGTCGACAGAAACGCATCTCTGAAATGGCTCCAAGATGGCTATTTATACCCGGAGACTGAAGGGTTTGTGATGGCAATTCAAGACAGAGTTATACGAACTCACAACTATGAAAAAACATATTAAAACTTGAACTGCAGATAAATGTAGAAAATGTGGGAAAACGGGTGAATCCATTGAACACATAACTTCGGGGTGCTCAGCTCTTGCTGGTAATGACTATCTCAATAGGCACAACCAGTTGGCCAAAATTATCCACCAAAACTTAGCAACTACCTATGGACTTTTAAAAAATACTCCACCATATTACAAATACCATCCACCCGTCGTACTAGAGACAGATACACACATTTTATAACTGGGACAGATCGATTCTTACAGATAAAACCATAGATTACATTAGGCCTGATATTTTATTGATCCACAAATTACAGCAAAGAGCAAACGTAGTCGATGTAGCAGTGCCACTAAATCACAATGTTGAGTTAACGGAAAGAGAGAAAACACAAAAATATCAGAATTTAGCCGGTGAAATAAAAAATATTTGGAAGTTGAAAGACGTCAGCATTCACCCACTGATAATCTCTGCCGAGGGAGTCTTGTCTAAAAGATTCAAAAAAGAAGTCGAAGACCTGGGAATTAAAAAACAACTGATTAACCTCGGGAAAAAAGCTGTTTTACTACAGACCTGCCAGATCGTGAGAAGATTCCTGGGTCGGGCATGATCGGACAGTGTAGGATAGGGTGAATTCTCTTCCTTAACATCCAAGCCTAATCCTAATTTGCCCTTATAATAGGTGAATATTACCGTCTGGTATAACCAGCTGAGAACGTGCATGAACTAATAATAATAATAAACAATAAAAAATAAACCACAGGATAGTACAGGTCTCAATGTAATTCGGAAATTACCAACATCTTTGACAGCATGTACTTGCTTTCTCAGCCGAATAATTGAAAAATAGTTAAATCATTTTTCACTTACCCCAACCTCCGTCAACCACGAATTAGAGCTCGTTTTACTGTCCTAGATTCTCGAAAGAGAGAAAAAAGGTGGCTACGTAAAATTCCTGAGCCGGTATTTCTTGGAAATATTTTCCGCCCTTAGAAGAATCATGAGGATCTAGGCACTGTGATGCAAAGTATGCGAAAGAGAAGGATTGTACAGCCTGGAGTAATATTTTAAATTTTAAAAAATGTAGGACTTCTTAATTTATATTCTTTGCATAAATTAATAATGAGTCTTCATTCTCAGGGTACGTAGTTTGCTTCACCGTGGTAGCTAAACGAATGTCCCCAATTTTCATTCAAAATTCCACGCTTATATTTTTACGTAACCACAAATTTTCAATTTGGACCTAGAAGATAACTTCCTCTAAACGGCCTCAAGCTTATTCCGTCACAGGAGCCAAACGGTTACAGTGCTTTTGCTGCATAGTAACGCCATTAGAGTCAATAAATAAATTTTAGACGAATTTTCAATTTAATTTAAAGTGAAAAAATGGCATCATTATAAAATATACCTTTTAATTTAAGCTTGAGATTCCGAGAAATCATTGGGATGGTAAAAAAATTTTAATTGGCGCGTAACACCTTTACGTGACTCATCTAAATTCACCAAAATTGCAAATTTTCTTTAATATTAATATACTAGAATAACACGCCTGAAGCCTTTTTGTTCACTAACTATTAAAAAAAAGCAGGAGAAAATAAATCCTAAAACTTACTCTTGGTCTTATGATTGCAGAGAATTCAGTGGTCACGGCATGAAAGGGACAAACGTGACCCAGTTAGAGCATGTGACTCCAGTCTTCAACGCGGCTTCTGTTCCATGTGCTTCGACACCTAAGGCCATTTTACTCATACAACCTTTCACTCGTAGGCTAAGGTGACACCAACTAGAATGAACAAGACCAACGAGACTAAAATAGGTGACCGAGAGGGAGCCAGTTCCACAACCCATTCAGGGCATAGGCATCAATAGCATACTTTAGAATTCGACTGGAAACGAAGTTGTATTAATTTATAAACTGGTTCAGCTTGTCTCGCGTCGATTCATTTTTTTCGGCACAAAATTTTCCAGAAAACAATTGAGAGTTCCGACCAAACAGCAAGCGCCTCTTTAGTGTAAGCAATAATACGTATAAGGATGAAGAATAATAAATGCGAATCGTTCAGGACGTGACGAACTCATAGCCGGAACTCAAGCGAAAATATTGTACTGAGAAAATCATCAACGCAGAAAAGAAAAATGAAATGAACTCAATTAAAGTCCGATCATTGGAGGACCCGGATTAAAAAACAAACATTTTTCCCGATATTTCAACTAGTTTGCGAGATACCGGCAATACACTATAGTTCAAAAGTTCGTCTTAACGTCTCTGTCACAATAGCTTCTGGATTCGCCCTTCAATTGTTTCCCTGTATCATGAGTCGCAAGGGACGAAAAACCTATCGAGGGAGTTAGAAAACGCGTACAATGTAGGAAAAATTTTGTTTGGCACCTTGCGTCCGTCAGTGACGCACAGAGCACGTTTACAGAGTTAGGCTTGCCATAAAATTGTTCATTAAAAATATAACTGGAAAGATTGTGGCTTCTAGTTATTCTCTTCCATTTACATGACCAAGAACGAGTGCCTTATTAACAAAATCATCGTTTTTGATTTACTAGTAAGCCGTCAGTTGGATCTATGATGAAAAAAATTTCAATTGGGTGGGGACTTCCAAGAATATTGGGTATATTTAGGTATCAATTTGTAACTGAGTGCCGTGAGCTCAATACTTTTTTCGAGGTAAGCGTGTAATTTGCGGTCCAGAACATAAATAAGTTCACTTATCAGATATTTCGGACAAGTGGGCGGCCCTCAGATTACAATAGCATTTTTTCTATAGCATTCTCAAAGCATTTTTTTCTGCTTCCAGCGCGAGTATACCAATAATTTTCTCTACACACATGCGAATAAACTTACCTTCCCCAACATCAATGATAATAAAGGGATCTCAATGAAAAAAACATTCGAGATTATAATAAATGTTCTATGATGAACTTAAAAGGATTCACCCCTTCCTGTACTTCACCGGAGCAGCATTTGGTACCGACATCTGTGAGCTATTGATTCATAAAATGCTTGAGAATCGCATGCAGCCAAAGAGATGCTGCTCACCATATTGAAATGTTAGAGTGTGTAAGCGTTTATGAATAGAAAGCATTATTTAATTTTAATTACTATACCACAGTGAAGATTATGACCTGAAGTGTAGCGCTTAACGATGCGGAAACATGGAAAAGTAGAAATGATGGCGAGAGAAGACTGAATGCATTCGAGGTGCGAGATTTGTAAAGAATGGAGAAGGTGAAGTGGACTGAAAGGAGAAAGAACGACAAAGTGCTGGACGTGGTGGGTGAGGAGAGAGAGCTTCTAGATCAGATACGGAAGAGACGGAAGGTATGAATGAAAGAATTACTTAGTGGGAATGGAAGTTGGAAACAATGTTAGTGGGTAGAATTTTAGATAATAAGGTAGAGAAGGATGAAAATAGAATATTTAGATAGAATGAAAGGAACTGCTGTGGTGGATCCAGAGAGGGGGTAAGCAGGGCTATAGCCACCCCCTGGGTATCCAATTTATAATAGATAAAAAAGTAATTTTGTTCAGTCGTCGAATACAAAAGGGGAGAGTCCCCTTGAAGCTTCCCTTGTCCCTATACTGGATCTGCTGCTGAAAGTGAGTTAGCCTTATTGTGAATTGAAGATGGAAGTCCATGAAAGGAGGGAAACTGCTCGAATACTTCTGAAGTACTCCATTGAAACCAACCTTTATCGTAAAAATATTTTGATAATGACTTAGAATCACATCTCAAACTTATTCTTACCCATTTTCATAAACCACCGACGAAAATATCACTTGAATTGTGAATGGATATTAATTATTTAAGTAAAACGTAGGCGTGGCAAGATTATTACATGCTGTAGCGAAGCGAAGTTAGAATTCTGACACGGCTGAATCCTCAAAAATGAGTATATAAGACGCGCTGTACCTTCGGGGTAATAGCCGTCACCTCAATCTCGGGAACTCCGAAAACTGAAAATGCCCTCGGGAGAAATGGCGAAGAAAATGGAGGAGATTGAATGTATAAAAGTCGGAAGGGAGGAAAAACGAAAACAAATATTGAGTCAGGGGATACTTCCGAGTCTATCAAGTTGACCATTACGGTGTCACCCTCTTGTGGTGTGGACGGGAGTTTGGAGGGGATGGGGGAAAAAAATGAGTGTCGCTTCGCGTGCTTTCCGTTCGGGAGACGTCAGCGAGGACGGGGTGGAGGGACTGGGGCACTCAAAGGGGGTGGGGGAAGTGGTAGTTTTAGTGCGGGAAGAGTGGGGGAAGAGGGGTTTCAAGCGGGGGAGAGATAAAAGTCGCCCGGAGTGAGTGAGACGGAGACTATCGACTCTGGAGAGTGGCACTTTGAGAAAAAGGGAGTTATCGCCCTCGTATAAAGAAAAGCGGCGGTGGGCACGTGTATGGGTGAGTAGGAATGGGAAGAGTGGGGACTAGCGTGCGTTGGAAAGGATGGCACACAGGCGAATTGGCCAATATAGAGAAACAATTGGTGCAAAATTAAATGAAGAACTTAACGAAAAATTCCCTTATGCTATATGCGACTTATTTTTCACCACCTTTTTACACGGAGCGCGGAATTGCGCAAGCTAGAACTGCATTAACTTCTCCTCATGGCGTGGACTTACGCGAATGCACGAACGAAATTAGAACGGGGGCAATTTTTTCCATCTCACGCCAACGCATTCTCGCATGTCTTCAAGCAATTGAAAATTGAAATTGAAATTTATTAATTAATCTGGGGCTATACTCATCTTATTAAAGTATTCTACCGATTAAGTTAGGTTTCCATGGAGTGCTTAAGAAGAATTCCGGGAGCCCTCTTCAATGCACAATAAGACCTACTACCTTTCATTCTATCTAAAAATCCTATTCTTTTCCTTCCCTTCCCTCGTTTACCTAACATTCTTCCCTCTAACACTGTTTTCAACATCCCATCCCCGCTAAGTACTCCCTCCATCCATACCTTCTCTCTCCTCCGTATCTCATCTAGAAGCTGCCTCTGCTCACCCACCATGTCCAACACTTTGTCGTTCCTCCTCCTCTCCGTACACTTCACCTTCTCCATTCTTTGCCACACCCACATCTCGAATGCCTCCAGTCTTCTCTCGTCCTCCTTCCTAAGTGTCCACGTCTCTGCACCATAAAGCGCTACACTGCAGATCAGACTCTTCACTAACCTTTTCTTTAAATTCTAACGAAGTTAAATTAAATATAAATTAGATCAATATGCAAAATATTTTGGACAAAATTATTTTAAGTTTGAAGTACCTTTGTAATTAAAGATTCATCATCATCATTGGTCCACAATCCCAAGATAGGTTTGACGCCGCTTTCCATTCCTCTCTCCTATCCGCTAACCACTTCATAGTGACGAATTTCTTCTCTTTTACATTCTTTACAACCTGCCCTGTGTAACTCATTCGGGGGCGTCCTTTGCCCTTCTTCTCTTTCACCAGTGGCCAGGAAGTGGCAGAAGTGGTCAGGTCAGAACTTCTGATCTGAAGACGCCAGCAGTATGGCTGCAGAAACTGTCGTCACCTCTGGTCAACGCAACTCGGAGGAACTCCCCAAAAGTCGTGACTCATCTACATCTAGATAATACCCCGTAAGCCGCCTAAAAGGCGTATGTCTGGGGGGTGTTAGGACACCAGCCGTTTACAAATAAAAAGGAAGTACTATAAGGAAATTACGACCAGCATTTATTGAAATCCTTTATGGTTCGGGGGAAAAACGTATTCCCATAACTATCCGTTCGGCAAAGCATCGCTCTTAATTTATCGCTTCTGTCGGACCTAGAAATATAGTGCGGCTCTAATACTATGTTCTCCGTGTCGCTCTTAAAGATATAGATTCTCAATTGTTCAAGCAATATAAGCCTAGCTCGCAGCCTCCGAGTCTCCAGCGGCTTCCAGCCCAATTCGATTAACATTTGGGCAACGCTGTGTGTACGCCCATAGCGGGTTTTCACGAACTGCGAAGCCTTCCTTAGTATTTTGTTCAGTTCGCGGATTAAGTCTTTTCACACCGGATTCCATACGCTTGCTGCATATTCAAGGTGCAGTCGGACGAGTGTGAAATAGCACATTTCTTTTTCATCCGAAAATCTTCCCACAATACGCTTGACGAATCCTAACTTCTTCAGGGCTACGCCGCAAATATTTCTCATACTTGTTCCCCACGATGGGTTCGAGGATATCGTAACTCCTAGGTACTTCACTTCGTCTGTTGCCTTTATGTTAATACCATCCATAGCATAAAGAAAGTTAAAGTTGGAGAAACTCTGCAAAAAATGTACCGACATGCATTTGCTCAGTTTAAGTTCGAGTCCCCACTCATGGCTCCAAAAATACACGTTGTTTAAATCCGATTATAGAATTTCACTGTCAGAGTGATAGCTAATTTCGCGATAGATGACAGCGTCGTCAGCAAATAAACGTATTTTACAGCTACTTCGGGAGCAGAGATCACTAATGTATATAATGAACAAAAGTGGGCCGCTTACGCTTCCTTGTGGAACACTTGATGTCACTTTAACTACATCAGAGCTGATTCCGTCAAGAACTACTTTTTATTTACGATCATTCAGAAAGTCGCGTATCCAGTTTACCACTGTTTCGTTCAATGTACATGACTGTAATTTGAATAAAAGTTTATTGAGAGGTACTTTGTCGAAAGCTTTCTTAAAACCTAGGAATAATGCATCAACTTATCTTTTTGATTCCCCAGATTTGAGAACGTCGGGAAGAAAGAGCGCGAGCTGTGTTTCACATAATCTACCTTTTCGGAATCCGTGCTGACAGCCACATGGAGAAACGCCGTGAAAACCTTAGATCCAACTTACGATGGGAGACTTCTCCAGCGTCATCCGGGTGGCCTACTCCTACTCTACTCCCCTACTCTCATTAATTCAGCGTTATGACTAGGTCTGCATGATGATTGCCAACCTTGCGTTGGTATGCATCGTGCAGACCCTATCCTGGCAGGAAATCTGAGAAGAATTCACTCGTAGCGAAGTGTGCGCAATCCGTATCCAGTGCGAGTGGATGCTTACGAGACATTGACGATTATAGCGTTGGCTTTGGTAGATTTCGAATGAAATGGAAAATAAGCGTGATTTTTTTAAAATGTAAAGATGGATTCATACTCTTAACGTAAGGCCAGACTCCATCACACAGACCATAACCCGGTTAGAAAAAACAATTCACGCGAATCATTCCGCGGGAAAACCTTAAATCATTCACCATGCGAAAAGGTTCCATAAAGAAACAAATAAATTGCCAGTTTCATGAAAATTAAAAGATAAATCCCTTCTAACCCCAACTGGGAAATTACATTGGGCAAAGTCGTATTCCTTGTCCGGGATAATAACCCGGAACCCCCAAAACGAACTCCACAAACATTGGTTCCAATCTCTGTAGCAGCAAACGATTTCTCTCACGTGAAATTCATTTTATTCCCGAAAGTATTTGATAAAGACTCAAGCTTTATTGTTGAGAGCGATGCTGAACTACCAACAGTCAAGTTTCGTCCCTTTTTGCATCAAACTCCTACATACATGCAATCGGTTTCCCAATACCTGTTTACTTTTCAATTTCAATGGTTACCGCATGCAAATCTCGGAAGCTGATCTGAGCCTCGTGCTGAAAGTTAATGACGTCGCACTAGCTTTTTTTTAATAAGGTGATTACAACTACGCCGGGAAGCAGCGAGTGGTTGGAATACGCGATTCAAATTTCAAAACCTTCCGTCCCTCTTCTTTCTTTTTTGCTCGTTGTATTCCCTTGCAGTGCGTCCTCCGCGGAAAGAATTCTAATGAAGTAAGGAAAATAAAGTGCAACTCGTGTCAAACAGTTTTTTTTCTCTCCCTCGCCGAGCGTGGCGCTGGGGGTGCGGACTCCGAGGCGAAGCTGCCGCTGGGGCGAAATATTTTTCGAAAGGTTTGAGCGAGTAAGGGTTGAGGGAGGGGAAAAAAGATTGAGGACCCGAGGAACTTTAATTAACAGCCGTCAAATGAAATAGGCGCCTCTCCAACAGAAACTCTCATTTAGAGAAAAGACGGAAGACTGATATTGGTAGTATCGGAAGGGGATGGGGGGTGGGGAATAAAAATTCAGCGGGGGGAGGGGGATAGGTAGGGTTAGCAAGTAAGATGGTGGAAGATTAAAGAGGGTGTGATAGGTACCACAGTAAGCAAAATGTTGCACAATAAATGGGAATATCACGCATGTGGAAGTAGGAATAGGTCTTTTAAAATATATTATACAGAAAATAGACCTGTATAACTTTCATTCTTCGAGATGAGAAACGGAAGAGACGTCACAGGAGGGAAGTGGATGAAGGGAGGGGAGACTGCCGGAATACTTCTTAAATTTTCCATGGAAACATACCTTTGTTAAAATAGAGTACAGTAGAATACTTTTATAATAACCTTTCATACAGTAATCTACCTAGGGTTGGTTTAATACGCAAGGGTATACCTCACCCCGTATTAAGCTAAGGGTTTATTAATTCAGGGGAAGTGGTTGTTTCAATCCCTAGGCTACCCAGCAGCTCGGAGTATTTTTATTAAGGTTTTTATTACCTCCTCCCTATTGTTCACAATCCGTCTTCTCTTCTCCCACCAAACGTTTAATTTATTTCAACACTTGTTTTCCATAGCAAACAGTTTTTTAGTGCCCAATCCTCTTATAAGTGGTTTACTTCTGGATTTTTTTTCTTAAATGAATCATGCCTCCACCTTCGATATTATTTTATCCTTTGAAATAAATGCAGAGCAAAGTTCTCTCGAAAACCTACATGCTCTCTCGATACGCAGAGGGTATAGCTCACCCTGTATTAAGCTCAAGGTTCATAAATTCAGGGATTTGGCGCGAGCGGGGTAAGCGAAAGGAAGGGGGGATATATGAACAAGTGGCGAGTAGTTCGGCTAACACAAGGTGGAGATAAATTATGCCACGAAATTTTAACCTTGGATAGCTGATGCCATTAGGCACCAAAATTACTGGTGGTGTTTAGGTCGAAAACGCACCGTTTGTAAAATATGGTAACTTTGAGCCAAGCGCTCCGATTGGCCGTAAGTTTGCCCTGTTGCCGGATGCTCTGGACAACTCATGACTTCGAATGCTTTGCCGGAGATCAAGATATATTCAAGGGATCCGGCAACAGGATAATCTCGCGGCTAATCGGAGCGCTTGGTTTAAAGTTTCCGTAGTTTAAAATTGGTGCTTTTTCGACCCAAACATCATTGGTAATTTTGGTTCCCAGTGGCATCAGCTATCCAGGTTTAAAATTTTGTGGCATAATTTTTCTCCACTCAGTATGGTGCATAAGCACATCAGCGACAGTCTGAGCCTCAATGTAGAAGTCGACTCGAAGTGGAGCTTGAAGCATAAATTCAACACTTCCCCGCCGTCCTTAAGTTAACACCGTTATGGAAGGGGTAACGCCACCTCAATAGTGCACTAAATCGATGAGCAACGCAATTCTCTCCGAGAACATTCCAAATCATTGACAGCAAGAAATACTCCTCAAGGTCGGCCATAGAAATCGTAAGGAAGAGCCAGTCAGAAACCTCCCTCCACCCAAGACAACATCTTCCTGAGGAAAGACTATTTCAGTCTTCAAGAGGTCAAGTATGCCATGCCAAACCGTAAAAATTTCTGGAACTGTGCATAGTCATATTCGATGTCGGAATTAAATTCTACTGTATGAACAATACCTAGTGTTTCATTTTCTCCATGTCTCTACATTCGTTACCAACTACAATGGTTAGTTTTTTTGGGGAATGATAAGCTTGGAAAATTAAGTTGCTACTGAGTTCTTGATACCAGGCATTATTGTTACTGGCGAATGAATCTAGCAGAAAGAGTGTAGATCAGCCATGACAGGAAAAAATGATAGAAGTTCGGTTGACGAAAAGAGAAGAATTACGGAGAAACAATTGAAGACGTTGTGCGATATGGAATGAAGTGCCTCCGCAGCGGAAAGTAGTTCCGTGATATCGGAGGGCCTTCGCTCACGATTTTGGCGTCTTTATTTCGCCGTCTGTTCCTCCCCAAGGTGGGGAACGATAAGGGACGTGTGTGCCATTTCCGAGGAGATGAAAAGAAGGCGTTTTCTGGACGTTTCTCCAGTGCCCGCAACTCCGCCGATTGGGGCACTCTGGCGGGAGTGCGCGGAACTTATGATTATGTACGCCTTTTTAATTTGACATCCCATCTTAATCTTCTGTCGCTGGCTAGGATAGAATTTTCCAATCCACTATGCCTCTTAAATCGTGACGTAGATTCAGTTCGATTTGCAAGACTAAAATATATATGTTTACGCCAAATAGCGACTGTTGCAAGAGGTAAAAATGTTATATTTTAATATGTTATTTTATTGAGGCTGTCATAAGCGATCGAAGGGACCTGTACAAGTTAAACTTGATGGCTTCTTAACTTACATCTACCATATCATCTTATACATACATTTTTCGATTACAGTCCAAAAAATAGGGACTTACATTAATAAATTAAAATGCTACCTTAAATTTTCTTGCTCGGCGATAAGCCCGAGAATTTTAATTCATATTATTGACCGGGAAACCGTTAAATCATCCGGAAAAGAATCTGAAAACTTTAATTGAGAATTTATCACCTGAAGGAGGAAATGGGAACGAAAACTTAGCAAAAACATTTTCTTCTTAAGTACGCTGTTTTCTGGCTCAAAATGAGCATATTCCTTGAAGATTGCCCACTTCCCCCGTTGCAGCATGAAGCACTCTGGTGAGATTACACGAAACTTATTATTACGTCTTTAAAAGCGGCGTCCTATTAACATTCCCTCTTCTGTCCTCGACTTGGATCAAATGCTTCTCCTCGCCATCCCTCCGGAAAGCTCGATGGAGATTCATTCAGTTAAGCTGGATTCAAATACGTGGGCTGGTACCGACTCACGGCTGGAGTACCTAATAAGTGCCGTTTCAATTTGTCGAGTAGCTTCCAAGTAGACATCAGAACATTTTGCATGAGTTTCGACTAATGGTGGTACTTTAAGATTGTATAAATTTAATCCACTCGTTCCATAAGAATAAAAACAAGAGAAAAATGTGCATTATAATGCTTATTTCTCCTTCATCAGAGAGTATCTGAATTAAAGCAGTCATTAATAACTTACGTTCCCTGTACAAATTATAGGTTCTTCGTGTTCTCCAAGCTTCGTCCATTTTCTTATTGATATTTCGATCAAAGTTCATATAAAGGTACGTATCGGACGAAATGTAATACTTTAAGTACGTTAAACGCTTTGATTTTTTTATTTTTATGTATCTAATGCAGGAAAATCTCTCTTGATGAACACAACTGACTTATGAAAAGAAAAATGTTATATAATGAAATGTAAACAGATGTGTAGCTGCCTAACAATCGACACATTTAACAGAAAATATAAAACATTTCAATAATAAATCAATTTTTTGGGGATTAATTACTCGCCACTATCTTCCATTGTGAGAACACCGAAAACGAACATTATGTCTTATGGCTTGGCAAAACTGAAGGTACGGGTGCTGAATGATTAAGCTAGCCTGAGTGGGATTCCACCCTGACGGTTCTCATTAATTTACACTCCTACATGAATTACAACGCACCTGAGGTCAATGTTCCCGCATTAGAGGCAAAATGAAAGGAAAAAAAAGACATCGTAATCGCGTCATCGCGAGAAAATTTCTCACACATCGACTAAAAATTTTCAAAGCGCTCTGCCCTTTCGTGCATATTTTTTTTGATCGCGTGAGAATATTGGTGGAATTCATTCCGCAGGAACCCTCTGGTGAAGGCACGATTCGTTCATGCTTGCCTTAGCCCTTTGCTAAAACCGAAGCTTGAAGAAGACGCATAATTAACGAATCTCATTTGGTGCGCTGTTTCAGGACGTGCAAGTACGTTAAATAGCTCATTAAATTATGAGAAATACGTTTCCCTTTTCCTCGGGAAATGGCGGCCTCTTTCGAAGAAGGATTTTACCTTCGAGTCTTGATAATTAAGTCTCCTCTTTCACTTTTCCTTTGCGCTTAGTTCCGGAAAGTTTCCCTCAAAAAGGGCGGCGCTCGCGTCGCCTATCTTTTGATTAAGCTATTAAGTAACTTTGGCATGACTTTACGGGGGATTGTGGCATTGGGCGTAAAAAAAAGTTGAGCATGAGATGGAGGGAAGATTAGAATTTTCAATGCAATGCTCCTCCGTGGCTCGGCGGGATTAAAGAAAAAGAGGAAAAGGAATGAAGAGATCAGCGAGAAGAGATTTAGAGGGATTGCGGTAGGAAGAGTCGCGGAGAAAAAGATGCACAGAGCAGGGGTGTATCGCGATCATCCCTATCACCGCCAACTAATCCAATTTTATGAAAGTTTTAAAAATGATAAAATGCGTACCACTCTACCAAACTTTGCCACATTATCTATAAATACGGTACGAGGTTTGACTACAGCACATGTGGTTCTACAGGAGATTTAGAACAAAGTTAAGAGAAACAATAGCTTGAGGTATCACTTGCTGAAATTGTCCGCTATCTTCGAGATAAAAAGGAGTGCAACACCAGATTCATAACATAAACATATCGATGGCTGAGTTCTAAAAACACGTATCTCGAATTCGGCCGATTTTAGACTGGTACCTTAAACAAAGCGTAATAAAATTAAAAAAATTAAATACAGGCAAAAAACGACTCTTATTTTTTAAAAGGAACGCTTCCTTTTTCAGTTTTATGAACTTTTGGTTTTTAATTTCAGAGTACAAGTAAAAAAATAACCGTTTTTTGCTCTCCTAGAAAGTTACTATTTTTGAGATACGTGCTGTTAGAACTTAGCCATCGATATTCAGAATGGACATACAACTAAATCAATTTCAAGTTTTAATACAAAGGCCGAACATATTTTACGGAATTGAAAACGACAATAAGGGTTGTTTTAACATAACAAACGATTGACCTTCAGCGTCTCAGATTTTAACCAAAATTTCTTTTTGCGTGAGTATTCACTTCAAGCACAACACCTCAAAAACTATTTTGCAAAAAACGTTTTGCGGTTTGTGCAAATTTTAACTCTTTCCGACTTTTGACAATTCTATCTGATTGTTGTTGAGCCATAGTGTCTACCCCATTTTAAAGCTTAATCTATGCTTAAGACAGTTATTTTCAATGAAATCGATGCAATACAACTTCAAGTGGCTTTTATTATGTTTATGTTCAAGCATTTTAAACTAACTTTTCTCACATAATCTTAACCCCAGATTCGGCCGAAATTTCTGAGCAGCACTTGAAACCTTGAGGGTCAATTGTTAGCCGAATAGAGATGAAATTTCCCATGTGTTAGGTAAAATTGGTGAAAAAATTAGTGCACTTCTATAGATATCATAAAAGAGTATCATACTCGTAAATTGATTTATACTTCAATAAGTTCTCACTATGAAATTATGAATGGTGGACTGCATTAGAAGATATTGTTCAATGGAAACTCTCTGTTATTCTGTCTTAATGCCAATGCATAAGGTTTCGACCTGAAATTTAATTTGATTCATAATAACTGGAAACGGAATATTCTGAGGCAAATGCCTACTGAAGGAAAAGATATTGGGATACAATGCGATTGTAAAAATATGACTGATGTTAACGATAGGTAAAAAATGAATGGCAAATTGACGAAATAATAATAAGTGGAGTCAATTAGTTTCAGCTGTGATAAAGAAGAAAGGATGGCTCGATATTCGTAAAAGCCTGCCTTAAACGATACCATTGAAATGCGCTTCATACTAAAAAAAACGTAAAAGCAGGCTTAATTCCAAAGCCGTGGTGGGGATGCTGAGGCAGCGAATGGAAAGAAAATAAATTCATTGCAAGGAGAGATGACAAAGGTAGATAATCTGAGCTGGAGTGCGACATAATCCCAAAGGCTGTGTGAAACTTAAGTAGGGATAAAATCCTCCAAACCACCCTGTTAGACATTATCCTAACATTTTTTTTCTTTTTTATTACTCACAAGATGGTTTGACCATTAAGTTCCTAGTTCACTCCATTCGTGTAACCGATATTTGAGCTTCCAGCCAAGCTCTATCGCCAAATATACAAATCCTTGGCTCCATTTGGAGATAACTGCACCATTCCGTCGACGATTTATCATCTTGTCATTCATTAATTGCGGATAATTCGCCAAAATTAATCCGAATGGCACATTATCTCTGCAATATCCTGTTCACAGGACAGCAAGGAAATCATAGGAATCTGATCAATTCCAAAGAGGGAATCTAATCTAATGGAGGATCATGGGATAAAGTTTCGCGAAGGAAATCCAGGAGGCAGTGGGATCAAAGGATAAGAGCTTGGACCGATATGAGGCGACTAAATACCTGCTCGGACGCCGAGGGTATCGCACGCGAGGATTAAATACAAAAGGGATCTCATTTCTGAATTGCTTGAGCGAATCCGCGTCCATTTCTCTGCGTTCATTTCTGCGGATGGTGGAAAGGTAATGGCAGAAACAGAGGATGGGATTTAAGATGTGTGTCTTTCTCTTTGATAAATCGAACTCATTCTATTAAGCTTTTCGTCACCATTATTATAGGTCATCCATCCTAGATTGCTTCGACGAATCTCTCCTATTAAATTACCCATAAGATAATTTTTTTTGTTAGCGTACTCATTTTTCTTAACATCCTTAATCACTCGTTCTTATCATCACACGTGAGGTCTTCATTTTCAAATTTTCTCCACTCATTTGTCCTCCGATGTTTGCCTTTATCATATTATCGTGTCTTATGGTGAGATATATTGACTCGCGTCTTTACCGCTTCTTTGGTTAAACGATTTACTAAACATCACTCACTCAAGCAGTACGTTCAAAATAGAAGCACGTTCAAAGTTACCGTTCTTGATTATTCGGCTGATGTCAATGTCTTCCTTGGATGCAGCTTCTGACGATAATTATCTGCAAGGAGCTAAGATTGGCTGCCAATAAATTTACTTGACTAATATGTTAGAGCCACCAAGGAATCACACGGATATTCGCAATGCTTAGGCCTGAAATGAAAACTAGAGAATTGCTGTAACGCTGAAAATACTCAATCGATCTCTCGCAGCTCAGCGGCTGATTTGTCATGAGCCAAAGATATCCTCGCTCAGGTAGCTCAAGCCTCCTCCAACAAAAGATCGAAGACCTCAACCAAACAATATTAAAATTCATGGGTTGAGGGTGATTGGCAACAGTTCGGATCAGCAAGCAGTGATTATTATTACGTTAGAGCCACCTGGAATTGAGGTTTTATACCTCCCTCATTTATGCAGCATCTGATGACTTATGAGAGACACATGATGAGGAATAGGTTGTGACCAAATTACTCACACGGAAAGCGCCATTAATAATAAAAGGCCAGGAGTGCTGTTCGCGCGGAATTAAAAAGAAAATTGAACACGAAACTTGATTACTGCGGGATATAATATGTAATATTTTTACACTCTGTTTAAGAGGAGATGATAATGTTCGTAAAATTTATAGCATGACATTAGGACGCAAGAGGAAATTTGAATTAAGGAAGAACGACAATATAAAAAGTGGAAACTGAAAGCAATAGCTTCATCGTCATCGCTGGTCAAAAATCCTAAGACTGGTTTGACGCCGCTTTCCATTCCTCCCCCCTATCCGCTAGCCTTCACATAGCGACGTATTTCTTCTCTTTTACATCCTTTATAACCTGTCCTATGTAACTCATTCGGGGCCGCCCCTTGCCCTTCTTCCCTTACACCTGTCCTTCAACGATTGTTTTCATCAGGCCATCATGTCTCATAATGTCGCCAACTAAGATGTCCCGTTTTCCAGGGGCGCAGCTAGGAATTAAGGCTGGGAGGGGGGGTTAGGTACACCTAATACCGATGTGTGTGGGGGTATGGAATACCCACCAGGATTAGCGGTAGGTGCGAGGTTCATAAATTGCGGAATTTTAAGATAAGTGGTAGAAGATGGTGAGTTTTACGGATTTCTGAGGGATATTTTATTAATAATTACACTATTCTACTAGTAATATCAATCCAATTAAGTAAAATGGGTCAACTTAAAAATTTCTCTGAGCTCTGCGGGGGTTTTATCCCCCAAAACCCCTCCCCTCGCTGCGTCACTGCCGTTTTCTGCCTACAGTTTATAGAGGACTTCTCTTTTCTCCCACTCTTCTTAGCACTCTTCTCCTCATTACTTGCACGGTCGATCGTTTTATCTTTATCATTCTTCGGTAGCACCACATTTCGAATGCTCCCTCTCTTGACTTCCCTTCTTCTGCCAACGTCCAAACCTCGCTTCCAGAGAGAAACATGCTTCATCCAAGCAGCATCTGATGACTTATGAGGAGCACATGATGAGCAATAGGTTATGACCAAATTATTCACGCGGAAAGCGCCATTAATAATATAAAGCCAGGAGTGCTGTTCGCGCGGAATCTGAATGTGGGGAATCTAATCGATGAGGCGACTGGGTAGAGGCAGGTGGGGGGCGGAGAGGGCGCGGTCTCCGCGAGTGTTTCGGCCGTGATCCGGACTGTTTAGGGGCGGCAGGTGGGCAGCAGGTCCCCCGACTTTTAATCTCCACCGCTGTGGTGGCGCCATTAACATCCGCCTGATTAATCGCAACAACGGGTGAATGGAGAGAAAGAACAGTTGGCCAGTCGGCACAAATAAAAAAAAGAGAGATTCGGAAAAAAGAAGAGATTTACCTACTCCAACCCGGGTATTCTCTATTTAAAATATACGTCACATGATTATTTATTTTTTTATCTAATTTAAACGTACACCACTTGAATATCTTGATTGAAGCTTTCGCGACTCATGGTGATTAAAAGTAAGTCACATACAGGTGAATGCCGCGTGTCGTAATGGAGATTGCCCCGACGTTTCGCGACCGACTGCTGGTCACTTATTCAAGGGAATGATGCTGGGATTCCTGAGACAAAGAAGACATCATTAGCCAAAAGAAAGCCTTCCCCCCCTACGTGAAACGAACGACAGATGAGATCGGTAACATCTTCCGGAAATTTGACATTAAATCCATTTTTAAACCACACGCCCAAGTACGACACCTCCTGGGAAATGCCAAGGATAGGACGCCACTTCAAATTGAAGGAGTATACGAAATCCCCTGCGGAAAGTGCGAGAAGAAATACATCGGAGAAACGGGACGAACGGTCAAAACTCGAATAGAAGAGCACAGCCGACTGGGTTACTTTTCAAAGTCAGCCGTAGCGGAGCACGAAGCCACCGGACATGCGATCGACTTCGACAAATCAAGAGTCATCGCGAGGGGAAAACATTTTAAATCCCGACTAATCCGCGAAGCCATAGAAATAAAGAAGAACAAGAACAACTATAACAGAGATACCGGATTGAGAATCAGCAGTACTTGGAACCCAGTCATCCGCAACATTTCGTCATCTTCCCCCTCCAGTCCCCACTCCTCACTCCCTCCGCCCACCCCTCCCACCTGAAATAAAGAAGGCAGCAAAAATAAATCCCAGCATCATTCCCTTGAAGAAGTGGCCAGCAGTCGGTCGCGAAACGTCGGGACAATCTCCATTTCGACACGCGGCATACACCCGTATGTCACTCTTTTTAGTACACCACTTGATCATATGTTTTTAAATCTTTTCTGTGGTGAAAAAAAATTGAACTTAGTCATCTTATTCCTAGTGATACAATTGATTACGCATTCTACTACTTGAGGTAGGTTCCTATAATACTCAATTATGCAAAAATAACATCTAAAAAGGCGTTTTTAACTCATTACGTTTCCCAATTATTTATTTCTTGAGTTCGCAATGCGTTTTACATCTCCATATTTCGTCCACTCATGCTTCTGATCTTTTCAGTTTGCTTGTTCAAATTTATATTCTTGATGATGTGATCTATCAAATTCATAAGTTTTCGGCGATATTCCTTGAGGATTTTTCATTTTTTTTAAGTGCTTTATTTTTTCAGAATTTTTTAAATTATAGAAGCAGATCATGATTTCGTTTACATTTCGAGTCCTTCTGAACTATATTGGCTAATCAGAAGGTTCACTATTTTTTACTTTTCTCATTTTTACGATTAAAATAAACATTTAGCAAGTGATAATATAGTTTTATATACAAATGATCACATTATTACAATTGTGGTACTATCATTGAAATACTGTTGAAACATAATAAGTTAACACTAGCACACTAGTCATTACATTAAAATCTCACCATTCAAAAGGAATAAAAATTATAAAATTAAAGTATGTATATTAAAAAAATAAAAATAACAGTTAATATTGAGAATAAATTGATTGTTATTGACTCATCGCCGTCTAATATTAAATGATGGATCATTTTCAAAGTTACAGTAATTATTGCGGGAGATAAAACACTCATAGATTGCGTCATGATAGCGTTCTGGCAACGACGATTCAACCTATTAGGTAATAAATATCCCTCCATCCAAAATAGCTATCGCTATTGACGAAAATCAGTGCACTCCGAAACGTTGACGTGAACATATCAAAAGCCACCGGTGCTTAACAGGAGAGGACCTCCCAATATAATCTACACACACGCAGAGCATGCTGCAAACCTCCGGTATGCCCCAAAAGTGGCCCCTCAAAAGTGACTCCCGAATCAACTCCGTGAGATTAACTCGCAGATTAGCATCGCAGCGTTCGAGTCGCAAACACACGCAGGCGAGACAGAGAATATAAGGCCGCGAGCGACCTCAAACGACGAATCAGTTAGGAACGTGATCGGTAGGTGGCGTATGCCGGAAATTCAAGCCAATGGGACACCAGCGTGCGTGGCTTTTAGATCGAGGCTGATGAGAGGCAGCACAGAAACAACATTCCCGTGAAAATGGATAGAAACCAAGGCGAATAACAAACCAAGAAGGATAGAATTAGAAATTTTTTAAACATTTCTCAAGTCAAATTTTAACCGAATAAATTACGTAATTTAACGCCGGGATATTTAGCTACCTAACTCATAAACTTTGTTTCACTTCGTTTTGTCGCTTCGTATTGATAATGACATAAATGACATAAAATCATCGAGCTGCAAATGTTCAAGGGCAAACAATTCATGGGAAAAAAATTGGTCGCGTTCAACAGATTCAACATTTAAAGGAACCGGTAAGTGACCTCTCGCTTACGATTGCGAAAAAGTCTTCATGAAAAGTGTCTTCATTTCTCTTACAAATGAATGAGCAGGGAAATAATCCTAATTAATATACGTTTACTAATTTATTCAGAAAACTAGCCCTTCACACACGGAAATTCTTTTTAAATAAGATCATCCTGAAAACCCGGAATTATTCTATTCCGCTATCATTTTTCTCCTAAGGCGCACTGCTAAAGCATTTCTCTCTACAAATCTCGCCTCACGATGAATTAAACCCAACAAATTATTCAAAATTTCATCATCTTCTGTTATTAAAATCGGAAGCACTTGCACAGGCAAGGCCAGAAAATGCATTGCCGCCTATTTTGAAAGCGTCTACTATTTGGTCACGTGACTAATCAATATACGGTAGCTCACAAGAGAACTACTCGACTCGCATCTTCGAGTACTCGCACATTCGTAATAATATCTTTAATCCAGTAGAGTTCTCTGATCTATTTTTTTCTTCTCCATCACCCTTGTTCATCAGTGGGTCCATAAATCTCACATAAAACCTAATTTTCGAATACTATTTATGATTTCTCCTCCTTCTTATTTAGTATCCACTTTTTTAACACATAGATAAGATTCATTGGGCAGTGTATTGTTTCTTCTTTTCGTTTCATGTGATGGGGATTTTGAAGATAACAGCTTATGACAGGGGTCCTCAACGTTTTTTTAATGCAAGGGCCAAAAGTCGATTTCACATCGCCTGGAGGACCAAAATGCTCCACGTCACTTAAGCACCGCATCAATAAAATAAAATAAAACATAATTTCAAAGTGCAATAATCTTTATTGGTTGAAAATTTGAATCGATCAATGCGATTTTTGAAATTGCTTACATGGGATGAGTATGTCGATATATTTGTTTGGCGATAAAATATTTTCCCCAGCCTCTAGGGATGGCAAAAAATTAGCCGGCGGGCCGCATTCGGCACGGGGGCCGCGGGATGAAGACCTTTTGACTTAATGGCTTGCGTGTAAGCGTCATCAGCAGACATTAATTCATTTGGTTCATAATAATTTACGTTACGCCAAGTTCAGTTCTTGTGGAAGGGGAATAAGAGGTAGGTAAGGGGGGGGGGGGTGGGAAACGTCTACCGCCGACTCTATCGCGTTGACATAACACGCAGTGGGGTCGACACGACGACAAATGATCTTTCCCTTATCCAACCTCCGTTCTTCCCTGCCCCACCCATCCAAGGTCGTTCCCGAAAGCGAGTTTCCCTTCCACAAACGTTTACGATCGGCTATCCCACGAGACTACGACCCGCAAGCAAGCACCAACGCAACCACAAAGATAGGGTGCTAATGACGCCTCGATTTTTTCAAAGAGCCACGTCGGATAGCGGAGGGATAGAGATTGTGCAGGGCGAAAATAGAAACATTGAACGATTATGACGAGGTTGAGGCGTGTATAAAAGGTGGCTATTCTCGCGGATATCTTTTTCTTTCCTCCTTTGAGCACGAGGCCAAAAGGTCACCCCTGTGTCCTAAAGAGTCCCAAGAGACTCGCTTTGAGAAGAAGATCGGGGATATGATGGCACTATCCTCACCACCGAGAGTCCTAAAAATACAAGTGCGACAAAATAAAAAGTTGCGTCAGCCCATACCACGGCTAATGCTACAACAAAACACTGATGAAAGGCAGAAGCTCTCATAGTCAAGGCAAGGGTATCAGGGAGCATCGGCCGATTTGTACTAAAAAAATTACCAAAACCAAAAGAGAAAGAGGAAAAATATATCAAAAGAATCATTAATGCTTGCCCTCTTAAAGAGGAAATATACTACGCATACCCAATAAGCCATTCAATAATTTAGCATACCTACATTAATTTATTTTTCTGTATCAGGTAATTTTTTCTAACGAAAGAGGTGACGATTTCATGCAATCATAGGTGAGTCAATGAGGGTTCATGCAGTATAAATGATGCATTTTCACAGTATTTTTACGCATTGCTTCCGTATGGGTATGAGGGCCCCTGCCTCCAAATTATATTTGATCTCAAATTATACCGGGTAAATGAGTTCAACGACAAAAACTACTGTTACGTTCACTAAATATTGGAGCAAGACTTTTCAACTTGGGTAACCCGATATATGGAGTCAGTATTAAAGTCATAAAAGTACATTAGTCTCTCTCCTTATCAAAGAGATGATTGTGAATAAATAAATAAATTAGGCGTTTTTCTAGTGCTCCCACCATGCGTCTACAAATTAGATTATGTGCAAGCGTCACATTTATGTTAGACTTTCCACATTTTATATAGAAATAAAGTATTATTTTCTACCATAAAATCAAGAGTTTAGAAATTCACGTCTACTTTCCCATTTTGTCTAGTAAAATATTTATTAACTTATCGCATATCCCGAAAACATTTTGAAATGCCGGCCTCGGGGTAAAGTCCTCGCCTGCTAAACAGGAAGCCGCGGGTTCGAGTTCCGCCTGGGTAAGTTATCCCTATCCAAGGCATCTCATGGTTTTTTGTGTGCGTTAAACTGTTGGCATGTTAACAACCCCTATGTAAAAGGCCGTATAGAACTGTTTTCGGTGGTATGGAAATAAATAAATAAAAATAAATAGCATTGCTCCGTCGAGACTACGACCGACGCGGAAATAAACACGATATCGATGGCTAAGTTCTAACAACACGTATCACAAAATTTGGCCGGTTTGACATAGGTATCTTAAACAAAGTGTAATAACATTAAAAAATGTAATTCAAGCAAAAAACAACTCTTTGCTGGCAAATGTATGCTTCATTTTCAGTTTTATGACTTTTTGATTTTTAATTTTAGCGTAGTACAATCAGAAAAAAAGTAATAGTTTTTTTTTGCTCTCCTGAAAAGTTGCTATTTTTGAGATACGTTAAAACTTGTTGTTAGCACTTAGCCATCGATATGTCTCTCTTTCCGTCCGCTATTGGTCGGAACTTGAGGGAGCTAGGTTTTTCCTGGATATTACGTCATTTGCAAGTGTGTGGGTTGGACAGGTATAAAGATATGGCCCAGAGTAATGAGCGACTTACTCCTTTTTCGGATCTCTTCAGGTGGTTTGAGGGTTGTATGCTGACCGTAGCACAGTGTGACGGCGAACAAGAACGGAGTCGTTGCAACATGACCCGAGGAAAACATTAGTGAACAAAATATTATCAACAGGCGTCGGAAATAAGGCCCAAATCTCTCACTGCCAATGGCGTAGCATGGAGGAGTCCGGAGGATCCGGACCCCTCAACCCCCTCGAAATATAAAAAAAATTATTTTTCTTCATTAAAAAAAAAACACAATATTGAAAAATCATGATTTTACAAAACATTCCTTTAACACTGGCATACCCGACCAATCCTTACACCTTATAATGCCCTAGTGGGTCATTTTGACCCAATATGACCATGTTTGCATATTTTACTCAAAGTACTTAATTCCTTCCCAGTTTATTTATTAATATTGTTTATAAAGCATTTGGGAGGGTAGAGAAAATTTATATCGACGAAAAATATTAAAATTGTAGTTGTTCTACAATTTATATGGTGTTATGGGAAACTAGCTTCCACAAATTTGTGAATACCTATCACTTTTCACCTGATGGGTTTGGGAGGTACAATGAATTTTAATAGTATCAGGTTAATAAAAATTTCAATAAAATTTTGACAATAAATCAGTATAAATCACGCAGTTACAATGAATACAATGGAAAAGTAGAAAGGCTTCAAATGGATTTGATAGTCTGGGTCAAAATGCTGGATAATCTGGGATAATCCGGGTATGGCAGATATAAGTGATGAGAAAAAATAGAAAAATAATAACATCAGGCCTAACTTTTCCAAAGTGGTAAACCGAACTAAATAGTTAAAAGCCATGAAATATGAGCCTTAAATGTTTCTTCTTTTCAAAGTAATCAACGAAAATATTCTTTTTTGGGTCAAATTGACCCAGCCGGGCATTCTAGTGCTAACAAATGAAATTTTTTCGATTATGAAAAATGTTAACCCTTTCCGGTCGAATTTTCTTTATAATATTGACACGATGGATTGGTGCCCTATAAAATGTTCTTATTTTATTGTTTACAGAAAAGGTCCACTGGTTTTAACAGTATCCATGTTCTATCAAAGAGTTTTTTCTTGGAAAATTTCCATCCCACTTTTCTTTCTCTTGAAATAGTGTATAATCCCTTGAGGCCAGATATGATCGCAGTGCCTTGTGATGCCGAGCTAAACTTGTCGTTGGATCTGATGGCCTGTCGAGTCATCCACGTCGTTGGACCGCAAAGGGTTAAAATCAGTTGAAAACCCATTATTTAGTACCCTATTTTTCAAAAGTTTTCCCCCCTGGTTTTGGACCTCTCCCCCTGAACGAAACTCCTGGCTACGCCACTGGAGACAGTGACCAAGAACGGATTCGCTGCCTCATAAGCCGAGGAAAACATTACTAAACCAAAAAATTATCGACAGGTGTCGGGAATAACGCCCAAATCTCTCACTACCCTCTCCTAACTATAGAAATAAAGTCCACTAGTGACGCGAATAACACCATGCATTGTTTAAAACTTAAATGTTAGAAAACTTTAGTCACTAATAAAATAGTTTTAATTTTAAATCACCCAATATTCCACTTAAACTATTTTATTTAAAAATAAGAATAATCAACACCAAAGTGACTAATTATTGGCAGAAAATACAATAAAAACAATAGTCCATAATGGTGGAAAACTAAGGTACCAAAGATTACAAAAGCGATGCTAATTGCTATTTTGCTTTACACATTTGCTATATAGGCAAGGACCACCCCATTAATTTATGTCAACAGCCAACGACTGCGAGTGAAGAACTTATTTTCCTGGCCGATCTTATACCCTTTGAATGAACGGTACGCTTTCAACAATGTGAGAATTTAATGATGTTTTTTACAATGTTATTCTGATCTTTCACCAAATTGCAAAAACTGACCGCTGAGCAATGACGCTCCTATAAATTAATGATTCAAATCTTCTCCATTACCCTAGCGTCTATGGCTGCATAGCAATGGATACAGCACATAATTAATTCCTGGGTAAACACAATATTCGCCTGTAGCAGCTAGCAGCGTGATATGCAAATGCGAACTGATAATCAAATGTAACTGGTGCATCAAACGTGCTCAATCTATTTGCATTAGGTGCTGTTTATCGCCTCCCATCATAGCTCCCTCTGATACCAGTAACTCATAAGATCAAAATCACTTTGGCGATTTATTAGCTAGGCTTTTACAGACGTTCAGCACACCATTAAACTTGATAAGCTGAGTCATTCCATTAGAGTGCTTGAAATTCATCACCAATATTTACAATCACTTATGAGACCAACTCAATCCAATAACTAGTCCTTTTTAAGACAATTGGTGTATTTTTAGTTTCGAGTCTTCAAAGGCAAAATTTCTAACGACGCTTCGTCTCACAATAGGGTAAATTTTCATAATTAAATCAATGGGTACTGTAAGTGAGTTACAATGTATTCTCATATTAAGTAGGTGAGCTATGATGATAGCGATCACGGATCAGTATGAATGTGATCTATTGGGATTAAAATTAATTTACAGTAGTTTCATAATTTCTGACAAATATTCACAGCTTGCTTGGATCTGTAAAAATTTGTTAAGTTTAAAGACCGTCGGCAACAATGTTGAAACAAGCGACAAGGAGTGTAATTTACTACTTATTCCTTCCTACTAATTTACATTACAACATCAGAAGGAAAGGGAAAACATCCTCGAAAGAAGTTTTATGGGGGAAAAAATATTACAATGAAAAAAAACGCTAAATATATAAGATACCCAGCCATAAGCGATTTTGACCTATATTTTCGTAGCTATAGCGTTCCTTAATCATGACATCCATCATTAATGCTGATATGCTAAAATAAACGATTTGAAAATTCGCTTTAATTCAATTTAAACACAAAAATGTAAAGGAAATAATGTTAGAGCGTAGGTTTCCGCGGCGATGGTTTGATCTCTGCATTTCTCCAGGGTTTTCTTCCGCGTCAGATTGTTGGTTGACAACAGTTTCGCTGGCTATCCTGCCAGCGTCTTCAGGTCGAAGGTGTCGGCTGTTGGTTTCTGCCTCGCTTATATACTGTAGCTGTCACAGTCACAGTGCAGCTCCCATCCAGCCTACAGTATATAAGCGAGGCAGAAACCAACAGCCGACACCTTCGACCTGAAGACGCTGGCAGGATAGCCAGCGAAACTGTTGTCAACCAAAAATCTGACGCGGAAGAAAACCCTGGAGAAATGTAAAGGAAATAGTATAACACCATTAAAATTTTGATTTTACCTGGTATTTGGAAGAAATTTGTCTAAATAGTCCCGTGATGAGTATCAAATTTTATCAAAAGAATAAATTTTACTCTGCGTTTTGACATTTTATTCGTTAAATTTCATGGAACAATTTTAAGAAGTGTATGTTGCTGGTAACAAAACTTCATACTCATACAATGACGATATTGATAGTACCTCGGTATAATTCAGAAGGGATCAATACGTGATTTACGATCTTTTCTGGTCCGATATAAAAAAATAATACCATTGTTTCAAACTTGCTTTCTAATACATAAAGTTTAAGAGGATAAAAATTTGCCAAGAAATAGTTTTCCTCAAGAAATTTTAAGTAATAAACTAAGAAGGTTTAATTTTAACAAAATATTGAGCCTTCATTAATAGTACACGCCTGTATGCGAACAAGAATAACATCTTTCACCTATAGACAAGTCGGTACAATGCATTTTACTGTCGATGTGGTCAATTTATTGTTGATTATCCCGGGACCATAGTTTTCTGAGAGAAAATAACACAAAAAATTGTAATCACTGCTGAAGTGAGCCGCCACAAGGTTAACACTGGTCCCACAATGATAACCAGCATCATATTTAGGCAAGTGCCTCAGGATATAAAGTCTATGTAGTTACTTGAAGTAAAAGGTGAAAAAGATAAGGTCAGTTATTCCAACCCAATGTACGAACGAGTGTTTCCATTTAATGGAAAGGAAACAGAAAGCACGAAATCCATTTCGAGAAAACACGCACAGTAGGTCGAACGAAATCACCTTTCACTTACAGACGAGATCAAACGATAAATCTAATGGAGATCGAGTATAAATATTTTGGTCATGTCGGTAGCCGAGTATTCAAACAGGTAATAAATAACTGTAACCCATGCGGTTGAACACCCGGAAATGGGATCTCACTTGTAACTAAACAATAATAAATTTACTCACAAATCATTTGTATGAGTGACACATTCCAAGCACGTAAACGTAGCATCGAAAAATACGTGGAAATAGTAATGTATTACTAAAAAAATTCGAAATTAATAAAAAAAGCTTTCAGTTTGTTATCTACCGAAACTGTCCGAATAGAAATAGCACCTTTCACCATTAGACGGACTCACACGACCCATCCTCCATTTGATCGAGCCATAATATATTTTCTGGGATCCAAATTTTCTAAACCAAAGCAATTGACTGGCGTGTATGGCCTACACTGACAAAAAACGATTCCTGTAGATAATAATGGCCTATTTAGGAATGGGTATTCTAAGAGCTCGCGGTGGATGGCGACAAAAAATCACAAATAATTTTTCTCTAGAATTAGAAATGAATAAAAAAATTACCTCATCTAGAAATACTACCAAAGGTGTCCACTGTCCAGCCTCCAGAAACAGTAACCAATGCGGAGGAACACCTATCAAAAGGCGTCATAGTAATAAAAAAAACTTTCTGTAACTAATTAACTCAGCAGGTATACACCATATAAGCACTTAAAGTTAGCAGTGACAAAATGTTGGCAAATTTTATATTGCAAGGCATATATTTACTTATTTGCATTAACGGACTATACCATTTTACAAAGAGTAAATATTTTTCCAGTGACATCATGATGCATGACTTCATAAGTTATGCAACACGCAATATACTCATTAATTCAAAATAAATACTCAGAAAGTTTACTAGAAAAACCAAAGATTACGAATTAATTATCTCTGCACGCATTATGCGAAGGCGAAGTAAGTTAACACTAGAATGCCGGAGGGTGTCATTCTGACATCCTACGCGTACATGTTTGCGGGGCTGGCGTTTAAAGAGTGTTCTAGAAAAGAATACTTCGTGGCTTGTATTCAGTTTTAGGGGGTAGTGGGACGCTAGTGTTAGGGATATTGTCCCTTTTTTCGTCTCAAAAATTCAAATTTACCTTGAATGCCGGAGGGTGTCATTTTGACACCCGGTATATATTATCATTTATTATTCTGGCTTAGATGTCGCGTGGAATGCGGTTTTATAATTACTAGTTAAATAAGTATTTTAGTGCAGTGTACTACGATTATGATTGTTTATATTTTACATAATTTCAATGAATATCGGCTTTTTACTATTTTCTATTCTATACTGAAAATATGAGGAAAAAAGCATGTACAAACTACATTTTAAATCGAAAATAATCTACGAAGGTGTTTTTTTTTTCAACCTCCGATAGCTCAGCAAAAACACCATACAAGCGAAAGGCGGGTTAAAGTTTAAGGGTAGTAGCAATCCTATTAACTACACTGTCTCAGTTGATTCTCCCGCCAAGTAAGAACTGCGAAGAGACTGCCAGAAAACTCGCCGAATGGCTTCAGCATTGAACTTTATGCCGATAAAAGAGAATTTTTCTTTAATCCAATATGGCTAGATTGTGAAACAATGTAAAACATTACGTCCATTCCTATTCAAAACAAAAGAAGAGACATTCGACTTCTGGATGTGTTCTGATCCATGATAACGCCCGTTAACTCAGCGCTGATGCTGCCCAACTGCTCCTTGAGCAATTTCAATGTGACACTTTCGATCAACCGCCGTGCACTGCCGACCTAGTGCCGTGTGACTTCCATTTGTACGCTAAAATGCAGATATGGTTAGATGACAAGCGTTTTCTAACGGGCGATGAGACTCAGGACGAAGGCATAATTCATTGGAAGTCATTGGCTGCTATATTCCATGAAGAAGGCATAGTAAAGCTTGTATACAGGCGCGACCATTCCCTCAATCGCCGAGGCGATTATGTCGAAAGGACACCATAAGTGTGCTCAAAATTTATTTATTTATTTATTTATTTATTATAGTAATCGACCGATTAAGGTAGGTTTCCATGGAATATAATACAATATAATATAATATAATATAATATAATATAATATAATATAATATAATACAATACAATACAATACAATACAATACAATACAATACAATACAATATAATATAATATAATATAATATAATATAATATAATATAATATAATATAATATAATATAATATAATATAATATAATATAATATAATATAATATAATATAATATAATATAATATAATATAATATAATATAATATAATATAATACAATACAATACAATATAATATAATATATTTATTCAACGGGTTAATAGAAAAAAACCTTTATATTGGTGTACATTAATTACAAATATTTCAAGTAAAAAGGAACAGTTCAAAATTATCATGTCAATAGTAACAACTAAAATAAGAAAAAAAAACAGGAACAGTCAAGTAACATTGCTTCTCACAAATTTTTAAACCTAAGCCAATGCTCAAGAAGTTATCTGGAAGCCTCCCTTTCCTCCCAGCACTGCCTTCTTTAATTCACTGTTAGGCCTAATCCCTTTCAATCTATCTAAACCTATTCTTTTTCTTCTCCTCCCTCGTTTACCTAACATTCTACCCTCTAATACAATTTTCAACATTCCCCTCCCCCTAAGAACTAACTCCATCCATACCATCTGTCTCCTCCGTATCTCATCTAAAAGCTGCCTCTCCTCACCCACCATGTCCAGCACTTCGTCAGCAATGAAATAATTTTTGATCAATCACTTCGTCTTCTGATCATGACTCATCGGAGGATGAAAAAAACGGCTCTCATATTTAAAACGAAGGAAAAAAAACTAATAGCTTGAAATCCATCCTCCATAAAAATTATTTCTATGAGAACAGAAATAGCACCCTTCACCAATAGAAGAGCTTTCATGAGGAACCTCCGGTTGATTGAGTCATAATATTATTGCTCATCCCGGGACCCTGAGTTTTCTCAGCGGCGCGATTCACGGACATTGTTTGTCGAGATCCACACACAAGAGTGAGGGATCCATCAAGAGCCGCGGGCCAAATAAAACGGGTACTCGAAGAAGAAGTAACTTCCCTCGCCATTGAAGAGATTGGAGCTGCGCTCTGACGGAGGCCAACCCTAACAAGTGTGGAAGAGGTCAGTTTTCAATTTATCCGAGAGCTTTCCTCAAATAGATCCTGGACCGTGCTGTGCCGAGGTCTTGCCCGGGGCTTGGCTATTGCCTGGGATGGGAACCGGAGTTCAGAATTCTACCTCCAGGGCGCAGCAGCGTCGCCGGCGAGGAATCCGTCTACCCCCACTGCCGTCGCTCCGATGACCAATCGTAATCCGCAGATGCGAGTCTTTCGGTGGACTTTAGAGAATTGCCACGAAGATTCCATTTTCGAACCACAGAAAAGCGGAGTTTGACCACGGAAAGAAGATATAAATTGGATGAAATATGAAGAGATTTCGGTTGAAACCCATTGAGAGTCCGGCCGTCTTGCAGACGTAGGCAGATCGTGGTCGAGATGGAAACGGCACTTCTTTCCTTCGTCCTACGGCTGGATTTATTGGGGATATAGTTTATACCTAGGCCATTTCTCTCGTATTCCCTGTGCTTACTGTAAATTGTTACTCGTAACTAAGTTCTAAGAATGAAAGGTCGACTTCCTGGTCACACAAAAATTAGTAAGTGATTTGAATAAATATACACTCAATATTCTAACTAGATCGTTTGAAATCGTTTGAAAAAGAAATTAAAATTAGCCACTGATAGATTACTTGCGTACCACCCGCAAGACCTTTTGAAGAGAATATAGAATTTGTGTGAGGGTAATTCGAAGCTTATGAAAACCGGAGTAATGATGCCGGATTTGCTATTGTAGTAATGATAATTAATTACAATGAGCAATAGGCTCAATGCTAAAGCTGGAAATTGACTACAAAAGACTGCTCACGATAAATATGAATTGACGAGTGAAAAGTCAATTATGACTGACAAGAATGAATTCCATGTTGAATTAGTAGGTACAACATTTAAAATGAACCTGTAATAAATCCTCGGATATGGTAAATGTCTAGGGGCATTTGAGTGGCCTTTAATCCAGCGCAAGTCAGCAATGGGAAATTATGGGAAAATAGATGCTGAACTGTCCATTTAATTTTCGAAGCAGCCATCGAAACATAAAATAAGAGCAGACCGATACGAGAAAACAGCGACTTCAACAAAAGTTTAGTTAGTCCATTAACAATTAAGCTACCCAAAAAAACGTTGGTAGTAAAAAATAATTAAATCAACAAAATATTTTTAAATCGACTAACCTCAAAATAATGGTGCAGAACATTGGCTGTATTTCATAACATGAACTTCTGGATCATCTGAAAACTTCTGAAAGAAATAAAATAATCCACAATCAGCCCCGTAGTCATATTATTCTAAAATTCAGTGAATTTCATAGTTTCTTTTTTTTGGGTTACGGAGATGAGCAATCATTAATGAAGAGATTAATGCGATAATGAGGCGGAATAAAACTAATGTAATATGTAAATTTATACCACAAAATACTCAGGAATATACGTAGGAGGCGTCACTACCCTCTGATGAAGACGCCAAGAAAGATTAATGCGACATCCAGTCATAACGCCATGTCTTTCCTCCCATATCACTTTTCTTGATAAAAACCCGTTAACAGCGACACTACATGACTGAATTGGTTTGACGAGGTTTTATTTTGCTCTGTCATAATTAAATATAAATCTTATAATACCAAATTTATATAATTTAAACAAAAGCAAGTGATGAGAGCATTTTTTCTCGAAACGAATGTGATTACCGGTACAGTCCAGTCAAACAAATTAGGTGAGAAGTCTAATCATTTGGTCGCCTTTTGGCATCTAGTATAGTCTAAAATTCATGCCCAAGAGTTTGCTCAGAAAGAATATAATGAGGTTTCTTTCTTGCTCTGTGTCGTATCCCGCTCGTCTTCGAACGAGATATTAGCGACAATACGAACGTCTCTCGAATGGAAGGATCAAGTGGCGGAAATAAAAGGAGTCACTCTGACTCAAAAAACAGTGACTATATTCCCTTTAAGAATGAACAAAAATGTCCCCAGCCCCTTGGCCGAGACCACCACAGTGAGACGCCACGCCACAACTCAGCCGCGAGTCAAGCTAGGCATACCCTTTTCATCTTCCCCAAGGGAAGGTCCAAAAACCCTCTTATCTACCCCTGGACCGACATCCGCCGATCACGAGCGGGTCATCTTGTAGACTTGCACTTTGGACTAGTATGCCTACGTGCAGGCTAACAAGCAGCAATGGCTGCTGGATGCTACATCTGTGAGGAGCAAGAATGATCTCCGAGGAAGAATAATGGTATGAGCATAATCATGACCAAAATCTTCGTGCAATTCAACGAAGAAAAGAGAAATGCATCGAGTCCAATTTATCCTCATTCACAGCTCAGAATATGTATAAGACTGTGATTTCTGGGTAACGCACATACAAAAAGACATCCTTCCCCGAAACCTGATCACCAAGCCCGCCATTAGTTGGCTGATCGGAAGCGGTAGTACGCTCGTTTCTAGTGATAATTGCATTTCCGTTAATTTAGACAACTTTTAGATGAGGTAACAGGTGAGGTATTTTTAACTTCTTTTTAAGGATTTATTTTAATAACACATTTCATTGCCAACAATTGTTGGGGGTCGTGGTGGTCTAGCCTCCACTTATCTCTGTCTTACGCCATTTCTAATTCATTTATGCTCCAAGTCTTCTAACATCCTTCAGTATTTGGCCACTTCAACGCACTGTTAGTCTCCCTTTACGTCTTCTACCATTGGGGAGTTGTCCGTTTTCAACATATGGCCCAGCCGTCTTAACCCTTAACCAGTGACGTGCAATTCTTGTTACACTACCAGTGACATGCGGTCTGGGAGACCGCAATAAAACAAAAATTCGTAAAACGATGCAAAGTCATTTTTACTGCTTAGTTTAATGTTTCATTGACTTCTCAACTATTATAAAACTTACATTTAATATTATGCATTCCAAATACAAACCAAATTTTTCAGTTAAAATTGTTACTTGAAACAGGATCAAAAAACTGATATAAAAAACACTTGAGTTATTATTTTATTATGATACTTATTTAAATTAAGCTCTTAATTATCCACCTTATGAAACTAAAAATGCTTCCTTTCAAATTATTAATTATTATTATTATTCTTGAAGAATCACTAGCAATTGTTTTTAACAACTTTTTGAATAATTTCCACCAGCATTACGTATATGGGTTTTTCCAATTCAGTGACGTGAGGTCTCACAGACCGCTACTCAAATTCAGTTGCAAATTTTCAGAAATAAATAATAAGAACGTTAAATTTTAAGAATGTTATGCCCTTAGCATACAAAATTAAGACGCTCCCGAGGATTATAGATATTTTGAAATAGCAATTTTGAAAACATTCATAATTTTAGAAACGCAGTGGTCTCACAGACGGTCTCACCGGTTAAGGGTTAAACGTTTGCATTATATAATTGCATTTACACAATGTAAACCTCACTTTGAATCTCTCTCTCCAAACTCCTGCTTCATAAATAGATCCAAATATTTTCTCCAGTACTTTATTTTCAAAGGTTATGTGCTATTTTTTTCTTGAGACTTTGCAAGAGACCATATTGCGAATAATAACTCACATAAAAATTGACTTAATATTTTCAGTAACTTTCCGAAGTCATGCATTTCCAATGATGGAGAAGGCTTCTGGTTACCTCGAAACCGCATCGAGCGCTCTGTTGATACTCACTCCGAGAGTGAAACTTACCCTACAAGATCTCCCCCCGAATCCTGTTTTCTTTTTTCCCCTCAGATGGCGCCTCAATTGAGAATTCGCGCACGCCGCGGCGGCGCAAGGACAAGCCTCAAGTTCATCGGAAGCGGCGCCGCTGACCTTGACAGTGACCTTGGATTCGCACGGCCAAGGCGAGCGGCAGTGGCGAAAGGAGAAACACTGTGCGCCTCCCTTGCCCCATCTCCCGCAGAGAGAGATTCGTTATTAAAACGAGACACGTATATCGCTCCCACGGCAGTCCGTCATCAACGCGAAGACATCGCTTCCACACTCGCCACGGTGCATGCGAAAAGGCCTCGAAACCTCATCAGCGGCATCTGCAGCTTTGTAGACGAATAGGTGGAATCAGTGTAAGGGATCGGTTGAAACAGCACGCGTGATCATTCTTCTATTCTCGCACGGAAGGACAAAAAAAAAGAGATGTCTTTTTATCTCACTATGTGGTCCGTGCTTGGCAGGAGCAGGTTTTGTTTTCGCAATGCCACAAAATAAATGTAAACGGCAAACAACATCAAAGATAAAAAATACTTCATAAATACTTTAAAATCATCACATTATCCTCAGGTACTAACCCTCAAGGATGCGACGTTCAAATCCGGAAAGCTATTGGCTTGAAAGTGCCAAATGCAAGCCAATTCGAGGGTGTGGAGATTGAGGGCGGAGTCAAAGGGAGGGAGGGAGGCAATAATGGATACTTTGTAGCATTGATTGAAGATGGAGTCGTGTGACAGACAATGTGTAGGAACTGGTAGAGAGGAGTTGGGGGACGATGGACAACAGGAGGCGCGATGATTGTTGATTCTGAGATTGAGGGGGGTAGTACATTGGCCGATATAGAAAGCGGGGCAGAAATTACAATGAAGAAGGTAAATGATGTTGGTGGAAGTACAAGTAGTGGAGGGGAAAATCGGTAGGGATTTAAGCTTGGGGAGAAAAGAGGCAGGGGGTGGAGAGAATATCTTGCAGGTTTTCACCTGGGACGATTGCAGGGTGAGGGCGTGGAGGTAGTGACTGACTGCGACTTTTGAAGAGGGCGGGTGGCTTTAAATATGGTATTTAAATTCGGTGGTCTCTTAAATGTGATCCGAGGAGTGGAAGGGAAAATCTGAGAGGTGGACTTGTGTTTGGAGAGGATGAGGTACAAGTCCTTCAATATGTTTTGTAGCACATGAGCACCAGGAAAGTAGGTAGTGAGCAGAGAAGGAGATCAATGTTTGTCTGCGCGGGGTTTATTGGAAATAGCCGGTTTTTTCTTATTTTATTCATCAAAAGTTAAGCCAAATTGATTGATTTCATTATATTAACAAATTCGACTTTGAGAAATTAGGAACAAAATTACAGGAAAAACAATAATATCGTCACATTGCTAAAAACTTAATACTTCAGCCTTACCGTGATTTTTCAATCATTTGGAAACGATGACTGCTCCTCATTAGTTTCTGTGATTATAAGCAGAGAATGGAATCACCAGTAAAATACACAGAAATGATATGAGACAAAGCAAGATGGAAGTATTAAAAACAAAACTGTGACTCCACTCCCTCTATAAAAGAATTCCTTTGCCATTTTTTAACAAAGATGTAAGTACTAAACTCTAAATAAAGAAATGAAAAAACAAAAGCATAATCCATTCTTTAAAATGCTATGTTTCACATCAAAGGTTAGTTGTAGATAAACAACACAATATTATTCAAAATTGCCTGCAATGGGGTACAGATCTACAGTACTAAGGTCAGGACGGTAAGTGATAAAGTACGAATTTATTTGTATGTACATGACTTCTGTCCCTTAAGTATTCATTTTGAAGGCTTTATCTTTTGACCTTTCGGCTGCACCCATCACTCAAGCTGATGACAGTAAAAGAGAAGTTCTGGAGTTTTGATAAAAAAATGTTGACCTATGCCATTAAAATAAAAATAAAAATTAAAAATTCACAAAAGAACAGGCATTTCGTAATCCCCTTCAGAAGTACACCTCAACATAAAATGTAATGAATTTCAATGAATTAATATCTTCTGACCCAGGAAGGTCAACATAAATAAACGATATTAAAGGAATAATATTCATGACTTTCACCGAATCTTGCCACATATCTCAAAAGATAAAAAAAACGAACTGAATTTTAACACCTCTCCATTTAATCGCCTCCTTAGTTTTTCCAGGAGTATCTCAATGCTATTCTCACACAATACACTAATGATGCGAATTCTGGTCCAAAGGATATATATCAATAAAATCAAGTAAATAAAAAATTGAATATAGGAGCATGTTAAAAAATAAAAAAAACAAAATTATTATTAGAGAAACATGTAGGAGCATGTGCGATAGAAACGGATTCCAAATTAAGGAAAATGAGATTGCCTTCAAGCGATGGAAGCATAGGCGTAGAGGAGATGTGGGAAGGTGGAATGAACGGAGATGAAGAGGAACTTGGAAAAGCACCACCTTAAAGGAGAAGAAGACTGCTAAATAGGATGAGATGGAGACAACGGCAAATGGTTGCATCAGGTGCAGAAGGGAGAGAGAATGTATGGTTTGGTTATAAAGAGAAAGATATTGGTTAACCCTGGGAAGACGAAGGAAGAAAGCAGTCTATGTGGATGGGATAATAGAGATGTGAGGTATGCTGTCACGAAAAATGGAACCTTACGAGATGAAAAATGTTTGGGACAGAGAAAAATAGCATTTGACATACACATGCTCAGTAAAATTCAGCACATTATTAGTATTTCCATTCGTTTAAAACGGACTACATCCACCAGGAAATTGTAAAATTAATAGACTTTAAATACATCCAAGAGCGAAATACAGATAAAAGGTTTAGCTTCGTTTCTGTCAGAGGAATTTATTTTGAATAATCAACAGAGGAAGACGGAAATAGATACATGGAAAGCACAGATTTTTCAGGTTTAGAAAACACTCTTGCCAACTTGCCTAATGGTGAATAGAAAACTCACCACAATAAATTTCAAAAATGATTAGTGTTTTTTTCCTCTTTTCAGAAATTTTGAAAAGAGATAACGAGACGAATCAGAGTAAGATAAAGACATTCCTCTAGAAAATTAAGCACTGTGGAGGGATATAAACTCATGTAGAATGAGAAAAAAGTCCGAACAGTCTGCTGAGGGAGAATCCGATTATGACACGGATAGCAGAAAGGAACACAATAATGATCTTTGTGTTCAACCTGCACGCCAAGGAGTAATTAGAAGATTATCCGAGGTTTTTGGTAGTAAGCTTCATTTTAGTCAGCCAAGAAGCCTAAATAAGGATTTATGCAAAACTATCAATTCTCGTATGTAAAATATTATCAGAACCTCATTGGGATATCGAAGATGGGTGTATATAAGGGATAAATTACAAATAAAGTGTAATAATTATAGCATGATTTGGATTGTACACAGAGGGGCCGAGAGTTGTACAATGCAATAAATATTTAGGGGAGTGGAGTAGCCAGAAATTTCATTCGGGGGGGGGGGGGGTTGGGGGGGAGGGGTCCAAAACCAGAGGGGAAAATTTTGGAAAAACAGTGTACCAAATAGGGGGTTTTAAACTAATTTTAACAGTTTTAACAATCGAAAAAACTTCATTTGTCAAAGAGATTGTTTGTATATTAATTATGTTTCAGCATTTTTTTTTCAATGATGAAGTTTGTAACTGTGTTTTTATATTTCGGGGGAGTCCGGACCCCCTGGACTCCAAATGCAATTCTACTAGTTGACTTACGGTTTTCCGCTAGATCAGCCATCAACCAATGGGCTACGCAAAAGACTGAATTAAATTATAAATACAAATTAGGAGTTGGCTCCGAGAAATGAAAAATAAAGATGCAATAAAATATAAAATTTCTGGCGTCACTCAGTATAATCACTGGATAATTAGGCACATGTAATAAGCTTAAAAATTATATAGTCACAATTTATTTTAATCTAGATGATTTCTGCCTCTTAAGTTTTCATTATTCCGTAGCATCTCATCTCGAAGCGCATTTCCCATTATTCACTTTCCAAAATAATTCGTTTTAGCGGGAAATTAAAAGAGAATTACATTAGTGGAAGTTCAAAAAATAACTCCGAGTCAAACTAATTTTAGAGAGTTGACTATGGCGCGTGTTTCACAAGGGATAACCAATTCCGCCAAGAGATAAAAAAATCCCAAGTTGAGCGAGTCATTGTGGTGCAAGTTAAAACTATGCAAAATGCGACTTTGTGCCACTTGGATACCATTATAACCTCTGGAAAAATACCCCGATGCGGCTAGCAAGATATGATATAATTTAAGACGAAAAATAGCTTTAATCAATGGGCGATTGGTGTAACATCATTGAGACAAAGCAACGACAAATGAAATGACATTGAGGCGAGTAAGGTAACCTTGGGGCGCGGATATGTGTGCCGCTGCGATACAGACTGCTAGCAGGTAACAGAGTACCCTGCTAGCAGTTAGCGCTTGACTTAAATAAGGATTATTAATACCTTATCAAACGAAGGAAACTTTCCAATCATAAAAGTACGACCATACATACAATTCCGTGGTACAAGTTAAAACTATGCAAAATACGACTTTGTGCCGGTTGGATACCACAACAACCTCTGGGAAAATACCCCAATGCGGCTAGCAAGGTATGATATAAATTAAGACGAAAAACAGCTTTGACCAATGGGCGATTGATGTAACATCATTGAGACAAAGCAACGACACATGAAATGACATTACGAGAAAAATAGACGTCATTCTCAGCGAGTAAATTCTTATTTTTTGATCCTAAATAATTCACTTTATCCTCATCATCACTTTTCAGAAATTATTAGTTTGGTTTGACGCGGCCCAACACTCAGTTCTACCATCAGTTTATTTTTTCACACGTACGTAATTATCTTCTTTCACATCCTTCATCAAATGTTACATACATTGTACCCGGTCTTTCTTGTACATTGTTGACGTGAACTTAGATATGGCAATCCTGCCTTATAAATATGCCCGAATACTTTGTTTCGCCATCCTCTTAAAGGTTTCTAAAGGCTTCCTTCACAGGAATTCCTCATAGTTCACTCAGTCGATCCATTTTATTATCATAATTCTCTGTAACATCTCATTACTAATACCATCATTAACTTGAATAGCTCTATTTCCGCTACGAGGTAAAGTCCTCGCCTGCCAAAAAAGAGGTCGTGGATTCGAGTCCCGCCTGGGTAGGTTGCCCATATCCATGATTGTTCGTACACGTGAGATAGGGTGGTTTCCTTTTATTTTTTAACTGCCTCAATAGAAAGGTTATTACTCCTGGAGTACGTATTTCACGCATTTAGATTTTTAAATGAAGATATCAATTTTTTGCGATTAAATGAAAAGTGAAAATTTTCAAGCGCGCGAAAACGCGACGGCTAAGTATGAATGCTGGGAAAACCCCGTGTGCGAACGTCGCTCTGGTTCCGGCTGCCACCGTGTGAGGCCACTTTGGTGCGAGGCTCTGAGCCCCGCTACGATGCAGGCTGCTAGCAGGTCGCAGAGTATCCTCCTTGCAGGTAGCGCTTGTCTTGAAAAAGAATTATTAAAATCTTATCAAACGAAGGAAACTTTCCGACCATAGGCAGTTTTAATAGGTGATTATTAAGAAATGTTTCCCTAAGCTCTGTGCCTCATGCATGCATTGGTAATCTCATACGATGTAAAACTCCTATCTACTCGTATGGAAACTAGTGACGTTACGCGCAGTGGCATCGCATGGGCGCCAATCTGGACTTTTTCAAATGCGGTTAAATTGACAATTGCCATTCGTCTAAACAGGGATTTATAAAACTAAATAATTTTAATAGCATGAATACCTACACTAATGTTTGGTAACGAATCGCAATCAATGCCTTTCGTTTTCTTTGATGAGGGAAACTACCCTGTTAAGTAGAGATGGGTCAAAAAGAACCGAACTGCCAAAACGAACTGTTCACTGAAATGAACCGGTTCGAAAATGAACCGTTCTCTAAAACACCCTGTTCACTGTTCATGTCGGCACTGCACAATTGCGGCATACTCGGTACAGTAGGTATGATCATCAAGAGGCATTTTGAACTGCAGCTTACTCGAGCAAGTGCGTTGTGGGTACAACAGATGGCGGTTACGACGGAGGCCATCCAAGGCCGCCGAAGTGCGTCGTAGACGACCGAGCCCCTCCCCTTCTTTCTCTACTATTCCCCTCCGTCGACGAAAACGAACAGTTCGCCACTGAACAGTTCGTTCTAACTAATATTTGAACTGATATTTAAAATATCAGTTCATTCGAACCGTTCGTTCTAACTAATATTTGAACTGATATTTAAAATATCAGTCCATTCGAACCGTTCGACATAACTAATATTTGAACTGATATTTAAAATATCAGTTCTTTCAAACCGTTCGAAATATTAGATTAAATATTAGTTTCCTCGGGGCGTTCAGTTGGGATATCGCGTTCATTTTGATTTCGTTTTTTGAACATTTGTGGATTTGTGGATGCATCTCCAAAAATATTGTTTAAAACGCGATTCATGAACTTAGGAAACGATTGAACTCATGATTGTGGAACATTTTTTTCGGCCCCTTTACCAAGATGATCTTTGGACTTGGTTTTTGGCGCCTACGATGAAATTTTTTAATGTGGATGCATCTCCAAAAATATTGTTTAAAACGCGATTCATGAACTTAGGAAACGATTGAACTCATGATTGTGGAACATTTTTTTGGTCCCTTTACCAAGATGATCTTTGGACTTAGTTTTTGGCGCCTACGATGAAATTTTTTAATGTGGATGCATCTCCAAAAATATTGTTTAAAACGCGATTCTTGCTCGAAATTACCATAACACTCTCCACAAACCTTACGATACCACACTAAGCTTTCATGTACTCTAAACGCATGATAAACAATATTTTCTACCGAATGACCCTACCTGTTCACTATGAACCGATATTTTGAACTGTTCTTTTTACTGAACAGGATCAAAGTGAACGGTTCATAAAAATGAACAGTTTAACCCACCTCTACTGTTAAGCAACCAAGTCATTCTGTATTTCTCGTCGTAACAGCTTCATAGAGAGTGACTTGGATTCCGGATTTGAGCAAATATGTTCGCTCTAATTAAAGCGAATTATTGGCCATCTGGAAAGGAAACTACCCTATTGTTAAATTTGTTGAACACCCCCATGTAAAAGGCCAAAGGTTCTGTTTTTCGGTGGTATGGGAGTGAATAAACTGCGTCACATAAGCCAGGGAAGCCTATTTAAACGAATCATTAAATAAAATGTGGTGAATTACATTATAGAGCGACCCCCACTTGCTGCCAGGAACGCTGGAAGGGACAAGGATTTTGATGAGCACCGCTGTCACCCACGATTCCTTCCGCAGCGCATCAGGGCAAGACGCTCCACCTGATCCTCAAACGTCGGCCGCTGTTCAAGCAGACGGGACGGGAGTAACAACCGCTGGCCACCCGAGAATGAGATGCGACGGCGACGAAGACAATGGACACTGCAGTACCGTACTTTTCCCTTTCATAACGACCGCCAGGGACGAGAGTGGATTGGGGAGGGACAGAAGGCGGGCGGTCGGTCGACCCAATTGGACGCTGCAAAGCACCAACGGATGGTTCCGGCAAAACTTCCTCCTAAGCAGCACCCGTCCCTCTGCTATTCAAGCTCCACATACGACATCATTCCTCCCTCATAATGCCCCGGTTTCCATCTCTTTACCTGCTTTCCACCGACGAGTGATTTTTTTTCCATTTCCCCTGCATGCAGCCTTAAAGTTCAAGAGGTACGGAGAAATTGGCTAGAATAGGCATAAATTGTAGTTAAAACTGATAAAAGATATTACATATAAATAATTGACATTAATAATTGCTTTATAAGACCACATTGTCTTAAATTTCCTACGCTAAAACATGAAAATTAGAAAATTAATTTTAAAAATCCGCATGTACATGCCTTGGTCTACTTCCCCGGTGTAGTTTGAATAAAGAAAATATATTTCTAACAAGCCATTGTGATGCTTATTTTTGTTTTTTTAAATTTTTTATTTTTTTATTACCGTAAGCTAAATATAATTAAACTCAGCACAGCCGCTCGTGATTAATAAATGGATTAACTAAACTGTTCTGTGATTAATAGGTGGTACGAAGTTCGCCGGGTCAGCTAGTAATTATATAGATGCACAGGGGAGCATAACATTTTCCGAAGACTTTAAAAACAAGAAACAAATAAAAATACTGAGAGTAAAAGACGGTCAATTTAGGCTTATGAATGCTTTCAATATACGTGAGAGGAGCAATCAAATTGAATTTCAGTTAGATGTGACGATAGTATGGACAAAATCCGTAGTATAAAGCAAAATAAATCATCACTATCAACAGATGCGAAGATTAGAAAGAAATAATAACAGATTTTCGTAATACTACAGTGTTTACAGGCAAACATATTTTGATGATTAGCGAAGGCAATGAAAAGGAGGGCAGAGCAGACTCTTTCCTGGCATTTTTACAGTCACAATACCTTCGAAAAAATTCTCCCGCTTTCCATGTGAAACGCAGTTGTTTAATGAAAACTACATGAAATATGTACTTTGATTTTAAGGTAAAATGAAACATACCTCGGTAGCTTTCATTATGAAGCCTACATGAGAAGAAGTATGATAAAGTGCGAGATAAACTAAAACAATGAAGAACTCCACTTAAGAATGATCAACTCAAGCGGTTCAAGCTGGGACTATAATCACGATTCGAAATCCGAGTGGTTACGGGCTCTACCACAACAGACTTTTTCCGAATAATGCGTCATATTTATTGTCACTTATATTTCTCTTCACTTGATTATTAGGTACTAAAAGAGTAAATTAAACTGACAAATTCAAAACGATAGCATTCCTGAAATACGGTCCTGAAAGATACTATTTCATATTATTATACGTCTTTTAGAAAGGAAATCCATATTTAGTTAAAATTAAATAAAAAAGTCAAAATATTTTTACTCACACGAAGGAAGATTATTCGCATAATATCATGCGTTCTTCAGTATAAATAAAGCATGCACTTCAAAACGCGGATGTTTGTGACCTATCTCGCTGGAATATTAGGACATTAGATTGATTTCTTTTTTATAGACTTCTATACGCAAAATTTATTGCATTTGCATTTAATATATAAGTTCTCTATTTAAATTGAAAACAAATTATAGAAAAACGAAAAACGCTGATAACAATTGGCTCGAGAATTAGAAAATATTTAATTTCTGGAATCTCATTTCCATCGTTTAGTATTTATTTGGACTGATTAATCAGGGGTTATACATTTTTGGCTTAAACTGAAATCTTCGCAGGTAAAAAAATGCGTACTAATTAAAATAAGCAAGTGAGAATGCATAATATACTATGATTTTGGCAGTGACGATGAACATATGACACCGTGGCTAAAGACATGACTATCCTTGGTACCGCAACCAGCAATACGTGCAAGAATTCCGCGCGGTATATCTGTGAGATGGAAATGCTCCTCTGAAGGTATTAAAATAGTTTCTTCGTTATCCAATGTAAAGGAAATAAGTGGAAGCCTACTAGCATACTACAGAGTAAATTTACCTCACTCTGATCGCTTTAACCTACACTAGAAACAATTATTGGACTACCTATGGTATTGGAACAATATAAAATCGTGTATAGCTCGTAGAGCAGTAGAGTGCTGAAAACTACATTAAAGGGAAGACTGCTGGCTAAGCATGGAAGGGGGAGGAACAGAACAGGGTATATAGATCAAATGAAGCATAAATTCCGTGTTGTGAAAAAACAGGGATTTTCAATGCAAGAAAACTCACAATAGCCGGTAGAATAATGTTAATTACCAACAAAAATATCTTCCAGGATGGAAAATACGCTCCCATTAACTTTGGTATTCCACCTTTCTTATTCATACATTAACTCTTATCCGTTATTTGTTCTCATTTCATTCTACTTGAACATGGTTTCTAATTCATTGCTGTGTTCACCGCATTTTTAATGTACTTTAATGTATTTTTCCACAAAAAATCGTTTTTCTTGAAATGCGAAAAAAAGTTACCAATAAAAAAACTCCTCTTTGGCGCCTTTGTAACACATGCTACCAAAAAATTTAAATCTGAATAAGTGATTCCATGCATTAATTTCGGGGCGAAAAGCCAAAATCTAAATCACGGTCTCTAAGGTCATCGAATGATAAGCTGCGAAAAGATGAGATCTCTATAAAGTGATCTGGAGGAGACGTTGTGAATTCTCAGCGTCCCTGTAGAGCTCTTAAGACTGAGCAGATTATTTTTCGCTTGCACAGTCAGTTGACATAAGCTCAAGAGTCATCCATTAATCTAGAGGGATTTGACAGAGGTCCTCTTTCTGTCGAGTGAGATATGTCTCTTTTATCACTCAATGTAAATATTTCGACTCGGCGAAGGTATATAGCAGGTATTCCAATATCATCCTCTTTAAACAACATCTTATTTCAGGGACTTTGTCAATATCCCTGATTAAGAGAGCTCTACATAAAGATCGAGCCGTTTCCATTAACTTTTCAAACAATGGCAAGACCAATCCCGATCTCTACAGGTTTTTATTAAAGTCACATGTCTCAATTGTTTCAACGCTCTCCAAGCTGAACTCATTTCTTTTCTCATTTATTCAGGATAGCATCCTCCTCAACCATTATTAACTACCAACTACCTTCTTCCACTATACCTGCCCCTTACATCATCAGCCCATAATCTATACATAGTTATGACCAAGTAGACTTGAAAGAAAGGTTGAAATTAAATACAATTGAATGAGTAACTCCTATGAGCAAACGTTGTCTTCCCCAACCGATCTAGTAATTCCGAGATGAGAGATATTGAAATTCATCGCCTACCTTGGTCGCATTTCATTTGCGGTGATCAACCACAGTTCTCCATTTCTGCTTGCCAAAGACATTACTTCATAGAAATAATTAAAATGGCTGACTTGGTGCACGTTCATCTAGAAAAACGTTATCTTGCAAATGAATACATGTAATACAATAAGAAAAGATTCCATAGATAATGGTCTAAAATATAAAATGCATACATAAAGTTATTCAAGTTTACATGAAATAGTTTTATGTAACAACTTTGTGGCCCTAAAAATGCAGTGAAACTCCATGATAATTACAATGACAAACGTGACGTCACAGAGCAGTGAAAATTTTATGAGCATATCTACGTGTAGTTACCCAAGTTAGATACAGATAATTCGCAGCAATTGAAGTAATTAAAAAAATAATGTTATTCTCAAAAAGAAAATTCCACTTGCTGATGAAACACGTCCACTCTGTTCGTGACACCATTTATATTTTCGTAGAATTCATGCCGTCTGAACCTTGTCTGTCGCTGCTAAAGTTATTACAGCAACGGTGTCAAAAGATCTCTGTTTAACGTACCTTTGTAAACAGATTCATCATCAACACAACTTTAGGCTTCAAAATTTATGGAAATATTTGGGATTGGAATAAGTTATACTTGAAAACAGGCATTTAAAGGGTTCCCTAAACGATAAAATACTTTTTTTATGATAATAAAATCCCCTATTAAAAGTAATTTGATTCAATTTCTCAGCAAAACACAATTCTTCCCCACCAGATTATTCCAGGCCCTGGACGCAACACGGATGTTTACTCACAGTATAAGTATTCGTTATTAATATAGAAGCGCAATAATCAAAGTAGCTTGAATTGTCACAAAGAATTAGACGAAGATAAGTTTTCTTGGATATTACACTATCAATTATATCACTGCTTTTTTACATAAAGCGACCCGGAGCGACCCGGATATCGATGAGATATCATTATTTTCAGGCGTAAATTATGATGTATTAATCTTATTATTGTTACCTAGTTACCTAACGGAGGAAGAGATGAATTTTAAAACGGACGCCAGAATAGGGGAAAAGGATGGGTAAAGATATTACTATACTAGTTTATCAGACTGCTGTCTTGACTTTCAATAATGTTTTAAATTTCCAACTGCTCTTTAGAGTCCAATTCACGGCGGTCGTTACATAATGTTAAAATATTCATTTTAAAATCGCTCTTATGGCAGTTGCATATTAAGCATATAGCAAAATTACTTCTATCATCTTTGTTATTTTTATAAGCACTTAAATGTTCTTCTTCCTGACTTCGAAGCTTGTTCCTGTCTGCCCCACGTAAACAACATTGCAATCGCTGCATTTCAACGAAAAAAAAAACAATTCGTTCTTTTTAATACATCTCTTCCTCCGTTAAGTAACTGCGTAACAGTAATTAGATAAATACATCATGAGTTTCACCTGAAGATGATGATTACTCATCGAAACCCGGGTCATGTTATATAAAAAAGCAGTGATATAAGTAAAAGTGTAGTATTCAGGAAAACTTATAATGGAATTCTACAAAGTTAATAATGGGTCAGTGAATTTTGTAGATGAAGATACCCTGGCCTGATTATTGCTTGGCATCTCTTTAAAGTAATTTGGGAAACGAAAAAGATTCTTGTCAGGGTAACTGTGATTGCAAACGATATGCAACTTCCTCACTCAAAATTGGCGAGAAAGAATTTCGTAGGTTTCCCATTTGCTATTTTGGGCTGGGAAAAATCTAAAGGAGCTTCTTAAAATAAAATAAATTACTTCGTTTTATTCCACACTTTATTTTAAAATTATTTTTATCATCAGGTGATAGCATAAGATGCAGAAACCCGGGTCATGCTATTTAAAATAAAGTGTGAAATAGAATAAAGTATTTTATTTTATAATGATAATAAGCAGTTCCACAAAGTAACGCCTGAGACCGTGTCTTAGATTAAAGGAGCTTCCGCTAATTATTTGTCCCAGAACCGTTGATAAGTATTAAAAAGCGTGGACACGTAGAAAATTATGTGTTATGCAGTTTCAAACGCGGTTGGAAAAAAATGCTTTCATAATAATGTAATTGGTTTTGGATATCTTCCATGGTTCGTTTAATTTCGCTTCTAAATTATACGAGGAGACTTCATTCGATTTGATTCTAAATAAAAATCCGCGATTCGCATTTAGCTGAGTTCAAGCACCCCTTTTGAGAGGGAATGACTATTTGATTGAAGCTCTCTCATGGAGTGAAGCCCGAGGTAACCAATTTGAGTGACTGAATTCAGAAAATGGTTGAGGGGGGGGGGACTAGAAATTTCGCAATGGTTGTGCGTTGAGATGCAAGGAGAAGGGAGCTAAGAAGATTGGATTCTCCCAGGCGTGCAAGGCACGCCGTGGAAGGAACCTCGCTAGGCAACCTGACAATGCATATTTGCGGAGGACGAAGACCAAAAGGACGCGCGCAAAGGATTTGCAGCTCACTTAAAACGATGAAATTCGCTTCGTCAGTTGATTCGCGAGGCCTCCTCTTGCGGCGCCATTGCGAATCCGTAAACGCACGGCGAAGGATTTGAATCCATAATAATTTCAAGTCTAAATCCAAACGACTGCTACAAAACTATAGATGATTAAATTTGCACAATCTCACTGTGATTAGAATTTATCTACCGATTCGATCGATGGATTTTTCTTCCTCATAGGAAAATCCACTAGAATTGGTAGAAAATTAATTGCGTATGCTTGGCTTCGCTATTTAGTGGGCCCTTTTCGTTTCTATAGCGTTGAGGTGTTTTTCCCCGTCCCCTCCCTTCCGCTCCTATCCCTTCCCAGAGGCGTCGGCGGGCTCCCATCGCGGCGGCGCCTCTTTCCTTTTTCCTTCCTCTCCAGCCCCTCCCCGGGTGATCGGGCGGATAAAGCCACGGGCTTGGGTCCCGGCCCCGGTGTGTTGTATCCCTAAGAGGGTTCACCTAGAACCCTCATATTTCTTCTTGTGATTAGAATCATGCAATGTTTTATCACTGCTGTTGTCTCCCCTGACCCTGCTGACTCTTTTATCACTGCTGTTGACCCAGGCCCTGGGGAAGAGGGGGCCGGATTGTTGCCTCACCTGGGCCTGGTAAAATAAACAGCAAAGTCAAGTCAAGTCCTTAGAGCTAAAAAGCTGTCAGCTGCGTATCTTTTTATTTATAGGCATACACCATTGTCATAACATTTTTCAAGGTAGAATAATAATAGAGGTGGAATAACTCAAGTAAATAATCATTACATAGTGGTTCTAGCTAAATAAGAGATTGTCATGCAGTTGAAATTTATGCTTTTTAAGTCACGATGAAAGACATGCTATTTCAACCCTAAAAAATCCGAGCGAGTGCTTTTAGGCCTGAATTTTTTTTCTAACCAACATCGTCCTCTCAATCATAATTATTGACAGTCCTTCCGTGAATTGTCACGCGTATATTTTCTGTCAATTCAAATCCAATGATCTCCTTTTCTATTCCATTTCAAGCATTTTACAGAGGATAACGCAGGCAATATAAACTCAAAATTATTCATAAAAAATTGTCGTAAAACTTCATTTTTTAGGGGTTGAGCTTCAAGTTGCACCCTCAAATACTCTACACTGTGTCTTATCTCTTGAAATATCACCTGATGGTCTTAAAAATACCTCATGTATGCTAAAGAAGAAGACGCACGGTTCCTTTTCATAGCAACTGGCAGTAATTAGTTAAAAAATATCATCAACTAGTTATTCAATAAAAACACGGTATTCATAACTTTTGTACCCTTGAAAATCTTTGCTTTGTTAAAAAGCTTTGTTTTAAATTTATCAATATCAAAAAATCGCTGAGATTGTAACATAGCGTACTGAATGTCCTTTCAACCTATCCCACATAAAGGGATATTGAGCTATATGACCTCTAAGCAATACAAAACAAAAGGAAAGTCTTCAATGGACGTAAAATTTGGCACAACTCGTCAACATTAAACAATTACTCCACCCGAATAACCCTACTGTGGAAGTTTACGTGAGTATTGCTTCCTCACCAGGGACTGCCACATCTGCAGACACACCACCCAAATGAAACCTTTGCAAGGCAGTAGAGACCTCGCTAAGGTAACCTTGGGTTGTAACGTGGGAGCCTTTGTGGGGCTGATGGGACACCACTAAGGATGCCGGCTTATTACCATAAACACACTACCTGTAATCATTCGCAGAGCTAATGGAACCCTGTTAAGGATGGCAAGTAATCACACAATCACACACGCACTAAAAACAATCGCACCACCCAAATGAAATCTTTGCAAGGCTATAGGAATCTCGCTAAGGCAACCTTGGATTGTAACCTGGTAGCCTTCGTGGGACTAGCTGCATCTCCTCTTGGAAAAAGGCTATTCGGGCTTCCAGCCGGGTGGTCTCCCTCCATTCTGCCGACGTTTCGGAACATGAGTCGGGTTCCATCCTCAGGGCTAACCTCTATCTCTCCTGATTGTATCTCCTCTTGTTTTGTATCTCCTCTTGTTTTGTATCTCCTCTTGTTTTGTATCTCCTTTTGTTTTGCATAACCTTCCACACATCTAATTGCGTGACTAAATATTACAATTAGAGACTAGGACAAACGTCCGACAACCAGGATGAAACGGGTAATTGTGCGCATGAATGAAGCATATCTTCAGGATAAGAAGGATGCAAGAGCAGTGGAAAGACATCACTTCAAAGAAATGTCTGAATAGACACTAATTTCAGTAAGTAATTTTCATTTTCCCAACCAAAAGTTTGAACAATCTTGTTTAAGTTTATAGTAAAAATGAAAATATCCAAATGCATATGATTGAATAAAATCTATTTTTCATACTGGATTCTCAATATTGTTTGTTCGGCTCAGAGCAAGGAATGGCGTCACCACGAGGGCATGAAAGGAACGGAGGGTGAAGGAAAATATGCTTTCACATATCTCATTGATGAACCTGAGTGATTATTCGGTCACTCAAATGGAGCGTCCAATTCTAAAACTCATATCCTCCTTGATTAAACTATTTAAAAAAACAGGAAAAACTGTCATTACCTTCTTGAAACTGCCAGAAAAACAGGCTTCGAGCTTGTACCATGGATTCTAATTCCTATTTGAAGTAGAATATGGCTACCATCTAATACATTAAACAAAAATAAATATGATTCGTACATTACAGATCCATAAAAACTTTAAAATATGAAAGCGTTTCGAGAAGAAAAATGAAAAAAAAAGTTTTGCCATTGGAGGCCTCAAATTATGACTTGAACGCTCTAATGAATACACAATAGGCCGAATGAATACTGAGAACGGAAATTATAGAACTCAAACGATTGCAATCATAACGCAGATGAATCCAATAGTTCCACACTTAAGTTCATAGGGATACTCTTCAGTGTTTCCATTCATTGCCATTAAAAGAGTAAGATGAGAACTTGGTTGATGTAGCATTTTTAAGGGTATTCGTTGTATTTAGTTACATACTAATGGAATAAATTAAGTACCTACTAGGCATTCCTTCAGGTTATCATACATACATTTGAATAATCAAAAACTCGTTTGAATTTACAAGTATATAATCACTTAGATACTCGAGAAACTTCGAGTGATTGCTTCAGTCCAACACCCATCCTCTAACTATCGTCGACAAACATCCAGGTCTAATTCTGATGTCCTTAGGGCGTGGAACGGGAGATGTCCGCAGCTTTGAGAAAGATGCTGGCAGTCGCGGCGAAGGAAGATAAAGTGACTTGTAGGAGTTGCGGTGAGTACAAGCACGGCTTAGCCGTAAAGGGATGGGGGAAGATATACGTCCAATCGCATCGATGGGAAATTTTGGAAGCTTGCGAAAGGATTACGATGTTATTCCCGAAACATGAGGTGCGCATGACTTGGTGATCCAAGAGATTTCTAAAAATATTAATTCAAACTGGCCAAAAGTACTAGTCAGACATACTACCTGAAATAAGAAATAGAGAAGTAGGCAATCATTAAAGGCAAGCCAGCCTTGAAAGAGGATTAAAAATCAATAATTAAAGTTTTCCGAAACTACTTATAAAATCTTTTCAAGCTTCAGATCGGAAATCCTAGCTGAAAATTGTCTACATTTACAGTACTTATTAATCATAGAAAAGCATACAATAATCCTTGTTTCTCGGGGAAATAAGGTATAATTAAGGGCGTTAACTGAAATTTATATGCACAATGACGTGATCCATCAAATTCATAAAAGCTCAACGTTATTAGTCGCAACTGGGAACTTTATACCGCAAAATGCTGGAAAAAAAGTGGATCGCATTGCACTCATAACGGCGCCGTGGAAATTGTGGAAAACCGATCAAAATGCAACCGAAGTGGCAACAGAAATCAGCCTTCTATGGAATGGAATTGGGCCTCCTCTATGCTGTCCCCTTGCTCTAAACCAACGCTGCCATCCATACACTGGCTTTGAAAAACAGCATGGGACATGGTCTAACGAAGCGACACTAGTTTGCTCTCGAGAGCTATAAGAGAATATTGAAACTGAGGCCGTGGAGCGCGTGGATTTAATGGCACACTTCGAGACCGGAGAATAAAGGGAAAAGTGAATGGTCTCTCTCTCTCTCGAGTCGGGGATTAGCTTCATTCAGGCTTAGGCCGTCACTTTTACGGGGAAAGGCACTCAAGCGACTAGTCACATGCCTGGCCGTCCAAGGCGATAAATCAGGCAAGAACGTAGTGCATTGTTGGAATCTCCGACTCCGACGTTAAGGAGCCATCTCCTGCGCACATCATGCTAATCGATTGGTGCTAGGTTCGGGAGAGGGTGATTACACGTTCTACGCACTGATTCCATTAATTTAATTATTGCTAATTCCGGGAAGAATTGACGCAAATTACTCCGAGAGAACTTTCTAATCAGAGGAAATGATATTTCATGTTACTACAGGTAGCCTAAGAGTTAAAGTAGGTTTCAACGACGCTCGACACATCCATTTTACTGATCAATCCAAGGAATTCTCCTTCCTCCATTTAATTAGTTAGTCTTAATTAATTATCCCTCTGATGATAGGATACATTGCCCTTCATTCTATTAGATAAATCCTGCTCTTGCTCTCAAGCGTTCTCGCTCACCTAATACACTTCCCTCCACCACAGGGCTCAAATTCACTCCTTCCTTCAGGATACTCGCCAGCATTAATGCCCTTTCTTATCATCCATGCTCCTAAACGTAAAATACGCTGCAAGTATCTCGAACAAAGCATTATCAGATCTTCCATAAACCCAACACCTATATCACCCGAAAAATGCTTTTCGAAAAACTTTTTATTAAACGCCTTATCATCAAAGGTATTTATTTTACACATTACCTAAGAGTGTTAAATTATGTTTGTATGCAGCATTCATAGTGTTGAATGTGAAGAAAATATGATTGAAGACTTTCTCCCATTGAATTAAAATTATTGAAAGTTCTATTCACCGATGCATTAGAAGCACCTGTATTGTATCTTGGAATTACTTGCAAGAAAAGTGATGGAAGGCTCGGTAGAAAATGTTAAATCACACAGGAAAGGATAAAATACTCCGAAATGTATAAATAATAAAAAAAGTCCAGCGTAATAATTTGTACTCCGCTACCTACGTTGCATCCGTTAGGGCCTAATCTGATACGATACCTGAGATGTGTCTGATGAATTATAAGTATGAATTGGTATATTATCATTATTATTATGGATAAATACTACGATGGAATTAGTATTAAGGTTGATAATGCGGACTGCCCGAGATTAAGCCACATTACGAACGTTTTGTGAGGTACTATGCCAAGTATTTTTATCGCCATAACAAGTATGGTCTGCAAATGGAGCAAATAAACGCAGTTGAAATCATATGGCTAGCGATACACACATGTTTCACTGACATTCTACAATTTAGGTATGCATGCACGGAGGTATACTGATGAGAGTCATGCCAATTCTTCATTTAAATCCCTTATTTGTCATAAGCAGTATTTGAGAAGAGACTGGATATAATAATCGCAGCGCTTGCCACGATTCATGCGAACTTCATAACAGCAGGAGGATTCTAAGAAGTGAATTTCAGTCAGTAGTATGACGTGCTAGCATATCAAAGATTTCATGGAAGCTTGCCGAAAAGATAATAGTTAATACGGTAGTCAATATTAGCCAGACTAATTCTTCAACTAGAGAAATTATAGTACACAGAAACTCCCATTATATAATAAAGATATCTTATATAGATACATTTTTACTTCAAATAAACACCCATTCAGATTAAGGAGCATTTGACCAATGAAAAGACCAAAACAGTCATAGCGTATGCTATGATTCAAGAGATCTGGGTAGCAGCCTGAGGATTCCGACGATTGTATTACAGCTAGCTGTGTCACATGCTATCACATCACTGATTTCAATTTAGCTTCCCATAAAAATAATAATTAATAACATATTAATTATTAACATATTAATAACAAGTCAATATTTAGCAAACTAATTCTTCAACTAAAACTCCATTCAGGATAAGCAGTATTTGACCAATGAGAGGGCCAAAATAGCCATAGCGTAAGCTACGACACATGCAAACTTAGCACCAGCGGCTCATCCATCAGACGTCTGGGAATTCACGACGAACTCTCCGCAGGGCATAATGGCTATTTGCGCAGACGAACGGACGGAGTGTGGGGTGATGTAAGTGGACTCTGGAGGGCGGTCCATGGAGCGTCTCCCGCGGAACAAGTTTCCCAGCGAAGCGCAGAGCGTCCCCAGGTGAACTGTTTTGGTCACCAGCGACTGACTTCCAGAGCAAACATGAGTTAATCAATGAGGTCACTGGAGTCAATCGAGAAAGAAAAAATGTGGCAGCCAGCGGATTAGCAATGGTTCGCGAGATGCGGCACCTATAGTTCTGTACTTTGCAACGTCTAAACGTGGCGGAATCGCAAAATTTTCATGAGGATGGGGGTCTCAACTAATCGCGTCATTTTTGTGACTTGAAAAGACCGCATTTCTTAGGGCCTGATTACACGGTACATTAACAAGTACGGGTTAATATCTAAATGTATGAATGCGAGAATGAACGCCAAAATGCTCCGTGTACCCGCTCAACTTGTGCAAATGCATGCACAGAAAATAGAACCCGTTCTAATTTGGTTCATGCATTCGTACATGTTCCGTTCCGGTTAACAAAAATCGTTCGTGCAAACAGGCATTAACTCGTTCGTGTTAATGTATCGTGTAAACAGGCCTTTGAACACAGAGTTTCTAATCTTATGTTTTTCTAGTGTATCACAACGTGAACCAGTTTGAAACTTCGATTGTTTCAGGCGATTTCGCACAGGAGACGATGATGGTGATGGAGAAAAAATTTGCAATCAAAACCTAAAAAGGCATCAGCGTGTCAGCGTTTTCATAAAAAAAACAATATCTTTCAAATATGGCCATTAAGGTCGGTTACATGTTCCCACTCGGACTCTATATGTTGGTTACATTTTTCATTTTCATTTTAAGTATGTAAATGAGTATTAATCGTATTATGTTCATAATGTACGTAGGCTGATCCCGCTTACGTTGATTCATAGAAAAAGCACAAATAAGGAAAATACAATTCCATAGTGTTGGCTGACACATAGTCCAAGATCATGGTATTCAAGACTTACACTCCTAAACACCCCAATAAGGCTTATTATTATTGAAGTATTCTACCGATTAAGGTATATTTGCATGGAATATTTAAGAAGTATTCTGTAAGTCTCCCCTCCCTCCATGTACTCCCCTCTTCAGTTGACAATAAGGCTTACTCCCTTTCATTCAAATGGAAGAACACGAATTCCTTGAAGAGTCACGAATATTCACACTTGGGTGGCTGTAAGGCCTCCTCCCTTTCATTTCGTCATAAAATCCTTTTTTCTTCCTTCTTCTCCCTTGCATACCCAACTGTCTCCCCTTTAACGCAGTTTTCAACATCCCTTTCCCGCTTCAGTACTCGCCCCATCCATATCTTCTCTGTATTCAATACCTCATAATGACAAATAGTATTGATGCTTTACTCATATACAGGGTGTCCCATTTATCTTGACCACCAGAAATAATTTTTGTCCAGATATAAATTCAAAAATGTGTCAAGCAAATGCTCATTAGCCGTCAGGGGGACATTAATCAGCATGATTGCCTTCCTTGTAGCCTTGTTATTTACAAAGATATGAACAGCGGTATGTCTTTTTTAAATGGCACCCTATATTTTTTATTCGGCAATTAATTTCCTCTCCTATAACTCCTCCTGTTCATATCTTTGTAAATAACAAAGCTACAAGGAAGGCAATCATGCTGATTAATGTCATTCTGACGGCTAATGAACATTTGCTTGACACATTTTTGAATTTGCATCTGGACAAAAGGTTATTTCGGGTGGTCAAGATAAATTGGACACCCTGTATAGAAGAGACTCATATACACCTTCTACGGGAAGTAGACAGAATATGAATACAATAAGGTAATTAGGTACCCACTTACAGAAAATCAACCCCTTTCGTCTGAATAGAGAATGATTGCTTTGGAGCCACAGCGCCGATCTCTCGCCAAGTGAGTATGTAGGTAGAGCGCTGGCTTCCGTCGGGGTTCCATGTTCCGCAAGTGGTTCCTCGCTTATCCTTCCGAAGTGCAGGCAGCAGCCGCCTATCTAAGTAATTCCGTCATAATTCAGCCCCGAGAGAGGATTCCAATGAGAGCAAGCGATGAGACAGCAGCAGCAGCAGCGAGTGACCCAGATCCAGGTTAATTAACAATGTAGCATCACCTCAGGAGCAGGGAGACACCTCGCGGAGAAATGCAGCGATGAACTTGAAGGCACTCGGCCGAAATGAAATTCGCTATTGCAATTAGGCACTCACGAGCGAAGCGCCACCGACGAAGCCCCGGAAAGGAGAGAAACCTCAGGGAGGAAACTTAAAATCGCTAATGCAGACAAGAGATTCTCCTGATCCTCCTCAAATCCACTGCCCTTAAGATGCCTCCCGTATCTCTCACATTATACACATATACATAATAAATCAAAGTATTTCAAGGAAGTTATGTATTACCACAATGAAAAACTCTGCCTATTTCAAGGAAAAATTGTTTCAAACTATGTAAATTATGAGCTATTCACGATACAAATTTGAAATGTGATGTAAACATCGATAAATTCTGCAAAGTGAAACAAAATTTCATGAATAGCTACCGTTGAAGCTGATTACGTGTATACATTGGTGTAACTAGAACAGTAAAAAAGATTTATTTTACTAGCAATTTAACAAGTTTAAACCAACTTTTCCTTGGTTATCTGTAAATTTAAAATTATCTATTTCAAATCATTACATTTAAGTCCATTATCAAAGAATTATTTCCGTACACTACAAGTAAAGCTAAAAGATCACAGTATTCTACTTTCAGAATAGACCTATCTCCAGCCACTCCCTAACAGCTAATTTTCACCAAGTAATAACGTAAATACATTAACTTGTACAGAGCTGACTTAAAGAGCTGAAAATTTGTTTTTTCTGTGGAATTTATCAGTCCATTCAATTAAAATATAACTACGATTTCATGCTCAACAAATAGCCTTTGTATAGGTCTATAAGGGAAACAAACGCATATTTACACTTCGTGGTACCTGCACTGCTTACGTTCCTTGTTTATGTAAATACACCAATATTTCTGGAACTGATAAAACCTTCCCTTAAAAGTTGGGTGTCTCTTCAAAGAGTTTTAGCAGCTCAGGCAAGCTTAAACGGAGGTAGAAACCCCTAATTAAAAGCACATTCGCAGTATTCCGCTATTTAACACAGTTTTATTCACTGGGTACGATTTAGAAAGTTAGGGTTGGGGAACAAGAGATTGGAGTTTATGGATGGGATGAAATGGAGGAAGGCGTATGCCGCGACGAACACTGAAACTGAGTAAGGGGATCTGGTCCTGCGGTCGTGAAACATTGTTGCGGCTGTTCCTGCCTCCATTCATGCCCGCCAGAATTTAGCTAGAATTTTACTCAAAGAAAGACGCGATAGACAGGATTCTATAGTATAGCACCTACTATCCAATAGGGTGGTTTCCTATTATTTTTTATCGCCTAAATTGAAATAGTTTTCTCTTGGAGTACGAATTTCACGCATTTAGATTTTTAAATGACGATATCTAATTTTCGTGATTAAATGAAAAGTGAAACTTTCAAGCGCGAGAAAACGCAACAGCTATGTAGGAATGCTGGGAAAAGCCCCTTTGACGTCATTCCGGTCCCCGCTGCCGCAAAGTGAGGTGACCTTGGGGCGAGGATATAAAGGGTGGCGGTTAAAATTGACCATTGCCATTGGTCTAATCTGGGATTTATAAAACCAAATAATGTGTATATTATGAATACACTACTGGTGGGTAACGAATCGCAATCAATGCCTTTCATTTTCTATGATGAAGGAAACTACCCTATTGAAAAATATTTCGAGCTTAATAGACTCAACTGTTCAAGGTAAATTTTTACAGGGTTCGATTTCAATATCTCTCGCCCCGTTTCTGAGGTTAATTTTAATACAACTGAAGGAGAGTGACCAGAACATAAACGAACCAATGATAAAATAAATAAGGGTAACAATTAGGGAGACAAAAATGAAGGGGTTATAAAGAAGTTGGTAACAGTCGAGGGTTTGGTAAGACGGCTCAGGCGTCATCGGATAGGCGAGGGAGAAAGGTTTCTTAGAAGCGGGGAGGAGTAATTGGGAGAATTTACATTCAAAGAATTGTTCACTCATAATTTTTTAGGAATAAATTTTCATAATTTTCCTTCCAAATAGTTGTGTAGACTAAACAAAGCGTATGGAAAATTGTACACACGATGTCTGAAATGCAACATGTTGTATTTGACTATTTCCAGAACATTAGCTTCTTTTTCACATTCATGAACTTGAGGTTAGCGGTAAATGACTCTTTGACGTTTATTCCTGGTTGCTCCACATTAAAACAGATACTATCCGAATAATGAATAAAGTGTCGAAATCAGAGCAGGGCAGAATATACAGTGTAGAATATTTCCATTTTTTGTGGTATCAACGGTGACAAAATTCTGCATCACAGACTTTAACCACGACAATAAGAGACAGTTTAAAAAAAATGAATTCACTCTTGACGCCATGACATGCATTCACATTTTTCCTCAGTTTAGGGTAAATAATACGTCGTGCCGAGGTGGGTCATGATATCTGATAAGTGGACAGTTGATTGTCCACTGCCAAAGATTTGAATCAACGTCCGTTTTATTATCGTATTGCACAGACGTGATTTCATATTTTTCCTCCGGTTGATCATAATATTAAATTACGCCTCGTTGGAAATTTAATAAATGGACTGAAGATGGGGAACACGTCGATGTGCATTGGGAAGTGGACAGGAGGGTTCTCGTCCCCTCTATTCACACATAACCCCCCACCATTCACGACACAAAGTTCTCGCTCGCTGGAGGGGTAAAAATATTAAAAAAAAAAAGAATAGTGGTGGGAGGGAGAGGGAGGAGACCCAATGAGAGCTTATTTGTATTCAAGCCCTGTCCGCAAGGCGTGCCTTCATGAAGGCCGCGTCTTTTTTGAGGCCGTCGCCGTCTCCCGCGTCCCCCCTCCTACTCTTTGCCTGGCAGTGTGCAGCGTTGCGTGCACGCGATTATCACTCGCAGCGTTTAAAGCGACGCGAGCGTACTCTGTGGCAAAAAGTGGAAGTGAAAGGGACGGACGTCGAGTCGGGGACGTAATTTCGGTTTCGGGACATTTCCCAGGAATAACGTTTCGAGAAGGGAGAGGTCAAGCGGAAATTTTGAATTTCCTCGATGAATGTGAGGATATTAAATTTTTATTTCGAGACGAAATTATTTCGAGGCCGGCATTGTGTCCTCACAATAATTTTTCATAGACATTTACCAAATGATTGATCATAATTTTTTTTCTTATCGTATGATTCTTATGATATGATATCGTACGATGGGCCTGAATGCCCCTGGAATAGGGTAGCATCCTTCGTCAAAGAAAACGAAAGGCATTGGTTGCGATTACTATATGCTACGTACGAAATACGTACTCCAGAAGTAATAATATTTCGATTTAGGCAATTTAAAAAAAATGGAAACCACCCTATTCTTGAAGACGTAGCTAATATTAAGGTGTAAATTTTTTTTTTCTTAATAATTTATTGTTACAGGATAAAATTGTTACAGGATGAAAAATTGTTTACAATAATACATTTGATAGTTAAAATTTTTTTTTCATACAATAGTTCCATACCTATCAAATATTAACCATTCGTTAACAGCCATTCAAATAAGTAGTCATATTGCTTAGCATATTACAAAATTTTAAAAAAGTTACAATATATAAAATATTATCTAAAAAAAAGATATTGTCATTATATAATTCAATTCAATTAAGTATATATTCCAATAAAACATTCAAGTTCTTTAAATATTTACATTTGAATGAAAGATACATTATTTTTGCATTTTAATGGTCCCGCTAAGCATTAAGCTTATCAGCAGGTTCCATTATTATCTTTACTTTTACAAAAAATAATATTAATAATGAAAAACACTTTGTTACTTCCAACAAAATTCACAGTTTCTATTTTATATAAAATAAAATAGAAATAGAAACTGAATTTTGTGGAAGTAACAAAGTGTTTTTCATTATTATTATGGAGTCCTTCCACCACGTAAAAGCTTCAAGTTTCGATTTAATATTAAGGTGTTCCATAGACGGCACCGGTAGAACTTCTCATTTTGTTCAAGCCCGAAGGAGTTAGAAAACCTAACAATTAATAATAACAAGTAAAGTAAATAGCAATTTTGACACAAAATAAGCAATCAAAATCAATTAAAAATTTTATAAGGACAAAATTTCCATCTAGTAGTGTACGGCAAAAATCGCATTTGGAAATTCATCGTTGTTTATTAAAGAGTTTTATGGAAGAGGCATTTAAAGGTAGAGGCTTAATGAGGATTTTTAGAAGGACTAACGTTTTTCAGAAAACAAAAAACTGTTAATGACACTGCGGAAAGAGCTTTGCAATTAAATTTTTTGTTAAAAAAAATAAAAATTTCTAAAGAGCAAAAATTTGATTATAAATAAAGAGGAATGTCAATTGTTACGCTTAAGAGTTGCTAATGATGGGAAAGTAAATGATCCTTATTTTTTTTCTTTTGCAGTGAACTACAAAAGGAATTTATTTTTCTCTAATGGTATTGGAAACGTAAGCACTAATACCGTGGAATACTTGTAAGGAGTACATTCAACAGATATGCCAGGTGCTAAGTGCCAGGTTTTTCTACCAACGTTCCTCATCTCTCGTCACACTATCGCTAAGGACTTATATTTCGTAACGCGCGATAGCCCTCCACCATAATTTGCAGCAATCGTGGAATCATTCTAAGGCACTCTAGGACGCTGATGACCGCGAGAATTTGTCGACAAAGTTGAAACAAATAAAAATGAATTGCAGACAGCGTCTTCATTTTATTTTACTGTCGCCCGAGAATCTCTTCAAACGAAGCGCGGAACCAAAGTGTACCTTAACCGGTGTCTGAAGAGTTTTATCGAAGAGCGCGGTGATGTGCAAGTGCCTCATTCAGTCGTCGGCGTTCATTTGGAGTGGAATCATGTCCGCTCGGCGTAAAAATGCCATAATAAATGCGCGCCATCGACGTGACGTGAGCGATAGCCAATCGAAGTCCTCTTCCTCACCCCACCGCCCTCCAATGTGTCGCAGGCGGAACGATTGCGTCGCTCGCCGCCGCAGTCGCTGTGGCGCGCACGTCGTTTTATAAGAGGGGGATTTTATCATTTAGAGGTTCTCTCCCACCCATTCTGCATGTCAAGGGGATGAGCACAAAAAAGCACGCAATGGGTGCAAATCGCGTTGCATATTTTATAACGATGTATTTCAACTACTTACATACTCCATTGCCATATGTATCTATATAACTCATTGTTAAACAGTATGAAATCACTTATAACGCTAAGGTATTTAAAGAAAAACTATCAGAAAGTTTTGTGTATGGATACTCTACTGTGACTTATCTATTGTAATTATTATTTCTTTGGTAAATATTATTCAACTATTTCGTTTTTGGTATCACATTATGTACTGCTGTATGAATTTATACGAACTGATTCGCTCAGTAACCGATTTGTAAATGCTTCGGCATATCTTTCTTATACTTTTTATTTATAGCAATTATATGGATGTATTACGTGGGACTCTGTGAATAATGTGTTCATTAGTTGTATGTAAGCTTCTTCAGCTCTAAGGGACAGACTTGTGCCAGAGCAAATAAAGTTATTATAACGAAGGTAATATCTACCTTCAAAACCCATCCATATCCTGGTTGAGATTAGTCAAAACTGGATCAGAGATATAGTAGAAAAGACTAGAAATATTTTAAATGCGGCAAATGGATAACATTTTGAAAACATCCTCTTCATATGGTCTTTCCCTGAAAAAATTTTTGATAAAATTTGAAAGTTTCCCGGATATTTCACCGGGTCGGGTTCTTCATGTATGTTCTGTGTTCTTCAACACTTCGATGTGCGGGTAAACCATCGTCATTAGGTATCCAGGAATCAAAGATCCTTGGATCCAGTCAAATCACTCAGATTCCTGAATCCTTGATGATGCGTCGGAGGGAGACATGAATAATTTGATCTGGTGAGAAACCAGAGAAATAGCCACCTCATGTACAGTGAAGGAATTGAGAAAACTACTCTAAAAGGCTACATCATGGGAAAAGAAATTCGGAGGAAGTCATAGAATGCAATTCACTCAGTAGATAAAAAATAAAGTTTAATTTTAAGCATTATTCATAAATGAGACGAAATCATTGTCGTGTCATCAACTTAAAAAATAGCAGTCTTGGATTTCCTCCACAACTTCTTCCGTCGGTAAGCCTCCCAGTGTATATTTCTCAACACATCTATGTGCGAAAATCGGAAAACGGGAATTATTCTCTTTATTTATGAAAAGTTGATTGTAATCTATAAAGGAGTCAAGACAGCAATTTTTATTTCACATTGGAAATAAAGGAGTTAAACTTTGTCAGGTTCGCTATTATATTAATATGGGCACGGCCCGGGTTTCGCAACGTAGTTACATCCTCAGGTGACTGACTAACTGACTAACTACGTCATAAGGAACCTGACAAAGTTCTACTCCTTTATTTCCAATATGAAGAGGTTTCACAAAGTCAAGCCTGAAGTTCTCAGTTATATATATTTCATAGCCTTGTGGTACTAGCTCTCGATGTCACTGAACCCTGGTAATTGCGATATTAATACAGCATCGGAGGTTCCAATACTTAGGCAGTATAATAAAGGCAACATGCTCGGTAGTAGCTATCCTTAAAAATGTAGAGACATCCACGACAATGTAACACGTAACTCAGTACACGATGTTCGACGCTACTCTCTCCAAATATGAATGGGTGAATATCTGAGCACCAGATATATTTCGTTGGAGTTTCGAAGATATAAGATGGGGAATTTGGCGATTAAGTTGAAGCCAAAAAGCATGAAGTCCTCAAAGGATGCATTCAGAGTCATCAACTTCCTTACCGAGGAATCAAAGATCTCACTGTTGGCGTAAGCAAACTATGACTAATACTGATCTATGTTGCAGCAAGTACAAAAAATTAATGCATGAATTAATGTTATTTTTGAATGCATATTTAAAATGCACTCAAATAGCAATCGCACAACATTACATCTACATCTACATAATACCCAGCGAGCCACCTCTAGGGTGTTTGGGAGGGGGTGACAAATCACCAACATGCAGCATGCAAGAGGACCGCCTCATGCACACCGCACGGTCATAGAAATATTACGCACACTAGAAAAATATGCATGCTTATTCATTAATAAAAATTGCTAATGGTTAGTTTTTCCTAGAGCAAATACATGCAAGGCTAGGACTAAGAAAAAAAAAACATGCAATGAGTGATCCTAGCGAGCGACGCCATTAATCCTATTAATTGAGACAACGTTGCTATTCTTAATAGTACGAGGGAATGATGACATTTTAAATCTCTCTGTTTTGCAGTCTATCTCTTTTACTTTATTCTCATGATCACGTCTACTATAGTGCGATCGTAAACGAAGGATGTGATTCACGTCGTCCGATAAAATATCTTCTTCGAATTTCCTAAGTAAGTTAAGCCCATATTTCGATCTACGCTCCTGTAAAGATTCCCATCCTAACTCGTGTAACATACTGGAAACGCTGCACTTTTTGTCGTAACAACCCATCACAAATCTGACCGCCCTGCGCTGTACTCGATTGATTTCAGCTATTAGTCCTACTTTGTAAGGGTCCCATACGCTTTAATTCTACTTACAGTCGTACACAAATCAAAATGAAATCATCCTTCTCTTTCATTGAAACGATAAATCTATTATGATTTGGCCTCACTCGATGACTAAAAGTTTCTTTATGGCAGGCGCAAAAGCTCTGCAGAATTATAGAGGAGGATAGCCTATAGTAATGCCGGAGGACTAAGGAAGGCCCTGCTCTATAGCCACTTGTCAAGTTCTTACGCCCCCGCACCGTCATCGTCAGAAGTACTACGTCAATATTGACAGCCCTCTGGAGAATTTATCCCTTTCATTTCCCTCTTATCGCTGAAAAATCCAGTCCTCCCTTTGAATAAAACTTCTCTGCACTAAGTCTCCTCTTAAGCTCTCCGCATCTACTTTAGAGGCTTGTGAAATCTCAGATCTTTTCATCTCTCCACTTGCGCCACAATCTCCAGGACCTAATGTAACGTCGTTCCTCCGCCATTTGTACCCTCCAATCCATCTTCGCTACCGCCCAAGCATTTCCCCACGGATTTTCTCCTCTTCTAAAGCCATAATTGACATCTCTATACGCACGCCTCCTTGTCAGCGCACCCGTCTTCGACTCGAGACTCGACGTATTTGTGCATCTAAAGCGTACGCCTTACCAGTCTTCCGAAGTTTTAAAGATTGATTTTTCATCCTGATAAAAAGGCTCGAGTATCTGAAAAAGTGCAAAAATACACTTCCGCCTTCATAAAAAAATTACTCATACCAGTGGACTGCCCAAAGGTCTTCAAAGTGGCAATCATGCCATTGGCATGAGCTCTTTTCTTTGAGGAATGGGTATAAAAAATCATTGAGAGGAAGTTCTACATCAAACTCGGAGTAAATTATTCAAGTTGTTTAAGATTGTAATTTAAAGCTATAAATAATTGGTAATGAGCAAGCAGTCGTTCGTTACAAGTGATGCTAAGTAAATTATGCAATTGTAGCATTAAAAAAGACTTTTTAAAAATATTGATGTTCTTTTATCAGTTTATTTGTTATCCTCCCCGTTTTACGTGGCATTTTATCGAAAATAACTTTTGCCAAAACACAGCACACTTTGAAACTTTAAATGCCACGCACGACTCGGATTCCATCAAATGATCGACATTATCAGGTCTCCAAGTTGACTGTGATGTTTTAAGTTTACACTGCGACCTTCGTAAAAGTTGTTTTCCATTTAAATATAATTTTGAAAACAACCGAAGACCAGGCAGTAGTAAAATGCCTCCCAAACTTTTAAAAGATCTCAACACTTGAAGAAAATCAGCTAAAATTTCGGTGGTCCTCTTACTGATGAGCATCCATGTGAATGTGTCATCCCTTGATTTATGTTTCCCAAAGCTTGAGATGACGTGATATCAAGCATTATAATTTGGGGCCCCCAAATGATTCGGTTTTACTTTAGCCACTGTTTGTCCTGATAGTGTATGTCCGTCGCCTTTGGATCAGTCTAAGTTTTGATAATGCCTCCTTCTATGGTAGTATTCGTAAGTTTATGTGAGATACGGCAGATAGATAGGAGAGTACCGCTGATCTCAATTAGCATCTTAGCGATACCTTTTTTCCTTCGATTATTTTTGTTGTGATCCTTATTAAGGTATCATTTTTCTACCACGAATGAAAGACGAGCCTTCTACATTACCCGGAAGCATTTAAAGTGAAAGCCTACTTTAATATTAAAAGTAAAATACATTGACAAAATGTGGCTGTCCTTCTTGACTTCCAAAGGACCTCCTAAATGCAAGATGTTACTCAGTTTTGTCCAATTGCTTAGCAAAGAGCGACTAAATGTCACATGTTAAAGAAAACCATTTTCTACCATAGAGCTTGCCAATTTCTATGAACTGCCTCGCGAATAACATAAACATTAATGCTTTCTTGGTATTACATACAAATATACCACTTTCAATGCATATATCGTCATAAAATGTAGCCAAAATGTCTCACAATATATTGTGAACAAAATTTCTCAACCAGATAATTATCGACAGCAATAATTCTGATGGAGGACTGCCACATTTTATTTAGGCGCTCTAAATGGCGCGTTTTGACCTCATCATAGACGCTGTTCTCCAGGTGGCTTTTAATATACCACGACTTCAAAAACCGCTATGGGCGTACAGACAGCGTTACTCAGATGTTAATCGAATTAGGCTGGGAGCCGCTTGAGACTAGGAGGCTGCGCACTAGGCTTAGATTGCTTGAACAAATGAGAATGGATATGTTTCAGAGCGACAAAGAGAACATAATATTAGAGCCACAATTTATTTCCAGGTCCGATGGAAGCGATAAATTAAGAGAGATGTTTTGCCGAACGGTAGATATGGGAATTCGTTTTTTCCTCGAACCATAAAGGACTTTAATAAACGCTAGTCCCAACTTCGTTAGAGCACTTCATTTTTTATGTGCATATGGCTGGCGTCCTAACACCCCCTGCCATACGCCTTTTAGGCGGCTTGCGGGGTATTATGTAGATGTAGAATTTATCAATGTCAACTTCCACGATGACCAACGTCAGTTTCGCTGAGAACCTCTATGAAGACCATGAATCCCTACTGAAATCACAAGAATGAGCCTTTTTCATTTTTTTTATTTTATTTAAAGTTGATCATCACGTGATCATTAAAATTACGACGAGGAGCCAATGTTTTTTATCCTGATCGCTAGAATTTTCAAGAGTAAACTTTTCAGCGTGCTACGGATAAAAATAAAATTGCTCGACCGGGTGACCAGACTGCCCACCTAGATTCTCCACCAAATCCGTTGACCTACCTCGTAAATTCTGCTTTCTCTGCACCGCCCTGCCCTCTCCGCGGTGCATATCCTGGAGACCCACTCGATAGCACAGCCCTACCCACGAAACATTCCCACCCATGCATTTCTCATTGCTTTTAAATATTTTATCGCCCCGCCATGCCCGGCAGAATGATTTACCCATCCCGCGGAGAGGGCGACCTTCTGCGCCGCGTCCCAATCATTTCTCCATCCGATACTTCTTCATTTGCAACATTCCCACACGCCGCGTTGGAGGATGATCCGGGCGAAAAATTTGCAGGGGGACTTCCGGGGAGTGTAGGAAATGTATGATTCACAATTAGGCGCTAAGTATGCATTTCAAGATGTGAAAAAATAACCAACAGGTCCAAGGTACAATTTAATCCGGCGTAATTCTGTGGAAATTGTTTGCCCTGCGAGTGTCAACCGATTTTCTAGGTATTATGCTAAAAGTGCTGAGTTGCTGATTTTGCAGTAGGTTAGGAAAAAAATAGGCCTCAAAAACAACTAAAGGTATTAAAGGTAAATATTCTTAATATTAAGGTAAATATTCAAAAACTTAGGAAATCTTTATTACATATGGTTTCACCTTTTAAATGTATTATTTGACGAATTTTTTGCGATATGAGTTAATTTTCACAATTTAAAGAAAATAACTACTGTTAAAATAAAATGAGTGTTGACTATTGAAGGATTAGTGAACTATCAGCATCTAAGAGTATCGCGCTCCTGGCACTTTTCGCGAGAGATAGAAGGAGCGAGATAGCACTACCCGGTACTCTTTGGGTAACTATTAAATATAATGAAATCAGGTATTCCTCTCGGGCTCTATACCAGGTCATGCAGTTGTACTTGTTGACGTTCCGGAAAACGGCTTGTCTTCCATTCTCAAGGCGTTTTACTGCCTGAATGTCGACATTGACACTGAACTGAATCAACAGTTTCACGAGTACAGCAATAAAGTTCGGGTGTCGTCAGCTTGGCTGATGTTCTTTTGAATAAAATCGTTTATAATGAAATCACTTATATTGTAAATTTCACGGCTGATTTTAAACTGAGTAACAATCATATAATGCTAATAATAATAATAAAAACTAATAATAATCCATTATCCTGGACATCTGTCACATTGTCCATACGACAACTCGTCTCCATAAAATAATGATTGAAGTTTTATTTCGATACCTCTACTGCACGCTCAATAATCGCCCACCGAATCAAATCCGCTCATCTAGTAGTCCTAGTAGAGCCCTATGTGAGCGGATTTGATTGGGTGAGCGATTGTTGAGCGCTTGTACAGTGGAGGTATCGACTTGGTCCATTTTCCCTGGAAAAACTTTGTGAAACCTTAATAATTCACACCAACCCTTAGGTTAAAAAATGAGCACAAACTGATTTAAATTTATTTTCTAAGGAAGGACGTCTACCAATAACTCGAGTACTTTAAATCGTATTCTGGCACCATTTCCTAAAAATATATGAAAATCCAGAAGACCGGGAGTGAATTGGGAGCTACAACAATAAATGACATGAAATTGTTAAATGTTAAAGTTAATTCCAAAGTGTTAAATTAGCCAAAGCAGAAAAAATTCCTCGCACTGCACGGGGCGAGGGGGAATATCGCCTTTCCCCCTTCCCAAGGATCGTCTATTGCACAAAATACGTGATAAATCAAGAGGGAATCGGGATAGAGGAGCAGGGGACTTTAGATCCCTTCCCGGTGCACCACCAGTGCGCCCTGCTGTCGGCGGGGCACCCAGTGCAATTAGGTCGGCTCCCTTGGGGGCAGAAATAGGGGTGGGTATTGGTGAAGCCTCCGATACGTAGCTCCCTCAGTCCTCAATGCTGCCCAATCGGTCACAACCACTCATGTCACAGCCTTTTGTTTTTTCCCACGTCTCCCTTCTCATTATAAGAATTTTTTCGTCCGCCGGCAGATGCGATGGCCCAATCATCAATCACTGATCACGAATCGCCCAGGATCGATGTCTAACGGCAACTGATCCGGATGGTTGAGCTCGTCGAGGTTTTTTTTCGGTATTTTTTTTCCTGGGCATTCAGAGGCGCTGAGCAACGCTACGTTAGCTATGTGGGCTCTCAACTTCGGAATCGGCTTTGATTGGTTGCATTATGTTTTTTTTGTGAGCCAGTAGGTAAAGGAAAGCATACACACAGCATACTTTTAGAGAAAATTCTAAGCATACATAGTTTTCTTTGCTATAAAAATATGATTTCTTCAAATGTTTTCCTCGGTACCAAAAAATCCACTTATGCACGAATGATTTCCATCAAAAAAGGATGTCACAAAAAACTAAATGTGCAATCGTTCAAGACATAGCCACAGAAAATTAAGTGATTAACGCTAAAGTACCATTTAAAAACAGACGAATTTCCCTCTAGAATACGAGAAAAGCCATTTCACATAACCCAGTTGTATTATTCACTCCTTTCGTCTTTGACTCACAATTTACTACAGAAGATAGTAGGTTGAATTGCATACCGGGAGTCTTCTGAGAAATAGCCTACTTCGATTAAACGTAATAAGTTCCACCTTCATCTTGCTTTACGAAATGAACGTGATTTCCACTCCCATTAGAGAGACCTAAAACCAATTTGTTCCAGCATTTCCAAGAAATTCTCTACCGGAAACACAATTTTCGATTCGATTTCCCGCAGATTTCTTCGAATTTTCCCCTGCATTTTTTTTGGAATCTTTATTTCCAGGACAGAGATGACAACCTGTAACAAGCAATAAACGTCTTATTACATCTATAAAGGAGCACGAATCAGCCTGAAAAATCATTGCTTCCCTTACATTTTTTCCCACAGTTTTTTTTAGGAAAATTGGTAAACTTATTCGCTCCTATAATGTTTCATTTCTTCATTTCTAGCACTGGTTTCTCAAGTTCCTCCCTTTTAACTCAATTGAATGACAAATGTACTCCTTATTCAATCCTTTCTCTACCATGATAACGCGTCCATCCACAGCTTAATGCTTCATTCACTCAACCTATGCCTCGTAAATACAGTTTTCTCCAATGGACCCTAAATATGGTATCGGCCACCGTGTCTTTAGAACCAAATAAGCAGAAAGCGCATTCAAACACTGTTTAGCGATTTCTCTATCTAAAGTACGAAAATTTCGTCTCCACCTATGGTGTCCCTGCCCATAAGTTTTTAATCTAGGATAATTTATTGATTGCCTATTTTACTTTCTTTCTCATTTGATCTCGAATAGATCTCGATTCTTTTTCTAATTGAGCTATAATAATACCCAATTAGGTAACTAAATAAAGGAAGCCAATGAAATATTAACCAGAACGTGTTAATTTCCATCCAAAAAGGAAAAAAGGAAATTAATTGTCTAATTTGAAAAGTACTGACTTCATAGGTGTCGTTGAATTATCCTCGCGAATAGTTCAAGAAGCAGGCAATGGATGGAAAAACGGAAATATTTAAATGATTATCTTTGTTATTCAAACCCTACGAATCAATCTGAAAAAAAAATGGCGAAGAGGTCATCATGTACCTCAAATCCGACCCATTATTACGAGCATACTCTACGTCCGAGTTTTCTTCTCTGCTCGGCACTGAAACCATTTCATTCTTTTCCACTCTAAAGCACAGTCCGCGGTGTTTATTATAATCGCACCCATCCAGGAGCCATTCTTTTCCACGAATTAATGATGATTCGAGAAGGCATAAAAATGATCATTTCGTCAAAGAGTTCAGCAGCTGCTGTAACGATAAAGTTTCCATCCAATTCTTAACCCCATCGTTGCCCCCGAATCTGTTCTCCACATAATTTTACCCAAAACAAAGCCTTTCACAAAGTATCCCCATTTTTGTGATTGCGTCCCACACTAATACATGAAGGTATTGCATATTCACCGCAAGCTCAGCCCGGAGTATTCATCTCACAAATGCAGGACGGTAGTAACTTTAATTTTGCTTCTGAGGAACGCAAAGGACTCCGCCAATCCATTAGCCCTATTAACGCGACTTTATCTTCCACACATTGCAATGTTTGCACTTTATGCCAATGTCGTAGACATTCTGGTATTACCACGGAGAGAGACGGGGGAAGATCTTTCATGGATTACCTTACCTTGAGCGCCTATAATTTTCTAGGCCAATTTTTTATCAACTTCACTCAAGTCCCTATTATAATGACGTTATCTTTCCACTTCTTAACATTGCTTATTTCAACGTAACTTTTCCCACTCTGAAACACTACACCGCAGTGGGGACCGTAAAGTCGTCTCTTATTTCGTATGCACCAAGGTAATGTTACCACAGCAACGTATGATCCTAGGTTTTCCCGGCGTATCAGGTGCAGAAAAGCTTCTCAGGTTTTGCACCGGTAGGTGTCGTCCATGTCTCCCGACGTTTCGAGGGGGATCAGGGGATCTTCCGAGAGAAGAAGGATGATCATCGGAAGATCCCCTGAGGATGATCAGCAAGTCGCTGCTCAAAACGTCGGGAGTCATGGCCGACATCAACAGGTGGAAAACCCGAGAAACTTTTCTTACCACAGCAACTCTTTTCTATACAAAAACTCTTTCTTTTCAAGCGGTGTTCTCTATAAAAATACGTATTTTTCCTCTTCGTCTTCATTTGCTTAAAACGCGCAAAAACACTGCTAATTGGGCAGGAATGCTCCAGTTCACTACTCTACCTTTTTGAAACTCAACTAATTTACCATTAAAACTCTTTCAAATTTCGTACCTATAGCTCCTTTTCTAATTTTTTTTGATAATATCGCCTATTTACCCAGCGCTTCAGCATAAAGGCTGCATCGGAGAGATGAGGGTAAGCTCACTCCTGACAAAGCTATCCGCATGGTAGTGTGAGAGTTTCACTCATTCGCTGCTATTATGATTTTTGTTAAGGCATCAACAGACTTTCATTGGGATTTGAAACCAGGACCCTTCGGTCAGTAGTGGAACACTCTGAACAGCCTCACGCCACCACTTTCTTCTGCGAGATTCTCATAGCACCCCTTGTTATTGGATTCCCAGCCAAGCTATAATGTAAAAGCATTTTCAGAAGTTTCACATCAATTTCTTCCCTGTTTTGTCCTCTGACTGCTCCGTTATGATACCTTGTTCACTAACCTCTGTAATCAGAAAATAATTCGTTACTTCCCAGATTGGTATATTGCCTGATGCATCCGCTATTATCATAGCAATTATATTAATATTTTACCTTATATTCCGAATTTTAAAAAATCCTCACCATCATTTCAACTCTTCAATAGATTTTTTTATTTATAACTTCTATCTAGATTGGTGCAGCTTGAGTTAATTGCAAATTATAAGGGCGCCCAAACGTTCTTGTTAGCTTTCCAAGCAACCCTTGAGACTGCAGATTATTCCATGGTCATATTTCAATTCTACCGAACCTTTGTCCGAAAGTCAGAGCTTCGCTATGAGCATTTTGTCACGGTGGTGGCGCCCGCTGACGCCAGTTACGAGAGGGGCGACGTGGCGCTTAAAAAAATCTCGAATCGCATTCATTGGCATTCAGCGGATATCTCGCACGCACAGGGCGACAGCGTTCGTTACATAAGCAGCCTAACGGACGGCGGCGTCCAGTGGAACTAAAAAAAAAAGAAACGCATCGCTCCACGCGCATAAATTATACGAATTTTTAAATGCTCGAAACCCGGACGGACGCAGACGCACGGAGGGCATACAAACAAGTGAGCGAGGAAATGCGTCCATTTCATTTTATACTTCGCACTTGGTGTCAGCGTTCCCCGCTCGTCAGGGCTTCCCTTATTAAACGGCGACGGCAGGTCTCGAAACTCTTCGTACTATCCACCCCCTCTCGAATTTGCCGGACAAAACAAAACACGCTCGTAAGGGTAGAGGACGTGGAGCACCAGAGTGGCAAGTTGGGGGGATAGACCCAAAATCCCTCCCCATCCCCTCATCAACAATAAGTTTCCCCCAGCCACTGCTAATTCTAAAGCCTGAATTACAAGATATCATACCAAGCACAAGTCCGAAGTTGCTTGCGATATCGCGGGATTTCTAGCATGCTAGTCCTGAGCCATATGATAATAATAATCCTGCATAAAGATACTACCCAGAGCAGAAATTCTAGTACATTGTGATTCAGGCCAATCCAGCAATATTGCTGGAATTCTATGCTTGTTATTATCAGTGGAAAAAAACTAATTACATTTTTTCCTTGCGGAACCAATATTGCTTTTGCTTACGTTAGAATTACGATCGCTTATCATACACGAGGGGGTGAGAAGCCGAGGGGAACAAGTAATTTTTCAAAAAACAGAGTTCGGCAAAGAAATTAGGCACAGAAAACAAATGAGATCAACTAGATATTTTGTAGTGAATTCGATTGTCCACTAGATGTCACAACAAAACATGGACTCACTCGCATCTCTTGGCCACTAAGTTTTTTTCATTTCTACTATCGATTTCTGTACCTAACTCTGCTTGGAAAAAAAATATCTTAAATACCTCTTGACTTATCACGCCCCCATTAATGAAAATATCCCTAAACTTTGTTTGTTTCTAAAAAACAAGCTCCCCACGATAAAATAAAAACAAACCCAAATGAAACAATTTCCAATGCAAATATCAAGTGATTGCGGCTAAATCGATCAATAAATCGATTACCCCATTCCGCCTCGCCGCCCCGTTCCGCCACGGGTTCTTCTATATAGGTACTAATATCAAGCAATGATAATTACCATTTGATCACATTCACATGCAAAATAACACATGTTTCCACAGAAAGGCAAAATTATGCAATGGTATTAATTTGAAACGACCAGGATTTGTTTCCAGACTTCCCAGAATAAATAATTTATGAGAGTGAAATAGATTATATTCCTTCAATATAATTAAGCCGGGAGGTGAAGACTCTCTTAAAGAGTTCCAGGATTGTATCCTGGTGGAGTAAAAATATGTTTCTGTCATAAAAATATAAATTTTTAACTTATTCAGAAAGACAAAAATGTGTAATAAAATTAATTTTATATGACCATCTTTCGTTTCCATACCTCACAGAAAAATAATTCAAGAGTATAAAATACGTTTTATTTCGTTTGAATAAGTTAAGCGGGAGGTAATGAGTATCTTAAAGAGATCCAAGGTTGTATTCCGGAGAAGTCAAAATATGTTTCTGAAATTTAAATAGCAAATTTGAAACTAGGGGTGGGTCAATATATGAGAATGAAAGTCGAAATGAGGGAAAAGTCCCGGTATACTTAAATGAGGGAAAACACTCGGGAGGAATCAACCGAATCACTTTCACAGCACAAATTTACTCAAAAAAAAAAACAAAAATATTCTATGAAATTTATTTATTGAGATCGGGATTCGTTTCCAGAACTTCCAGAGTAAATAAGTTATTACTGTAAAACAATATATATTCCATTAATATTATTAAACCGGGAGGTAGAGACTTTCTTAAAAATATCCAGGATGGTATCCCAGTCGGTTCAGACTATGTCCTGCTAATTTAAACAGACAAATTTTAAACCTGATGCACGTGAATGTATCAGAGCCAAGGTCGAAACTTGTAGGAATCAACCGACTTACTTTCTCGAAAGAAGTAACAATGATGAGTCCGTCGCACCGGTTGGAAAATGGCAAGGGGAACAGGTTTGCGGTTCGGGAAAAGGGGGAGAATGGTCTCGATTTCACAACGGAATGAGGCTGAGGAAGGGTGGACTGGAAAGCGCTGCACATACTAACAACAGAGGAGGAGAGGGAAGGGGAGGTGGAAGAATAGGCGAGTTCCTCAAAGCACCCCGCTTTGCCCCCTCAATTTTTCATACCCTCATCCTTCCACTTGTTCTTGCTCCTCTATTTCTCATTCCCGTCCCATTCATCGCACTGCTCGTCCAATAATCGCAGTATTCCCCCTCCCCAAATCCCAACGACCTCCCGCCTCCATTTTCCCACTAACTCACTCCCTCTTAGCGACGGAACTGCATCGACATTCCGAAGCGACGATAAGCCGAGATCGGGGAACAGCGGAAGGCACCGAGAATAGGAATCAAGAGCTGAACTATACGGCGACATTACCATAAAGGTGTTCTGCAACTGGAGGCAGGTTAATATGGATCTTTTCCCAAATCACCCTGGCCTATCCTCATTACCACATGGAGCTGCCGCCTTCTATTTAAAATAATGCTTGGTTCCTTTAATTGTAACTAGAGGTCATATACTATTCCTCTTCCTAACCCGCTTACGTTAAACCCTTGCCTCTGACACGTTTTTATGCATCCCCAAATTATGACCCTAATTAGCAATCCGTATGTAATAAATCAAATAACTATTTTCCGTAAACAAGGCGTTTTTTACTTAACGTAAAACTTGACGGCGGAGTTTTTTGATGTTCTTTTTTTTGCGCGCGTGCGCCTCAATCAGTCGTAACTTCCTGGCCAGTTAGTGCGTGGAACTCTAGATGACAACACGTAGTGCTCCAACTGCCCCATTCCCTTACCCGCCCCTCAAATGTGCTCAAGTTGTTCGGCAGAACTGGAGGAAGGACAAGGCTGACTGACTGATAAGTGAAATTTTGCCCCCTCTATTCTCATGATTGCTGCCGGCCTCGGTGACGGTAGGGTAAAATCCTCGCCTGCCAATCCGTAGGTCGCGAGTTCGAATTCCGCCTGGATAGGTGGTCCTTATTCAGGGCATGGACGGTTGTGCTTTGCGTTGTTGATGTTGAAAAACCCGTTGTAAAGGCCGCAATGGGCTGTTTATGGGGAAATGGGAAATAAATAGATAAAAAATATTGTTGAAGGGTGAAAAGTATAATTATTTTGATGTTTAAAAGCGTATTTCTCTGGTCATTCGGGTTTGTAGGTTTATCAACATTGTTTTTCATACCGCGACAAACTATGTGCAGAAATTCTACAGACCATCTTGTCTGTTACTAATTTCCACAGAGGGGAATGACGCCTCGGTTAACTGGCTAAAGCACTCGACCGGGAAACTCGACTATGGGGGATCTGTGTTCGAAACCCGGCCAGGGCGAATGATTTTTCCTGTGTGGAATTTTTACACAATTTGTGGATTGCGGATGAATCCGTAAAGATATCCCCGTGGCTAGTCCTCGTATACTTAAAATAATTCAAATAACAAAGGTTAAGCAAAAAAGTGCATTTCGCATGGTCAAGTCTTCTTGAAAAGAGCGAATTATTCGAAGAGCATGCGGCAGTAAGTGAATAAAACAAAAATAAAGGGGAGAGAGACGTAAAAAAGTAGCAGCACATTTTAAAAAAGTAATTGCGATCTAATTATAAATACACTGATAGGTCACGTTTAAAATATGCAACGTTATGGATACCTAACCTGATACATCTGCAACAACATTAGCGTCTGAATTCTGCCGGTGTCCTTTCACTGCCGAAATCATAGGCATTTTATTTCAATAATTTATATGTTTATTACCCAAACTATCAGGTTACATATAAAGCAATGGAATAAAGTGGGGCAGCACTCAACGCCCGTGAGGCAAGAGTCCTCATGCGGACACTTGTTACAGGACTCTAGCCCCAACGGCACTTGCTACACATAATACTCGATTGAACAACCACATTGTGAGCTGCGAACCTGCTAACCGCATGAATTTTCGAGGCAAAGAATGCATATGAAGGATCGCTAGACAAACATAGTAGTTAAATAAGCTCCTACAGCACAGACAAGAATTACGTGGTCCTAAAATTTAGACAAAATTCGTGTGAAAATGAGAAATAAGAAAAAAATCACGTTCTGTCGTTCGTAGTATTCCACTGAACGAACCCCAATTCTTCATTCGGTCATGTAAACGAAACTGAGCGACGACTATGAGAGACATCATCCCGGCAGTTAGAGATATATTTCGGAAAAGAAATCTTGCCCCTCACCACCTTATTTACGTTCTATTTTTGTGCGTAAAACCAGAGATTATGAGAATGATCACTCCTCTAGTTTACGAGGAATCGACTGGAATTCGATGGATAGAAGGAAAACGAGGAATAATTTCTAATGCGTTTCAGCAAGGAATTATGAACCTGCGTCTTCTCCGTATTCAATTTTGCCAATTTTTCGTGTTTACTACCCTAATTGAGACCTTTCGAGTGGCTCACTTTCACTCCATTTCTCCAAAGTAATTATATCTCTTCCTAGAAAATGTTATTGGAGATACTTATCTTGGATCTCCGATTTTCTTCGCAGAGAATCTTGTCTCATCTTGTCGCATCCATTACTTTCACCTACCCATCTTCTGCAGTGCTTTGCTTGTTAAATCAGTATTGGAGAAAAGAAATTGCGAAATCTCATGTGTAAGTTATACTTCGTAAATTATCGTTTCTGTTTGCATTCACGTAGGTAAATGTATTTTAGAATTTTCAGCTAAACACGTGATTTTCGGAAATAGATAAGAAGAAAAGTAGGAATACATAGGTAAGAGTAAAGCAGGAAAGCACTATGATAGGCAACGACATTTCTCAGGCCTAAACAGATGGCGGTGAGCTCAGTAGGAAACTTAATGGAATGAGGGAGGATCAGGTATAGCAATAATGGTCAGTAGCTTCTATGGATGAACATAATAGGGTCATTTTCCCGTGATCGTACAAAATTATGTCCATGGACTACCATACGAAAACCAAAACTCTTTAATCAAAACTGAACTGGCATATTATTTTATGTACCCTTTTACTAAGTTTGGTGACAAATTAGCAAAGAAAAAAATTATGTTCGCCAAATTTAATGTCCACAGACTATGGTTCGTGATGTCCGTGGAGAGTCTCACAAAGATTTACAGAGAGGAGTTTATTGTATCAACCTTTACTAAATAACTTATTATAAAATCTATCATTAAAGGAGTTACAACAATATAAGCATTCCAAAATAGTCTTTTTGGTTGCTTTTATTTCATAATATTTATTATAAAATAAAAAAAAACATTTGTCCTACCCAAAAAAGCACACAGTCCGTGGACACACAGGAAAAAGGGGGAATTATTCATAGTAGATAGTGGCAGCCTTGAACAAAAACAGTAGATTGTCAGCTTTATTATGTTTTTTGAGTTTATATTGAGTTAAGTGAATTTTTTAAAGCCGGAAGAAAAAATTTAGTTCAGTTTTTTGAAAGAGCCAAATCATCAGTCATGTCCGTGACAAGTAAAAATTAGTAAAAGTAAAACATTTTACCAATTACAATTGAGATGTATTTTACAGCTATAAGATGCAACTTCAACGTAGTAAGTACAGTGTCCCAACTTATTGTCAGTCCCAACTATAACTTAATTTAGAAGATATAATCATGTCCGACGGCATCATGTCCGAGTACATCATGTCCGTGGACATCATGTCCGTGGACATCATGTCATCAGGACATCAATTCGTGAACTCTGCAGTCCATGAACATGACAGATGGTATCGGACAAGATGATACACCATGATTATCTACAGAATGTCCAATCACAAATAAAACAAACTTTTTCTCGTGAGTAAACACAATTCCTCTTCTGCTGTGTCCGTAAACATGCATATCATATCCGTAGCAGACAAAGGTAAAAATAAAAATAAAAACAGTGTCAATGACACTAACGACCTCTGCCACTTACGTCGTTAGATTGCATGATTGACAAACTGTAATTACACAATTTATTTTTAAAATTTGCATGTAGAAAATGTAAGTTTTGTGGAGATCGATAAAATCTTCAATTACCCACTCGTATATTTTATTATCCTGTCCCTGATTTGCCTTTCTGCATGCTGCATGGTTTAGAAGTAACCCATTATTTCCGTTTATATTACTTTCTTCATTTCTTTCATAGTAAAGGTGTCTCCAAGAAACAAATGGTAATTAGGAGATCAATGAAAGGCATTCGTCTAAAAATTTATCTTCCTAAATACTGTCTGGCTCAGACACACTTCAATGTTTACCATTATTATTGGTTAAGGCATTATAAACAATGAAGTGGAAGCCATCCAGAGTTAACTGTTAGATGAAAATTATCCCCTTTCTTAGTAAAAATGTGGAAAAGTGCATTTCATTCAACGATAGATATTTTCGGTTAATGTTACCTTCTTCATTTACTTACAGATATAACTCAGACTGTTGTTTTTGGGTGTCAATTCATTACTTTCTGCGGCTCCTTGTTGGCATGCAGTTCTCTCAACGATAATGCGTCTGAGGAAAAATATGCGTAAACAAGTGGCTCTTAGATATCCATCAATTATTTATTTAACGTTGGTTATTAACCTGGTGAAATATAAGCTTTCATTGGCCTTGAAGACCTTGAAGATTAGCGTCTTTTCAATTTTTCCAGGAAATTTCCACGGAGATGGGACGGTGTGGCGACTTGCTAAAATGCTAAAATAATGAATAATAGGTACAGATACCTACGTTATTACAACGATGATTATATTTTAAATCCTCATTTATTTTTGTTTTACGAAATTTTCGAAAAAGTAGACACGCCAGTGCAATAAATGACTCCGCACACAGTAAAATTAGCCGTTTTGTCAACTTCATGAACTTTGTTACTCAACCTAGGGAAAACTACTACGTCTGCAGCATTCATATTCCACAATAAGTTTTTAACATCAATGTAGATTAAAAAAATAGTTTTTTCGTATTTTAAGAACGAATATTTTATTCGTTATTAACTAGTAAAAACTGGTTTTACTTCTCGACGTAATCTCCCTGCAGACAGTGGCGGATCCAGGATAGGGAAAAGGCGGGGGCTAAGTGGCGGGTAACCTCCCATCAGTAGTGGGGGTACGAACAAAATTACCATTCTATCCTCTATATTATTTCTACTGTATAGATACCTTTTTCTCAACTTATACGCAACCAAACTCTACAAATGAGGTACCAAAATGCGCAGAATTTATCAGATAACATGCGACGCCATCATTCCATGGCCGCGGCGAGGGCTTATTTAGCAGTATATTTTGGCCACTGGAAAATCGCCGAGACAATTCTGGCATGTTGTCACTCGATGATCTGCCTTCGTTAAATTATCGCACCCATGGAAGCACTTTCGACACATCCATAACTCCATCACCACATGTCTCCTTTAACTGCCGATGGATTTCAAATGGCGTCACACCATAAAAACTCAGGAAACGAAGGATTGCACGCTCTTCGTGTAAGGAAAATGTCATAATTTCAAGTATCTAAAACAGTTCTCATTCTAGACGCTGCCGAAAGAGTTCTATCTGTCCTACAGTTCAGCCATCTCCGTCACGTATTGGCTAAGAGTGCTCGATCATTTTAAAACAATACACCTGTTTCTATTTGTTTCCAGTCCGAAAAATTGTAGGCCTTAGAAAATTGAATGCAACTCGTAATAATAGTAATTGTTTATTCTTCCGTCAAATAATGTACACAATTTCATTAACATTGAACAAGAAAGATTTAGGAAGTCTTTAAGGTCATTCCTGAGGTAAGACCACCTTCAAAAACAAAAACATGCGTTACCCAGACAAAAAATTGAGCAAAACACTATGCGTACATGACATTATATAATACAGTCTCTAATGAACAGCAACATAAACACAAAGATAAAAATACCACTAATCGTATAGTAGATTATTTATAATAGTCTTTACTAAACGGAGTCAGCTAATTTTAATTCATAAATCTTAATTTTAAATTCTTAATTCTCAATATTTAATAACTAATTTTTAGAATGGAGTATCAAAGTAAATATAAACAGAAGAATACAAGGGATGGCGGAAGCACCAGGGTGGTTTCGCGGACAGAGAGGAGGTCATATGGGGTCTCGAAGTGCAGGGGTGAAGCTAAGAATGAAGGTTAGGGGGGGTTTTAGGCGCAATTAATACTTAGAGGTGTCGGGGTATTGCATACCCGCAAGGTAAGCAGGAGTTGCGTGGGCCCTCCTCCAGAAAATGTTTTAGACTAATGGTTCAAAATGGCGAGTATTACGGCTTTCTGAGGGACATTTGATTAATCCTAACACTATTCTATAAGTAATACTAATCCAATTAAGTAAAATGGATTAAATACACCTACGGATGAAGTTCGGCATGAAAAAATATTTGACTTAGCCGGAATACGAACCCAGATCTCCCGTTTGCCGGTCAGGTGCGTTAGCCAGTTACACCACAAAGCCATTCTCTCAGAGGGAACTCCAGGATGGGTTTTACCGAACAAGATGTTGATGTCACAAGTCCACACTGTGGCACGTGTGGCGAGGGTCGTGCTTACTAAGCCACTGTCGGGGTGAAAAACCATTATTTTGTCGCCGGTCTGCGACGACGAATTTCAAAGCACTGCAGAAACAAGTGACTTTGTACGCAGTCACGCGCACGGGTGCAAATTTTTTCATGGCGAACTTCATCCGTAGGTGTATTTAACTTTGCACCCGTGCGCGTGATTGCGTACAAAGTCACTTGTCCCTGCAGTGCTATGAAAATGGATTAAACTTAAAAATGTCTCTGAGCTCTGCAGGGGGGGGGGGTTAACCCCCAAAATCCCCCCTCGCTGCGCCACCGCCGAGGGTGGACACAAAACCCCCCCCCTTTCAGCTCCCTATCGTCGTCTCGTGTGCGAGCGGGAGTCGCCATGTGCTCCACGCCCTCTGGCCGTGTTTCGGCAAGTTTCTGCGGCGGGCGACCTCACATCTGCTCTTCCGCGCCCGGCACAATTACCGCCAACGGCAGCCCACAACAGCGCGCTCTTTCCATTTCTCCGAGCTCACAAATGCACGCACGCGGATTGAAACTGTGCCCCGAAGTAATGATTATTCACTGCAACAATCGCGCAGCGCTCGGGAAAGCGACCGGAACAAATAAGTCCGGTCCGCTCGCTGCAAGCACCGTCAACTTACTACTAGGCTGACCCCGACTCTCTCATGCGGCTAGATTAACGGGTACTTCGGCCGGAGCCATCAGTGAAGGAATTCCACAGAGTAAATAGAGGGCCGATGGACGGTCATTACCACCAGATCACAGCCAAGCCTGAAATTTCCTCTATCTCTACAGAGTCTCTCCAAACCTTTAACTCTATAACAGTTATACGCCAACATACATACCGTTTTAGTCAGAGCTAAAGAATTTAACCGAAAAAGATTTGTGCTCGAACCTCGCAGTATGAATGATCTTCACGAAAAAAACGTCAAAAACTTTGACTAAGTTTTCCTGGATATCACACAATTACTTATACCACTTATTTTATCAGAGCGCGACCCGGGTTTCAATGAATTATCATCATCTACAGGCGCTAATTATGATTTGTTTATCCTATTGCTACCTAGTTACTTGATGAATTTTAAAACGGACGCCAGAATAGGGGAAAAGGAAATAATAGGTAATTGTCTGATAATGGAATACCACAAAGTAAATCAAGAATTAGTAAAAACTTTGACTCCGGAAAACTAGGTTTTGTTATAATCACATCAGAAAATATATTGCAGAATAGAAAATATTGACAATGGAAAATATGCCAAAATATACTATACCGATCCTACGCCAGGAGACAGAATTTCATACCTAAACGGTTGACTTGAGATTATCTTATATGCATATACGTTTTTATGTTGATGCATCAATGGAAATGTCTACATAAAACACTAAGAATTGAGCTTAAAGCGAGAAAAAATTACCATGGAGGAGAGTGGTTAAAAAAATTCATTAAGATCTTATCACGACAGTCGTCCATAGAGACACTGGCGTTAATTGCATCGAAGATCTTGACTGAGCACGGAAGAAATAACGTATGTTTTGCAACAAAAAAGATTTGGAATTAATAACCTCTTGGACAGATGAGTAGAGCTGAATATTACGAGTACGTAAAATCAGCAATGAACATTTCAATTGATGATTAAAGATAATGTTAATAAAATCTCACCGCAAAAAACAGCTTAAAATCATTCATCAGCCATAGATTTCAATAACGTCAGTACTCACCCAATTCACTTATTCTCTGCATTTAAACAAGCTAGGTATTTTATTTACAAAGCTATTTTCACCTCATTCATAACTATCAAATAAGTGATAAATCAAAAAGGTAAGGCACAGCCTCACGGGTAAGTCGAAATCCATAAAGGTCCCTATAAAAATGGTCTCACTCGTAATAACGAAATACGAAGCTATTCTATGAAACCAAACCTTCGGTGAATGACAAAAAACTAGTTACTTTCGCAAAAGGAACAACAGACATTTAATTTATCCGAAACAAGAAGCTATTTCCATATTTTCTGCACCCAGATTCAAGCTTATAAATCCACAAGCACAGACAAAGTGGATTTTTTGGAAAACAGAAAACGTATTTTCATGCGGAAAGTTACTCACGATACATTCAGAGTCAATGAGGAGTCTATACGGAACTTACTTTGTTTGCGCTTTCCAGGTAGGATATTATACTACCTTTTCATTACCCTACGCCTAAATCAAGCACTAACGGCAATTATTGTTTTTCCTTGACGGAAACAAAAGGATGGAGCTCCTTTTAACATGACCCTATGCTCCGATTCCGAGCAGAATATGATAAAGCAAGCGCTTCGCCGTCGGCCGAGTGTGCGCCCTGCGATGCTATTAACTCCTGGCGAAAAAAAACTCATTCATATTCTCTCCGCCCATGCCAGCGCGAAGAAAGCCCCTCCTCATAGAAACTGCCCTCGTTTGAGGTCACTAAACGATTTTTTGATGGGCGAATGGCCATTGGAACCATGTGACGCAATACTGGGATATGGGAGGGGCTACCTGCGTACTATCGACGCCATTATGCAAAGTGCGTTCTTTCCGGATTACGTAGCCTCACAAAAAATTCGAAAAAAAAAACGTTCAAATTTATCCAAATGCCAGGAGTAATAAGCGAATATTGAAAAAGAAGGCATTAGATACGAAACAATAGGGAATTTAATATATATTCAATGAGATCTCCCCAAAACTTATCACGGCTTTGCATGAAATGCAACCTCGAGTCAAGATCCATGGAGATGAATGCAGAAAAAAGTGAGAAAATTAGACATGCTGTTATCACAGAAAGTAATAGCAGTAAATCTAAATATTTTGCCTTGGCCGCTGCATTCGAATTGAAATCACATTATATGATTCAATTGTAATTTTTGAAATTTTCCATCCAAAATTGCAGGCTAAAACGAACTGAAGTCAGTTATCTTGTAATAGTTGCTAATATTGAATTAATGGTTAGAATAAATTATAGATAATAGAATTAAGCTCCAATAATAGCGAATACCTTCTTATAAATATATTTAATCGGATTATTTTATTGAAACTTGACTTATAACTTGTAATCTCAATATTTCGCAGCAAAAAGTTAATCTGACCCACGAAGGGCGGAATAGGGTATAGAGAGATCCTGAGAGATTATAGAACACCAGAGGAAAAATCTCCCGTGCGAAGATTCATTCAGGAATTATATGTGATAAACTATTCATAGTGGGACAACATAAATAAAATAGAATTTTGTATGAAAAGGAATCATCATTATAAAACATATCAGTATGTTGTAAATCAATGCCGCTTAAGCGTAAGGTAGAAGCAAAAATAAGGGGAAAATATTGTAAAGAAGAACCAATACTCTCAAATTGTAACTCAATATGTTACATTACAATCTAGACTAATAAAATCTTTGAGTTTGGGACTGTAATCATTTAATAATTTTAATACATTATTAGAAAAAGGATAATAAGCCTCCATGAGATTGTATGCTCACATCAAATTCTTACTTCATTTGGAAAGCTCATTTTTATTTATTTCATTAACATATTTAGAATATTTTCAATTTAACTAAATAAAAAACAGTTGCAAAAAACTACCCATTTCAGAAATATTAAGTATCTTTGCATACTCGAAAGAGATGCGGAAATTTATATACATATACTTGAATACGTAAATTCTTGATAATTAAAAGGAAAGAGAGCCAAACACTCACGGTAAGAAGAATGTAATTAGATGATAAAAATATTTTAACTCCAGCAAGACTTTCAGCCGTATCAAGAATTCTCGTGGAGTGAAATGCTTTAAGCCAATTGACCCCGGATTCAGGAATTAAAAATGACTCCCCTAGAAAATCCAAGCTTTTACTAAAGCAGCCCCTTTTTAATTTGAGAAGCATAAGGTCACTGCATTGAAAAAAATAAAACAATTACACGCGCGAGCCTTCATTGGCGAGCCCGGAAACAGAATGGAGCAAGGAGATTTTGCACGAGGCACGCAAAAACAACATCGGGATGGGAATGAGCCATCTTCTTTTAGCTCCGGCTGGATTTCGCGAATTTTAATCCGGGACGAATTCTACGGAAACGTCGAGAGGAAAAAAAAAATAACATTCACGGTAAACGGTGGACGGGGGTAGGAAAGGGGAGGAGCGGGGAAAAAGGAGGTCGGGTTGGTAAGGGTAGCTATTGTTGAAGGCAGAATGCAGGGGCACGGGTTTAGAGAAAATCACAGTTAAGTAGCAGCACCTATGTCGGAGTATGAGGTCGAATTGAAGAAGGCAACGCGATTTGAGATCCTCCACTTCGCGGAACGCACGGAAGAAAACGTAGAATGGAAAAGGAAAATTCAAAGAGAAAAAGATATTACGGGAGAAAGAGGTAAAGTGCGATGTGGAAGAAAGCAACTCTACAAAAATCGCCAAACAAAATCCTTGCACGATGGTGAAAAGATTCCAGTTGTTTCGGAGTCATGTGCTGACTATTAAACGTGAGCCCCCCTTTCCACGTTTTTTTAACAAGGAAAAAAAACACTTCTTCCTGAAATTTATTTGGCTTAAAAGGGATTTTTCAAGAGAGAAAATTAAGAATACAATAGACGCTGCTTCAGTGAATACAAAAAAATATCTACGCCAGCTCACTCCGTTAGTATGCAAAACGAAGGCGCAAAAGAAACAGGAAATATGCTTTAGTATGCATACGGCAAGAGCCAACTCTGGAATTGTGTACATTTGTTACAGAAAGAAATAATATTTTATCGTAACTTGGACTCTTGAACGGAAATAATAAATGGAAATATTAATTTCTCCAATACTTATACCATCTCAGCCAACATATCCATACGCTACCATTTCACGCAACAAATTTATAGCTAGAAGGCAAAAACTAATGATAAAAAAGGTGCCAAATCCTAACTAAAGAGAGCATAGAAACATTGATAATTTGGAAACGTGGGATGGGATTTCCCAGATCATACAAATGACTACACAGAATGCATGCTATTTGTACTGATATCTACAACTTAATAAGATGCTTGATAAAGCCAGAATAAATTACATCCTGATAAGGTAATAAATTCACTTAAAGTTTTAAGGAAGTTAATTAACGTATTTATAAAGGAATTAGCTTGGCTACGTCTAAATTTTGTACCTCGCAATTTTTCTGGAATATGTGATTGAGGGAATAAATATATAGTAATTTCCGTACTTAGCAATTACTTACGTATATCATTTCAGAAACTTTTACCAAAAATCGCCGCAATTGATCACTGTTATCGGTATCAAGAGCAAATGGTACGAAGAGAGAAGTGAGTAAACTCTATTCACCCATTTCATCAGTGAATTACGAGTGGGAGAAAGTTCGTTGAAGAACAAAACCTCTCCCCTGAAATTTGATTAGAGGAGCAAATAATAAATCGACCAATAAGGGTGCTCGGAGAGCTTCTGTCTTCTTTCCTCGAGTTCGGAGGAATTAAGAAATATTTCCTCCCTAAAAGCTCTTCTACACCAATGCAATTTCCGATTCTTTGTACCTTACAATATTATTAATATCCACAGCATTTCTGGTCATCTTGTCTGCACAAAACTACCACCTTTCTCCAAAAACAGCTTCAACTTAAGGGAAAAGCTTTTTCTCTGTAACTCTAGTTTCCACGAAATGAATTTCCAAATGCAATATGACTTCTTACTAAGGAAAGAGATAGATGTGATATGTAGACGGTGCTGGGAAAGTCTATTACCCAGCCTCAAATCCAAACATAAGATTTCCTCAAATCTAAAATTTTTTTAGATAAGAAACATTACACTGTGTGTCTCTTGTAAGTATTTATTATTTATATTTTATTACATTTTTTTTGTTTTGGTTACGAATGTATTTATTATTAATTATATTGTCGCTATCGGGCGGCAAAAAAACCATGCCTAAAATTAAGGCTTAAGATGGAAGGATGCTAAGCGAGCGAGAAGAGGTACTTAGTAGATGGAAGGAATACGTGGAGGATCTCTTTAAAGGAAGGAACATACCGGAGAGATTGACTTTAGAGGATGAAAGTGAAGTGGAGGAAGATAATCTTGGGCCGGGGATATTAGATTCAGAAATAGAGAAAGCATTTCGTGATATGAAGGCCAGGAAAGCAGTATGCGTGGACAATATCCCGTGTAAGCTTCGGAAGAATCTAGGGAAGGAAGGTAAGAAAAGGTTTTTCGAACTAGTACGCAGGATCTATGAGGAGGAATGTTGGCCGGAGGACTTCGTGAGGACGGTTCTAATTCCGCTACCGGAAAAGAAGAAAGCTGCCGAATGCGGAGATTACAGGACTATTATCCTAATATCGCACGCGGCGAAAGTGGCACTAATGATATTGAAAAGACGAATGGAGGCGAGGGCAAACGAGTATTTGGGCGAGGATCAGTTTGGTTTCAGAAAAGGGAAATCAACTCGTGATGCGATAGCAGTAATGAGGTCCTTCGTCGAGAGGAACTTAGAATATGAGCTGGACGTTTATGCCTGCTTTGAGGATTTTGAAAAAGCTTTTGATAGAGTGAACTGGGTAAAGTTAATGGATATTCTCAAGAGAATAGGTGTAGATTGAAGGGATAGACGACTAATTAGTAATCTGTATATGGCACAGACTACGCAAGTGAGGGTAGCGGACGGAGAATCTGGGTGGGAGTGAGGCAAGGCTGTCTTCTATCGCCGCTGCTCTTTCACTTGTACGCTGAAGAGATGGCAAGGGAAGCGTGGGATGAGTTAAAAGCTGGAATGATGTTCAAATCAGTGAGATTCGCGGATGATCAGGCGTTGATTAGCCAGCCAGCGAGGGGGCTTCTGGCTCTAGTGGATGCGTTATACGACCGTTGCGAGGAGTATAGGATGAGGATTAATTAGAAGAAAACTAAGGTAATGCGGTTTTGTAAAGCATCACGAGCGAGGAATGTGAGACTTAATTATTTTAAGTGGGTGGTGAAAAACTTGAGCAGGTTGATCAGTTCAAATATTTAGGCAGTACGTTAGAGGAAAACGGATACAGTAGTAAGGACATTAGGAAGAGAATTTCATTAGCAAAGGAGGCGTTCATGAATGCTCTACGGTGCGGAAACATGGACATTGAGGAAAGATGACGAGAGAAGATTGGAGGCATTCGAGATGTGGATATAGAGAAGAATGGGGAAGGTGAAATGGACGGAGAGGAAAAGGAACGTCGAAGTGCTGGACATGGTTGGCGAGGAGAGGCAGCTTTTAGATGAGATACGGAGGAGACAGAATGTATGGATGGAGCGAATCCTTAGCGGGGAGGGGATGTTGAAAATGGTGATAGAGAGTAGAATGTAAGGGAAACGAGGGAGGGGAAGGAAAAGAATAGGATTTTTAGATAGATTGAAAGAGAGTAGGCCTTACTGTGAATTGAAGAAGGTAGCGCTGGAAGGAAAGGGAGGCTCCCAGATCACTTCTTTAGTACTCCATGGAAACCTACCTTAATCGGTAGAATACTGTAATAATAATAAGTAATTGTTATTTTGTGAACTAATGCCGGCGTTCCGGCACCATGACATCACTGCTGGACATGTAAACACATTCCTTTCAACAAATACAGATTGATTATTACCACAAAGAATATACCGCTACGATAACTTTGGCCAGCAATGCTTCACAAGCACTCTTATCAAGGAAGACCGATAATTTCCCTACATCTCTTTAAGTTCCCTCTTTTCTCGGAAAAAGATTTCCCACAGCCGAATCTGACAATAAAATAAATATTTATATAAGAAGTTGGCCCTTTCAAAAGGTTACCTTTATTTATTTTATTTAAATAGCGAATACAAGTCTTCAAAACATCGCTTCAATTGCCCTGTCGAAGTAAATATTTTTTATTCGCTAAACGAAACAATTATTACATGCTTATATCCAGAGGAATGTGAAATTTCGCAATTTTTTATTCAACTTCTATTTTTTTTACTTTCGTGATATGATCTATTCTAAATAAACGGAAGTTGCAAAAAGCATTAAAGGATTTCTGAAAATTACTCAACCTCTAATATTTGAACTTCCGATCGGAATCCTAATTCATTTCACCTGCTAGGTAGTTAACAATCACACCTATTCTCCTCAAATAAAATTCACCTACCTTAGTGCCACTAGCCTAACGCCAGGAATGCCTGGAATGTATAATATATAATAATATAATAATAGTGTATAAACGTAGTGTATGTGTCAACTGTTGCATCAATTTCTATGCCTCCTTATTGAAAACTCACAGGATTGATAAAATATAAGAGTTCTATTTAAAGCTTTACATATATTTACTAAATTTTTCTGAGCAAGTTCGCCAATTTGAGCTGTCATGTTGGAAATTATCCATCGGATGAAATGTGAAACCATGATGCCATTTCTGAAAAAAAACTTGAGCGAATTTGATAGCGAGATACCTACTAGTCGTACAACTGGCGAAAATTTCCGGGGAAGAAAGAGTCACTTCAAAACGATAAAATTAAAAATGTCATCATGGAAAGTTGTGAAGATTGATGGATTTGCCACGATCATTGAAATACGAATCTCCGAGCATGAGTCCCCATTCCTTCTGGATAAACGCGTACTGAGTGGACGGGAGGAGATAATATTCATAGACGGATGGCAAGAGGAAGAAAAATATCGGCCGGAGGATCTCTTGGCTGGAAAGGAGAGTAGCATTGGTATGCATGAGCTGGAGTAGGGTGAGAATTACAAAACTCGGAAAGAAATAGATGACGCGAAAAGGATTAAGAAATGAAAAATCTGGAACGAGGAGGAGGAGGCTAAAAGATAGGGGCGGAAACGGAGATATTGAGATTTCAAAATGCTCACACAATAGGTCGAGGAAAAAGAAAGTAATGGGAAGGATGGGGGAAAAATATAAATTAGGCGAAATAAAGAACTACGGGCCGTATCTTTGTCCTTTTTTTATTTTCAATTAGATTCGAGGAGCGGAAGGAGAGAGCGGGCATCATTACTTCGAATGCAAATGAGAAGGGAAGGGTGTGGAAAGGGAAATTAAAGCAGATAAGGAAGAGAGATAAGGAGGGAGAGAGAAAAAGAAGCAATGAACAAGAGACAAAGAGAGGGAAATTGCTATCAAAGCTTGAGTCAAAAAGCAAGAGAGCCGCGGATGAAAGTGAATATCTCCAAAATTAAACGAGTGTTCCCTATTCATGGTTGCCCTGGCAAATCGAAAAGTTGGTTTGAAATTTTTTGGAATATTCGAATTATCTTATTGAAAGGTCAACCGACGCCAGTTAAAACTCACTTCAATTCATCGATGGCAATCAATGGTCCTCTGGAGGTCATTTATCGATTTTCATGAGAGCCATGCATGAAAAGTATGTCTCTAGAAGCCAATGAATATTTCCTATTTACGGCTGTCCACGTAAACCGAAAAGTCCGTATCGGAAATTTCTGAACATAAGAAATTTCATTTTGCAAATTCACTTGACGCCAGTAAAAACTTCAATTCATCCGATGGTCCTATATGGATAAGGATGGGATATGACCATCAATGGTTTTCATCTAGATCTACATACTACCCCGCAAGCTGCCTCCATGGTCGTGTGGCGTGGGATATTACTTTAACGAATGAGGAGGAAATGCTTAAACGAAATTACGCCAAGACTTTATTAAAGTATTTCACTGTTCGGACAAAAACGAATTCCTTTACATATCCGTGGGGATCGGGTTGGTGTGGCGGCTAGAGTGTTGGCTTCCCACCCGGCGGGCTTGGATTCAAATCCCGGCAGTGGCAGAGAATTTTCAGAGACTGCCCGATCCCTGCTTGAGTGTTGTGTGGAGGACATTTCAAGCGTAACACTCCCGTCAGTCGGATGGGACGTTAAGCCGTGGTCCCCTTGTCGCCTTTCGTTAATAACAGGCTAATGCCGACGCCGTGTTTCTCTCCACCCTTCCTTCCATACCCTAACTTCATAGCGCAAATGACCTCAGCTGTCGGTCGCCTACTCTAAATACTATACCATACATATCCGTCAGGCAAAGTATCTCTCTAAATATATCACTTCTGTCTGACCTGGAAATATAAGGGGATTCTAACACGATGTTTTTAGTGTCAATAGGAATGTGCAAGTAGTACTTTTTGATCTCGAGTCGAGTATCGAGTCGAGTTAAAAACTACTCGAGAGTATCGAGTCGAGTCGAGTATGTTAATTTCCGGACCAGATAATAAAACAATGCATGTTTAAACATATTCTCATTTTTCCAATCCCCGTGCTGACTTTTATTCTGAATGCTTAGATTTATGTACATGGAAAAGGTTGTGAGGGACATTGATGGTTATTGCGTCATGATTTGGAGATAAAGTACAATTATGTCTCTTAAAAAATTCCATAAGCACTATTGAAATGAATTAACCTCTAGTACTACGTCGCCGATTTAATTAATACATGTATCCAAACTGCTAGGGGCGGCTGTGAGTAAAGGCATTTGCACAATTGTAATAAAGATAAATAAGTAAATTAATAATTTAAATTTGATCCTTTCAAAATTTCATGCAGAAAAACCAATCGAATCTACATGCTCAAGCCGCAGGTTTTGAAGTATCCACGTTATAGTATTACTGCCTCCGGAAATATGTCTTTCGCCACAAACTTGTGCGGCTGGACAAGTACTTTCGTGCCAAATTGCAAGATTTGGGAATCTTAGGATCTTTTATTAAAAATAATATCAACTGCATACATTTTATTATGAAACTCAGGCCAAGGCATTATAATGTCTTTTAAAAACGATATAATTACATGCGTTTCATGATAGCCCCTTCGTTCGGCAGATTTCTGAACTTACTATCCTCGACAATGTGTAACCGGAACTACTTGACTCGCTGTTCGTAATTCTACTCGAATCACTCGAGTCGAGTACCAACTACTCGACTCGATATTTCGAGTACTCGCACATCCCTAAGCGTCAATATAATAGATATATATTCTCCTTTGCTATAGCATTCTAATCCAAGCGCGCAGCCTTCGAATATCTTGGTGCTCTCACGCAGAATTCAACAACTGGTAAAGTTACCTCATCCAGTCCTCACTTTCTGCCATGGGGTGGAATGCTGATTCGGAAATTTTATCGATACCATTCTCGCAAAGCAAAAGTTCAATTTCTACCAAAATAATGCGACGTCATTAAGTCAATCAATAGTTTAGAAGTACATAAACACAGTGGCGCAGCGATTGGGGGGGGTTTGTAGATAAACCCCCCCCCCCAGAGCTCAGAGAAATTTTTAAGTTTAACCCATTTTACTTAATTGGATTGATATTACTAATAGAATACTGTAAGGATGAATAAAATGTCCCTCAGAAAGCCGTAAAATGCACCATTTTGAAACATTTATCTTTAAAATTCCGCATTTTATTAATCTCGCACATACCGCTTATCCTGCTGGGTATTCCATACCTCCACACACCCTGGTGTGAGTTGCACTTACATCCCCCCTCAGCCTTAATTCCTAGCTGCGCCCCTGCTACAGTGATTATCAAATGGTCCATGCAAATCTACCTTAACCCGAAAAATACTTTAATAAACTATTTTCCTCCTCCCTACATTGAATCTCTATCCTCAACTCCGCGTTAGAGGAAGCACTGTATGCGGTGGGTGAGGCGAGGACGTATCTACAGAGACGAATCACAATGCTACAATGGGGGGAGTATTTTTGTATACTGAGGGGCGATAAGATGCAAATAACCGCGATAGAAGGAAGGAAGCTGGGTACATGGAGAAGGGGAAAAAAGCGGAAAAAGATTGTGTGGATAATATAAAAATATATATAGGCTATTAGCGAACCAATAAACTGTTGTTGCGAGGACGGTAGAAGCGGGTGAAGAATTTTATTCGCGCATTTTTTCCACGCAACGTTTGTTGGGTGACGTCATTATTTAACCGGCAAATTATATAATTTTTAAAAGAAGAACAGAATAATTTGCACATGAAGTCTTAAGCATCCGAGAAAGATTTAAAAATTCAATGGCCAGCACGGAGATCATCTTCAAGTTTATAAAGATATTTATCTCGATCATAACTCATTCTCAAGAAACTGCTCACATATAATTCAAATAAGAAGTACAGAAAGTACTCTGTTGCATCGAGGACAGGCGTTGAAGAAGAAATTACATATGAAATCCTTTTTTTCGTTAAATTTGATACGATGCATGGCAATTTAATCTGCACATAAAGGTATTCCTAACCAGTAGAAAAATAAATGTTACCCGATGAAATATCATGAGTAGGTACATCAATGTAAATCAGAATTTCCGTAGATAGTTTGAATAATTTGGGAACGTAAGATTTTCCAACACTTACAACATTCTTAATTAGGGGAGAAACATCTTTAATGAACAATATCGCTCCATACGGGCTTTTTCAAGAGAAATCCTTCTAATCGTGCTTCAAGTTCAACGTAGTGAATCTCTTTCAATCTTTTCCTGATATTATCCATTTCATCCACATGACTTCGTTTGCATCAAGTAGTATCCTTTATAACTACAGTTTGAGCAAAAAAAAACTCCACGACTATCACGGAGATCATCTCGAGATTCATGAATTTTGCACTCTTTCGTTTCACATATCCATGTTCCCAGTCACACAGCGAAGGCGGATACTTCGTCGAATGCTTCTCAACTGTCATCTCTCTCTTTCAAGACAGGCAGAGCAGAGGAGATGATGCAAGCTGGAATATTTATAGCGGAAGAGCACGGTTCTGAGCTCAACAACGGTCGTAGATGGACGTTTCCTAGTCGACGTATGCAGAAGTATTCAACTCGGTAAACATCAACTCTAGTTACCATTCGTAATAGTCGTCGTAGGAAGCTTTGAAGATTTTATTCCGGGAAATAAACAACCTCATAACATTGGAGCACTCAGGACGAGAAAGGTTTTCCAAAGTGTGCTTGAATAACAATCGGTAACAACGGAGCGTTGCCTCGGAGATGTAGAGGCCGTAACACAACCAACCCCCTCACCTCAATTTAAACGTCCTTCAGAATATGCGCTTCTTACGATATTCCAAGGGAAGATTTAGATACATCGTTACTGTAGGAAAAAAGAATGTTTTGTGAACATAGGGCCCTTCGTTTTCGTTTACAGTATTTAACGGTCTCGGGCGTATTTTCGCTCTTGTTCGCATTTTAAAGTTCTCGGGAGATTTTTGGAATCACTTTAGACGGGGTTTTAGGCTATTTTTGATGGAAAATATTAGGCGGCATTTTTGGCCAATTTGTTTGTCAAGAGGCTCTCTCTCTCAAGACACTCTCGTAAAGAGCCTTTTTTGAGGGAGTTAATACGCAAAAACCGCTTGCTCTCACGGCGAACAAAGTCCTTTGTATTTCAGAAGAATATAGCCAGGTAAATTGGGATTTCCACTGAAAATGGGTGATTATGCGATAAAAAAATTATTCCCCACACTGGAAATTATAGTGAAAGTAGTTTTTCTCTAACGTGCGTATTATTCGTAAAATTCCACTTTGAAAATTGCATAGCAATCTTGCACTCCAAACGACCCATCGCCATGTTTGCTAAGCGTGACGTAAGAGTACAGTAAACAATAAGTTTACATGGTGCCAGTAGACTATTTGTCAGAGTTTTAGAAAAACCTATGCATCTCTTAGTACCTTTTTCTCAATACAATTTATTCTCCAAGCCCTAGATTACTAGCGAACAAGATAGTTGATTTAATTTATATTGCATTTAAATTTTGCAGCTTCTCAACTCCGGGCCAAGAAATCTTCATTGCCAGCCATACATACGCGGAGTAAGAAATACGCAGCCATAAATTAATCTACCTTCACAATGCTCCCAAAATGTGCCTTAACGAAGTTGGAGTCAGCCATTGTGCTATACGTAGGCCGTAAAATCTTTAAAAATATTCACAACTGTTTTTCACAAGCCCTTCAAGTCATGAATTTTTATCGTCGTATCTTTTTGTTATCGTCGCTCCTGCTTGTTATTGCCACGGAGCAAATCTGCTTATTCTCATTCTGACGTCACAGGGCATTCTTCTAGCGCGAAAGAATTGAGTAATTTTCGTGAATTTTCGGAGCTCTGTAGCAACAAGAATATTGAGAATTATGAAGTCGTTTTTTGCTTATGTGAATAACTTTCATTTAATTATCTATACAAATAAAACAATTACTATTTTTAAATTTTATGAGAGCCCCTCATTGTTTGGTTTAATCGATTCAGGCGTGGAAGGTCGGTATATCGACTATTTAATTTTAACGGCGTGTTTCGGTCTTGTACCAGACGATGACTCAGTGATCCGTAACGCGTTATACGCATTAAAATTTTTTGGAAAAGTGCAACTACATTTTATTTCAATTGGTAAATTGTAATTTAGAGAACGATTCTTTAAAACTCGTACTCACACATTGGGGTAAAACGCACTGAACCACTGAAAAAATTGCCACGAACAATTTTTTTTATCCAACAAGCTAAATATGACACAGACATTAAACTTGCATAAGTGCAGCAGAGAAGTCAAGAGCGGAGGCATTCGAAATGCGGTGCCACTGAAGAATGATGAAGATAAAATAGATTGACCGTGTAAGTAACGAGGAAGTGCTAAGAAGGGTGGGAGAAAAGAGAATCCTCCTTAAAACCTTAAGGAGAAGTTGGCCACATTTTGAGGCATGGTGGTCTGATTAAAACATTCGTTGAAGGACAGGTGGAAGGGAAGAGGGGCGAAGAAAGGCCCCGAATGAGTTATTTAAGACAGGTTATAAGGGATGTAAAAGAGATGAACTAATTCGCTATGATAAGGCTAGCGGAGAGAGGAATGGAGAGCTGCGTGAAACCAATCTTAGGATTGTTGACTAATGATGATGAAGGTTTTGTAATGCATTTTTGTTGAAATAATTTCTCTTTAGCTTTAAATGGACGAGCACAAAAAATGAACTCATAATTTAAAACTAATTACGATCAAAATTTATATTTTCAAGCATCAGAGCACATCCTAACAAGTGTTTGACGACGCTGAGTTATAGCCCAAAACTCAAATAAAAAACAAGAACCAAATGACATAAAAATCTAGTAAATGCCGACATCCAAATGGATACTTGAGAGGCTGACTTCATCCAGAGAATGTTTTCATTAATGCAATATATTGCAAAACTTTTCCCATTGAAGTTAGAATTCAGAATGGAGTGACACAGATTTTAAAATTAAACGTACATAGCTTAATGTATAATTTACTACTTATGCAGAACCTACACTTACTTTTCCCACGCTTCATAATAATATATGATAAGTTTCCAGTGGTTAATATTGGCATCAACTTTCTGCTAATGCTTAGAAACATTGACCACAATTGCATACCTCAAAGATACGAAATATTGATAATTAAAGAAAGGAAAAAGTTATTTTTGGCTATTTCTAATACGGCCAACCATCTGACCCACCAACCTCACAAATTTTCATATATGAGAAGATTGATTTATTTACTTAATCTGTCGACAAAGCTATTTGACTATTAGATATTATTTACGTGTTATTAGTTTCGATTTAGCATTTTAATTTTAAGAAATTGAACGCTAGTGAAGAAGAAAAGGGAACTGGATTAAATTACACGCATTTTAAAGACCTTGACTCACTTTTTTACACTTACCGCAACTTTATTGATTGTAGCCACTGCCTGCTGCAAAAATGAAAATATAACTAACGCTAAATATAACTAACCATAAATTGAGAAAATTTAAATATATTTTTCCATATGGAAATTAAGTTAATTAATTTTAGCACAACTGAAAAACGATTCAAATATCTGATAATCGACAAAATCATTGTCATGAGAAGCAAGCAGGCTTGACAAATTTCAAGCCAATGCGACAGTGGGAAAAGGGTTAAATATTAAGAATAAGTTTCAGTGGCATAGCTAAAGGGAGGGTCCGGAAATAAATAAACACAATTATTTTCCTTTATAAAAGAAAAAATATTGAAAAATCATGATTCTACAAAATAGTTCTGTAACAAATGAATTTTTTTCGATTATGTAAAGGACTAAAATTTATATAAACCCATTACTTAGCACCCTGTTTTTCAAAAAAATTCCCCCCTTGTTTTGGACCCCTCCCCCCGACAAAACTCCTGTCTACTCCATTGACAAGATTCCATGGATGAAACAGACAAACAAAAGAAGCAAGTAAAAAAAATCTTGTAATAAGGGCAGAGAAGGCACTGGGAAACTTCCACCCCTTCATTCGGCTCTATGCCCCACTCCTCCACCATAATCTTCCCCTCCTACACCTGCACTCGAGGGTGGAATACGAAAAGCTTCGAAGGAAGGTCTGTTCATGCGCATTTAATGGTGCTTATGTCCTATTGCCTGAGGACTCGTCAAGGCACGCTATCGACACCACTTGGCCGGAGACAGCAGCAATTCAAGCCCAAGGTCCCGACGGAAATGGAAATCTAACGGCTGGCTCCGAGGAGGGGAAAGACAAGGAGGAAATTATTTTCAGGCCCTCACGTCCTTATTCCTCACGGAACCCTGATCCTATTACAGATTGCTTGATTTTTATTGTTTTCACATCATTGAACCGTTAATTAATACCTCTCGTTAAAATATTGCATATAAACACTCACAGCAGGTATATGAAGGATCTGAAAGCAGTGATATTGAGAGAATGAAGATGTCACAATGTAAAATTATTGATTGCTGCTGCCTTTTCGAAAAATCGGCTGATATTCAATGAAATAAAATTTACCTGAAACACATCACCTCGCACTAGTTTGACAGTGGGAAGAAGTTCATGAGATAGCTCTCCTAGCAGTAAAACGGAGAAAAATAATAGTTAAAACTTTAAAAAATACGTTTTTTTCATGATTTGGCAACATGAAACATTTGATTAGTCAAACAGTTGGACAAGGGGAAAAGGAGAAAGTTTTACTCTGATACGAGAATATTAACACTGCGGATAAAACATTGGAATCCCTACTGGGAAATAAGGAGTAGCAATGACTCCTTTGTGCACTTCATGCAATATGATATTTCAGGTTGGCATAGATCACTACATGCAATTACACAAAATATGCCATTTCCTTACCACGCTTGTCCTATATCCTCTCCGATTAAAGACTCTAGAAATCGTATTTTTAAAGCTTACTTGGGCTGCACCTTTGCGCTATGACGCCTCTTCTCCCCATTAACAACTAGCGCAACCCTAAATTCGTCCAATGCTATATCAATTTTTACAACCAAAACAATTCATTCTAAAACTCATCAGCAATGTATTGAAATTGTTGATAAATTCCTGCATTGAATTAAACGTATCCCACGATCAAAGTCATTCATTTACAGAAATATACTTACACCGTTTGTATTGACTGCTAAAAAAAGGCTGTATTCATTCCAATGCACAACGTAGAAAGTGATACAAAACGTAAATGTTGAATATTAATTCATTGTTTAAAACTCTCGAGTAAAACATTATACCAAAAGACATGAAGCGACCAGAGGATGCCTTTGTCGCAAAAATGTCGTCTAACAGCATCTTGCCATCATTGACATTATCACAGTGATTACTTTTCAGCATGCAACGAAGCAGAACTTTATATTTCATAAAAAAATAAAGCCGTGCATCTAAAAAAACTGATTTTCAATTTTCACTAACCTCAAGACATACTGCGTAATATTAAAACCAAGAAGCAAATGCACATAAGTGAGTGGGAACATCTACATGGAATATCATCCCGCAGTTTAACGATGAAGAAATATAAAACTATGATATTACAAAGATGATGCATTCCGTTGAAATAAGACAATGATGAATGAATGATGTCTGGAGGAAAGAAGCAGCCAGCCACTCTTCTGGTTATTTCCGCGGGGCAAAGAAGAAGCTCAAGAATCCTTAAATGGCACGATAAAAGCATGAGTAAATTAAATAAAAAAAATAGTTACTCCGGCGGAGAATAAAATAGATGCGTTGATTCCGAGCAGAGATGGGAAGCTTACTGGGGAGTCACCTTGATTATATTACGGAGTTCCCCGGAGGCCAGGAGAGGGAATTTCCAAAGGCAAACTTTTTAAGACCGCGCTTCCAAAGTAAGTTGCCATAACTCTTTTGGAGGCTTTCCAAGGGCACTGAAAATTCATAAGTTGACCTGAGGGCACAAAAACGTATGGACCGGGGAAGAGAAGTGTGAAGAACTGAGTCATCAACTGAAACACTTCGAAGACCTTTTGTACAAGTCATGACGTACCATTTTTGATTCCTAAACTCCGGGATTGGACGCAAAAATGAGACGTCGCGTCGTCTGCACTATCTTATTGATTTAACAAGTGTTTAAAGCATATATTTTAGTCAAGTAAAACTGAGTACCTGGATTTTTATTTCGATACATTGGAATTCATTTTTTTCAAATCCTCCAGTTGAGGTATGCGAATCTTTCTTGACTTAAGTCTAACAGCGCATAAAGTTTTCCGTAAAATTTCGAAATGAAACTTTACTTAGCTCTTAATGGTTTCATATCAGAGAAAATAACGGTAAACTCTATAGAGAGCTTTCAGCGAACTTTTAAAGAATACGCGTCCCGAATTATATGGTGGAAAAATACTTTTCAAGCAGACGAAGCTTATACTTCAAAGCCAAATTTTAAGGAACGGTAGGAGTAAATGCAAAAAACGAATCTCTTAATGGGCTTTTACCTTTATTTCTCAGCGTATACTTGGAAAATGGATTCCAGTAGCACTTAACGGCCTAACCTGAAGGTTTGTATGTTATCCATCTACATCAGAGTTACCAAGAGACTTCAGGATATTCAGTAGGGGTGGAGTTTTCCCAGCATGAATTAAACCACACCCTACTCCGTTTTACCAACCACCGCATGCTTGTTAACCACCACTAAAGAAAATGAAGTAATCCCGATGCACACATCCAAATTATGATTTATCCGGCCTCTATGGCTGCTTTAAGACCACGACCTTAAGACACGATGAGTGGAAATTCTCGACCAAAAGATGGTGGATTACAATTTCTTCATTATCATCACTGCTCAACAATAAGATTATTTTAACGTAGCTCTTAATACGTTTCTCCTAGTAGCTAATATTTTCACACCCACCCTTTCTTTACCAGTTCCATATGTTTCATTCGAGGTCTTGCTTTTCCATCCTTGCCATCTACTTGTAATTTGACGATCGTCTTCATCAGATCTACATGTCTCAAGATATGGCCTATAAGGTTGTTCCATTTTATTATCACGGTTTGACATGAGGTTTTTCTTTTCTCCCATACTCTTTTTGGGACTTCCCCATAACTTACTTGGTCGATCCATATGATCTCCAACATTCTTCTGTAGCACCACATTTCGGAGTTTGTTACCTGATTACAAGGCTCTTAAGTGATATCAAAATGGCATAGCGCTAAACTTTTTCAGGTGCCCAAAGTGAACAATGAAGTTTCCTTTGACAGGGGTTTGGCTGACCATTCAGAACTTCAACAATAATGTGCTTGGATCAATACAAAGTTTATTTCAAAAGCCATGGTTCTTCATCATTCTTCTGTAGCACCACATTTCTAAGGCCTTTACCCTTGATTTCTCCACGGCTGCCGTTGTCCATGTCTCACCTCCGTAGAGAAGTATACTCCAAATGTTCTGATAAACTGTTTCCTTACTTCTATGCTTAAATTTCCCGCTGTATATGTTTCTTATGGTGGAATGCTCTCTTCAACTGGGATGTACTGCTGATAATTTCTTTTTTATTTACCTCATCACTAGAAATCCTGCTTACCAAATAACAGGATTCATCCCCCTGTTGCATTTTTTGTTTCTTTATTTTAATATTAGTCTTGACTCCATCTCTTATACCGCACACTAATACCTTGATTTTCTTCGTGCTTATTCACAGCTGATGTTTACCCATCATCCTTCCCATTTTAACCAGAATTTTTTTTTCAAATCCCTGTCTGTGCTATGACGGCTTTGTCATCGGTAAATCGTAGCATTTCAATTTTTTCTCTATTGATATTCACTCCCGAGGTCTTTTCTTTGATTTCACACAGGCTTTCTCAATGCAAAATGTTGAAAATTACGGGTCACAAAGCACAGCCTTGTCTCACTCATTTCGTGATTCTTCCTTCTTCAGAGCTGAGTCCCGATTTTATCACCGCTACTTGGTTTTTGTAAAAACATTCCTCATAAACTAAGCGAAATTAAGTAGACAGATTCCCTTTATAAGCATTCATAACAATGTGTTCTATGTTCACAATGATATCGAGCGATGGCCGATGATAGCCTAATACGATGCGATAAATAGAGTGTTGATAAAGAAAAGGGTGTGATACGTGGCAGACAATGCTATGGATTCTTGGGTACCGTTATCTTAATTCAAAACAAGTATCGTCGCTGTGCTTGTCCAAAGTGCTAACTTATGACACACTGTAAATTGAGAACCGCGCAAGTTACACTACTGCAAGTACAATCAAATTAAGAGGTATTCAACTAGGTTTGAATTAATTCTGAATTAATATCAAAAGAGGATTATATGAATGCGAACTATTTAATTGATGGCTTTTCATCAATTAGTCCAATTATGAACGGAAGTATCCGCGTATGATTAATCTCGCGGTTACAGAGAGTCATCAACTCTTTTCCTTCCCTCATCGCGTACAAACAACTGTGGAATTATGCCATGTGAAATACAGATCCGTCGAGTGACTTTCTCCGCTAACGAAATTTGAGCTATTCTGCGTGAAATAGCGGCGGACCAGCGTTCAAGGACAAAAATGACGGAATACGGGGCTATTTCATTCCGCTAGTGCTCCTTCAGTCGTATATATGAATGCAGAACAGACCATTTGAATGGAAGCGCCCAGTGAACACGGGAGAAGCCGACCGTGGTGGTACAGCCATCGGAGTCAAGTTAAGCGATTGTGCATTCATTCCTCCGAAGTTTAATGAAGCGGACATTTTTATGCGAGCGGAGAAGTTGTCCTTCGCCAAGTTGTCCGCCGAGCGGCGCCACCGTCGGGACCACCTTGCGCCACCCACAGCAGTGGGCAATTTGCCGTGTCGCAGGAATAACTCAAGACGGCAGTAAATGATAAATTCCGAGGAATCATTCAATGGTGAATGCGAGCACACTGTTGAGGTGATACAAGTTCGCTTAAGTGGTAATAAAGAACTGTGACTCTGAGCACGTTTTGATATTTGTCCACGAATATGAGAAAAATTACAATGACGATGAAATGTTTGAATAATTTTAAAATAAATTTAATAAGAGTTTTAAAGTGCTAATCTAGAAGTGACTCAGATCAGGCTTCAATATTTGTCCAAGAACGTAAGAAAAATCACAATGCAATCAAATGTATAAATAAGCGTATACCATCTTGCGCGCCTGGAATGCATGCATGCCGTATTGAATCCAATGAAAAAACATTTATATTTTCTCCGAGGAGCTTGACATTATTTCTAACAAAATGATTTAGAAAAGCAAAGTAAATATTTATGGGAATGTGTATCTCATATTGCGCATGCTGAATTAAAACTCGTTTGATGCGGCAATGAAACGATAATATTTAAGCTGTATTACCATGGCTACGAATGGATTCATATCCTACGTAAAAAAAGAAAATTATGATAGATAAACCAAAAGCCACAAATTACGCTACTGCAAAGTGCAATCGAACCCTTGACATGTAAGATAGTTTGATACTCAACAGTAATTATTATCTGCATTGATTTAAAATAGTGAAACGTAATTAAAGCATGCTATGGAAATAAATACACAGTATATGGGAAAATAAACTATGGTAATTATTTCCGGGTCTTACAAGGCTACGCGATTGAAATAAATGCTTTATCAAAGAAATAATAATTAGATGAGATTCAGCATTCTTACTCCAAAACCATATTGCATGATGCATGAAGGTGCAAGAAAAGATGCATGAAGCAAGCAATTTTTTACGCATGCGCGGATAGGGTTGAAATTGCACCAGTTAAAGGTAAGACGATGCCTTACTAAGACATGGCGCGAACGGTAACGGCCCAAGTTCACTTCTCCGTCGCTTCCCTAATTCTAGCGTTGCCTGTACGTCTCCACAGCTTCTGCGTAGACCTGATCTCCTATTCTGCCGTGAACAATTGTAATTGAATACTGAACAGTCAATACGCAATGCTACAAGGAATTATTCTCACAAAGAGAATAGAATCGATCGATAAGCCATATTGCGTGATGGAGCATGGAAGCAAAAATGACATGCAAGAGTGATGTTCTTTGGCATTCAATCAGAGAAATTCCTGATTAGTGCCAGTAAATCACAACGAAGAATACATAATTAGGCGTTAATGAGATTTCGAGCTCTTAATCACGATTGTAGGGCGTTCAAATGCAAACGAGAGACTTCACAACAACAACGGTGGCTGCCAAGTAGCGAAAAAATTCTGAACACGAACAGTTTTGATCAAAAGTTCGATAAATTGCAGCTGTAACGCATCGTATTCTCCTCATTTTATGACCTAGCTCATTTGTAGCATATTTCTAAAGGAAATTCCTTAAAATTCTTGAAGTAGAAATTGCCCAACATCTGTCGAACAATTTTTCTTATACAAAAGAACTTTTAGCAATAAGAGGCACGACACACATAATATATATAGCCTGGAGGTAGAAAAAAAAACTTTCGTAAAGGCAAATTTAATAGCATCTGTAACGATCAATGAGATATTTTCATGCAATTCATACCACACATTGGTTCTGGATCGGATACTATCGGTTGACTGCCTGTGTGGTCGTTGGTTCTCGATTTAAAAGGCGTTGCTATGTACAATACTAAATATATTTGCCTAGTTATTAAGACTAAATAACTTACAAACTTTTCCTATCACCTTTTAGTTCCCACACGCTTTCCACCATTCGGTAGGAAAACTGCTGAGCTAAGCGGTCTTTTCATCCTTTTTCATTCAAATACAAAGGCTGAATTTTCTTTGAAGAGAAAATTGAATACTAAACCTCCATCCTGAGACAAACACGACATTGGACTTTCAAGCATAAATTGATTCCTTAGTAAGGTAAAACCGGATTCCAGACGATGCCGTAGCGAGGTGAAGCAGGCCGCAGTGTTTTACTCTCTTTGTGAAAAGAAAATTTATGCGGTACAGTACAATGCCGTACAAGCCAGTCAGTGGA